>NC_134321.1:15083631-15388517 GCF_964195595.1 Calonectris borealis
GAATGGCAGAAATTGATGTAGGGGGCTGAATTACAATTGCTGCAGAAACTATGATTAGGACTTTACTGGTGTGTATGTGTAATTGTTATTTTTTCCCACTAGTTTGCATTTATATTATAAAAGAAGGGTCAACAGCTAAGTTTATCATACTCTTCTGATTTCCACAGAAACAATTTTGAAAAAGTTATTCAACAAAGCATTATGTCACTGTGTTCTAATAATCTTTTGGCTTAAAGTTCTTTGTACTTAAATGGTGGTGCTGTTCTTGCAGTCATTTTGACATCTTTACAATAGGATCTTTCACAACAGAATCATTTACATTTTACTCTATTTAAGGCTATACTGTGCTTGAAAAGTCTACTTTCACGCCAATTAATTTATTTCTGGTCTGAATTTGTTAAAGCTAATTGCACATTAGTAAACTACTTTATTGCAATTCTTTACTTTGTAGCCACATACTTTGCATATTAGGAAGTTGGATATTTAGGCATAAAACATTGCAGTAGCAAGAGTAATAAAACATATTAGCTTTTGCAAACTGTGCTCCCAAATGAATTTTTTTTAAGGTGGTTGTAAGAAGAGGTATGGTTTTAATGGATTTAATTAAACCACAGAACTCCATTTAAAATTTCCGTTTATGTACTGCAGAAGATATCCAGGACTTTTTAGGAAGTGCCTGAACCAGAGCCCAAAAGGGTTGATGGCATCTTGCCTATATGTACCATATTTGTCTTATACTGGGTAAGTTAATTTTTAATTGCAATGTACAAGCAATAGTAGGTGGCTCAAACTGGGCTACGGACTCAGTGTCTTTTGATGTGTGTTCCTGAACTAGAGTATGTGAAAGCAGATAAAGATTGTTAAAAGTGAAAATGTAACTAAGGTATGAAGGAAAAAAAGGTAATGGATGCATTTAGACGTATCAGTGTTGGGATCCCATTGTAAATCGTGAATTATGCAAACCTAACTGAAGTCAGTCTATTCACTCTAGCTTGTTCAAGTAATGGGCAGAGCGGTCAGTTGCCTTGAGGGTGATCTGCCTGCCCTCATCTATGCTGAGAAACCACGAATCTGCTCTAAACCAGAAAGTGTTCCAATCTCCTCAGCTGTGTAGGGAAGGGTTCAGAATGTCGAGTGGCTCCCTTCCTATGACAATGATTTTTGCCTTAGCCCCTCCTTGAAACTCTAAATTGCTTTGCTTGTTCAGCTCCATTTTGCTCCCCAAAGCATGAGAGGAACAGGAAGGTGAATGGGACTTCTCAAGATAACGGAGAAATGGTAAGGAAGAGAAAGCTGCTGCTTCTAGGGTGTGAACTGAGGTCCCTGCAGTATCTCCGGGCTGGACGTGAGCATTACATTGCCCTGTGCTCCACATAAAAGAGAAAATGAGATTGTCTGAAGAAGGGTGGCCTGGGGAATAGCAGAAGACAGCAGCAACCTCTGCCTTTGCCTGTTACTCTCTTTCAATTCCTTTCTTCTACCTAAAGATCTAAAAAGTGTCTCTCTGAGAAGCCTTGAGCTGACTCTGCCATTATTTTGAAACAAAGATGATAGAAAATTTTTTAAATGGCAGTAATTCCAAGTTTTTAAGTTTGAAAATATAGACGTAGAAATTAGATAATATATAGCATGTAATTTTTTTCTTAGTATATTAAAGCACTTTTATTTGTTGAAACTATACCTGTTGTCTTCAGTCCTTCTGGGGCAAATCTGGCTCCAAAAGTTACCATAACAAAACAAACCCCATACTTATACTGAAGTAAGTTTAATGACTAAGAATGTAAAAAATGGAAAGCATTAGATAATTCTGGTTTGTCATTGCTACCACTTCTGTTTGTAACATGGTGGGATTACTTTTAATACATGTGGTAATGTGTTCTGTACAGAATTTGTATCCTACATCATCACGCAGTTTTTCTCCATTTGTCTGTTTTCCAGTCTTACCCTGTTTACATCATCACATGGATTCCTGAAGTTCTGAAAATTCTCCTTTAGGGTCTGATTTTAATCACAGCAGATAATACCAGTAATTTCAGTGGAGATTCTTTTGATTTACATTATTAGAGAAAACTAAGCCTTTACATATTTATGATGACTATGCATTCAGCATTTATTATAAGTACTGATGCACAGAAAAGTAGCTTGTAATCTGTGCCTTGGCCCCTGGGCCATAGATATTCATGTTCAGCATATAGTTACACAAAAGATGCAGTCTCTAAACTGTGTAAGGTAGTGGTGTCTTGCTGCTTATATTGCCCTGAGGTAAGGACAAGGAAAACAAAGAATTTTTTTTTTGCTTAAAAAAAAAAAAAATCTGGGAGGGGAAGTGGCATTGTTTTGAAGAGACAATATCATACATTTTTAACTCTGTCATAATTTTAATGCAGGTAAGGATCAGTAGCATCTTTTATGCAGTGAGAAAACTTTTTCCCTGATCATATTTTCAGTTCAGGGGTGTTTTTTTGTTCTGATAAAAAGGGAACACTGAAAGAGGAAACTTGAACAGGTGGATTCAAGTTACTAAGCAACACTTTGTTTCCCAGGCAATGGAAAAAGAATCAGAGCAGGTGCTAAGTGGATTGTCTTTTTTTTTTTTTCTTTTAAAAATTTTTTTCATTATTGTGAGCTGATGTATGAACTTCAGTTTAACAGACTCTTGACAGACTTCATAGAATGATAAATATTCAGCTGGATAATAACTACTTGTGCAGGTTGTTTACTGTGTGACTTGAATGGTTCTTTTCTGTAGTTGTGGTAGCACACAGTATAGGCGGCAAGCAACGCATCACAACTAGTTTTTGTAGATGACACTGGTGTTGTGTTTGCTTCACTCCAACATTCTCATATACAATCAACTCTATTTTACAATATTCTGAATGTATTCCTGTAATGATGCATTCAGGCTCTTCTGCAGAATATAAGTTTCAGAGTGAAATGAGTGTTCTGTATTCTCAAATGTTTAGACATTACCCTCTAACTCTTCCCTGCTGAGAAAGACTGACTTGGTTGGTGTATCTGAACTGACAGGTAGATCTGCATTGAATTGGTGGGTTTGGTTTAGTTTCTGGCAGATCCAAAAATGGGATTTTTTTTTTAAAAGGTCAATGCAAAATAATTTCTCTCTCTTTTTTTTTTTTTTTTTGGTGGGGGTGTGGAGCGTGGTGTGGTGAATTTTTTTGGCAAGCATAAAATTTAGTTTTAGGTTAAAAAGCATGATTCTTTCTTTAAATTTAAGAGTTGCATTCTAATTGTTTGTTTTGAAAAAGACCAAAGGCAATGGAAAATAAAAGCTATTTCAAATATTTTTCCCAAACATTTCATTTAACACTTCGAAAAATTTTGATTGCTTTAGACTTCTAAAGGTTTTTAAAGATAGTTTAACAAAATGGAAATATATTTGTTTCAGTGTTGCTTACAAGCTTTTTCTTAAAAAAACCAAACCAAAACACGCAGTCCCCAAAAACCCAACACCCAAGTTGTATGAAAACTTGTCCATCTCTCTTCCAGAATTAGGTTAGTGCTCTCATGTCCCTCTCTGTCATATATTTGCATAACCTAACAGCTATCTAGAATTTCTATTAACCAATGATCTTTTTTACTACTGTGTCATCCATACAAATATATGTACACTTATTTATTTCAAAATAATATTACATTGCACACTCAAATTGTATGTAGTGGAAAAAGCTAATAAAAGAATGTTAATGTTTATATGATATATTGTTAAAAAACCCAACTTCTATGGATATAAAATATAGTGCTTAGGCAATCCTTTTGTGCATTAATTTGATCCAGCAATCCAACACTTTTACCTGCACATATATTAACTACTTGGGAATGTAGGGATGAAATTTGTCTGAAAAGCTAGGGGACATAGTTTTGTTAACTGAGAGCTTTGACATTGTTACATGACAGTGTGATAACTGTAATCTTTATAATTATGTTATAAAATAATGATATCTAATTTTTCATCTACCAAGATCTCCAAGACCTCCTCCGCAGGGCTGCTCTCAATCCATTTATCCATCACCCAGTCTGTAGTGATACTGGTGGTTTCCCTGACCCAGGTGCTGGACCTTGCACTTGGCCTTGTTGAACTTCATGACGTTCACATGGGCCCATTCCTCCAGCCTGTCCAGGTTCCTCTGGATGGCATCCCTCAAGCGTGTCAACTGCACCACTCAGCTTACTGTCATCTGCAAGCTTGCTGAGGGTGCGCTCAATCCTATGGTCTGTCTTTGATCAAGATACTAAATAGTCTTGGTCCCAATACAGACCCCTGAGGGACACCACAAATATCACCACAAAACTTCGTTAACATTTTTAAAAAAAATGCAATACCAAAGAGAGAGTAATTTTGGTAAGAGAAAAAAAGATTAATGATATCAGGCAAAAAAAGAAATGATCCTCTAGACATTTTGTTCCTTCTACAATGAAAAGAAAGAAATTCTCAAAAATTCTGGTGAAAGTAGTTTCAGTAGCTCCTTTCAGGAAACATTCTATGTGCTTTCAATTAGAAACTAAATTGTCCCACATGCATTTCAAGCTCCATACACAAATCGCCTTTTCATTTGAAACTTTTTATATGTGTTCTCTTGCCAGAGGACACTCTTCCGGTATGACAACATACGTGGTTGCTTAAGGTGTTTTTGACATACAAGTCAAAGAAAAGCTGAGTTCCTTAATGTTCCGATTATTTTTCCTTAGAGTCTGTCTTTAGGCATATTGGTAAAACATATCATAAGCCCTTTTTTTATGCATGAATTCAGGAGTAAATGGAAGTATGATCATTGTAAAGAAATATTTTGGCTAGTGATTCGATGTAGTGGTTTTATCCTGGTGTAAAAACTCCTCCTTCCTCCCTCCTACCTTTCTTCACACACCCAACTTTCTAATGTAGGCCAAGAGTGGTGTCAGAATTGTTATTCAAGAGTAATACTGAGGCCAATAAGGTTATTGCTAGGCTTGTCTGCGGTGCTGGACTATTGATCTTTGTTTTATAGTTTGTTGGTGGTGCCTAATTCATGCAATTTATTCCTATATTATTCTGTATTCATCAAAACTCATATTTGCCTGTTTATTTGAAAATGCTAAATGCAGAGAGAATTAGGCATGCATCTGAATATTTTGCTTAACTGTGAGAACTTAATAAATTTAAATACACCTAATTTACAAAGAAACTCTTTCTCTAGTACAGAACTCCTATAGCTATCAACTCTATTTTCCTGTAATTTTTCATTTCATATGCTTGTATCCACATTTTCATTTCTTCAAACTATAAAATTTGTTGGGATTTGACAAAATTTCTTTAACAGGTCCTCACAGAGTTCAAATACCTGTGGTAGTGGGTTTTTAAAAGATGACCAATGGCAATGTGATTTTTGGAATCCTTCCTAATAATAGGGTTTTTTTTTCCTACACACTGGAGCCAGACATGGAAATTTCCAGTGTTGTCAGTTTATGGTTTCCAGAAAGATAAAGAGTTCGATCAGGATTTCTTAAATATACTTTCATCTAAATTACTATGATACCATTTTGGCTGGGGGTAGATGTGAAGGGTCAGAAAACAGGAAAGAGAAGATAAGCTTATATGTTAAGAATAAATTAATTCCAATATGTTACATTTTTGTAGTATTCTGGTTAAATAGAATTTGATCGGTCTTTCTAATGGTATTTTTGGCTGAAGAAACACTACTGTTTAGACACTTTAGGTAAGTGGCTGTGCTTTTACTTAAATAATCGATCGAAATATTAATATACTGCTGATTTAAATTTTAAAGTTCAGACAAGCTGATCATGTAGAAGCAATACCAAGGCTTTCTTTTCCAGGAGAATGGAAGCAGTCTGCTTTGAGGTGTTTGAGAGAACTAGCAGCTCCTGTGTTGCCTACTGTGATTTACGGATTTGTACATTTTACCTAGGAACACAAGAAGCTAGATTTACTGACACAATGGTTTCTCATGCCTGTTTTTACGTTGCCTTAGGTATAGTCGCTGCCATCTTTAATAATCTGTCTTTCTTCTTCCAATGGTTATTTGATTCTGATGTCTTTGTTCCTATATCATCTTTATTTTTTATAATCTTGAATTTTGTGTTAATTTTAAAAAATCTTCTGGTTTATGATTCCATTTTCCTTCTGTTCTTTAATCAGTAGAAGCTTACTGTTGAAATGCAGACACTCACTGACAGTTTCATGATACCATCTCTAAATTGCCTATTTTTCTGAAAAAGTTCTTTTCTTTCTAGCACTTTGTGTCATGCTATTTTAGGCAGTTTTATGTAAATAGAAGGTAAAACCTTGAACTGCATTAACAGCATTGGTGTAGCCTTTTATTTAAGAGTTTCAGCTCAATCTCATCTAATCAGAACAACACATAGTCACTGATGTCTTAGGAACCTTAATAAAATATATCAGAAACAGAATAAAAAGAGAATCAGTTTGCAGGACCCTGGCTTTCCTGCAGCCAAGTGATGAATTGTCTTATAATAGAGTTGGGAAAAAAAGGCAGTTTTGTTTGGGTTTTAATTAGTATTAGGTTCAGACTATGCTATCTAGTGTGGATTTTGAATACCGGTCAATAATGATAAAATCTTGCAAGGTCTTTTTATCAATTTCTGAACAAAAGAACAGGACTCATCTTCCACCATTATTTTAGGAAGTATATGATATAAACTCCCCCCTCTTGGGATTTTTTTGATGTTTAAATTAGTGGTAAAATTGTGTGCTGAAGGTACTTTTGAGGCCAACACAAGATGCTAATCATAATATCCCAGAAACATGTGGAAGGAGAAAGCAATGGCCAGCTTTAGTTTAAGACTCATTTCGGTCTAGAAGTAAAGGATATTAGAGTAAATGTAATGTGAAGAAAAAGATCTGATTACCTGTCAATTTTGTGTGGGTGTGTTAATCATCTTGACAACTAAGCATCATCATGAAATCCCAGTGTGGGCATCTGATTATGCAGAATTATAATTAATTTGTATGTGCAAAGTGGTTACTTAGAACTACTACCAATTGCAGTGATACTGATGTCATATAGGGTATATAATTTCATAAAAGTACATCTTTGAGGGACTAGTAGTATAGACCTTGATGGTTGTAGAGATGATGGCATAAGTACTTTATTATGCATATAAGTATCAAGAGTTCCATTCAATACAGTTCAGGTTAAAAGAAACGATCCCTGATGTTGGTTTTTTGTGGTGTGGGTTTTTTGTTTGGTTGGTTGTGTGTTTTTTTTTTTTAAGGGTTTTATTAGGATCCCTGGGCTTTTTATTAAAAGAAATTAAAAAGACAAAGCAGCATAGTTCCAAAAATGATGTAATGGATAAAAATCTGGTTTCCTTAGGCTATAAGGGTTTCATGAAATGTTCAGAATATCTCTTGGTTAGCTGTTCAGGCAAATTTGAAACCCTCCAGATGACCTCCGATAGTAAAACAATCAATGTAAGCTATCATGCACGTAAAGTGGTAGTATCTTTGAATCAGTACCCCAAAAGCATATCCCTGAATCAGGTACCCCAAAAGTAAAAATACATACATAAACCAACATAAATTCAAGAACTGAGCTTTGTGGGAGTCTTCAAACATTTGAATCTGATTGGAAGAAAACCCACACAAAATAATAAAGTGGGAGTCATTTTTTGATCTTCTCCAGAATCCTAAAGTCTGCTTCATTTTACCATCAGGGATAGAGAAGAAAAGCTTTTAAGTCAGCCAGCATCAGATTGATTCATAAAGCAAACAGGAAAAGTATTATGAGGCAAGGCTTCATGCTATGATAGACATCTAGGAATACTCATCTTTGGCAGTCTATTCATCTTTGGCTAAGGGGGTGGAAACTCTGTTTTGTCTCCCTGGGTAATGTGTGGAATCCTGTTTATACTCCAACTCGGTTTATGTGGCCTTGGGGAGCAAAGTCTGGTCTTAGAATTAGCTGTAATTTTTGCTGATCAGATAGTGGTATGACTGGCCAACTATTTTTCCATGACTTTTGTAGGAGAACTATATGACAAATCTATGACATTCTCTTATTTTTTAAAACATTTGTGTAGTGAAGGTACTTGTTTCATCTGAGACAAACAGCTGGGGGTGATTGAGAGTTTCCCTGTATAGGTGATTTGCGAAGATTTCTTTCTTTTTATAATGTGGAGAATTAGTTGTAAATTAAAAAAACAAGGAAAAAGGACCATTCAGATATACTTTTTCATAAATGCCCAGTGCAAAATTAGAAATTCACTGTTGTCATATGTTAGAGGTAGTTTAAATATACATACATATATCTGCAATATATTTAATGTAATAAAAAAGTATGCAGACCTACTTAACTTTAGGTATGCATTCAAACACGTGCACCTAATCTGACTCTTGCAGGCAGTGCTGTGGTTTATCAAGATGTCAATAGGCTATTTCAGGTCAAAATCTAGTTTAACAGTTTATCTAACTGTTATGGTTTTGTGCATCCCTTCTATGGAAACAGCAGAGTGGGCAAAATAGAATAGGCAAGACAGAGCATATCCAACTCTTTCTTCTTCTTTATATTGCCAGGGTTCCCAAGAGCTTCAGTCATTGACTGAGGTATCATTGTTAGCTATGGTACAAATAGGAAATGAAAAACTGCCCGTGCCCCCAGACATTTGCAGGCTAAGATCATGAACAAACAGAGGAGTCTGAAAAATGAGATCAAACTGGTATGATCTAAATGGTCTTAATTTACCAGCCATTTGACCGTAACTTGGCTACTTAACTGTAATCCTATGGATTACAAGTATTGATCTATTTCTCTATACATAAAGTTTCTATTACCTATGGACGGCTTCTTTTATTTTAACCAAAAATGCATGCCAAACCTGATAATTTTGGGATGGGTGTCTTGATATTATGTCCTGTCATATACTACATTTCAAGTTAAGTAATCTAGGTTCAGTTAAATAGAGCACACATGACTAACTCGTCTCTTTCAGTTATTTTAATATATTAGGCCACACAATTTTTTGAATGTATTTTATAAAGATGCTTATTATCAGTATATATATTTAATTTCACAACAGGCCCCAAATTACTCCTCCTATAGTCTTTAAAGAGTGATTGTTTCTCAAAGTCATTGATAAGCAATATACTTGTTGCTAAATAGAACAAGAAACTGATTGATAGTTTGTGATACAAAAAATTGTGACTTTTAAGCTTGTGGGTTATTAGGTAGGCAAGACCCAGAATTGTGCTACGATAGGCTGAGGAGGGGCAGGATAATAAATGTGCACAATCCATAGTTGATTATATTTTTGATTGTTAGTCTATCAGTTGATTGTCAAGTTGTACATTGTTTGCTTCACTCAAGAAAAAGGGATTTGAGAGATGGGAATAAAGATAATTAGGACCCACAGTGTTATGGTTTTTTTTTGATGACCCCCTCCTCCCCCTCGGAATTTATGAGGAGTCTGGAGTCAGCTTATGTCTTTGCGGTGAATGAACCTAGCTTCTCAGCCTACCAGGCATAAATGTGTTTTTCATGGTTATAAAGTTAGTTCAAATGTGTATGTGGAGCACTGGGGTAAGAACAGGGAAAGACAGACATCTACCATGGCAGTCCTGTCCTTTAGAGGGGAAGGACTCTAAAGGATTAGAAACAGGACTATATCTGTCCTGTTTCAGTTTTGTTTTCTGATAAACTGCTGAGACAGTTTGTGGGAGGGGTATAAGCATCATCAAATTCTTAAATGGTAATGTTTCATTACAGCTTTACATTGTTCTATGTAGATAAGTGAGTTTTTTATTGAGATATCTCATACCGAGATACAACTCCTGCATTTTGTAAGAGACTGAGTGCTGCCATCTTTATCCTCTTTTTTTTATAAAGGCCAGTAGACATTAATTCCGTTAACTGTATGTCTTAACTAATGCAATCTATTTTTCTTTTACCTGTGGATTAAGATGCATAAAAAATAGTATGAAAATGTGAAAACTGAAATGTAATTGCTACTGTACAGGGTGCTGCGTCAACCCACTATATAATTATTATCCTTAAAATGTCAAATTTAAATATGATGTCTTTAAATTGCTTATTTCAGATATTACAGGAAAAACTAAGAAGAAACTACAGTAAAAGATTTTAAATTACTTAACAGTGTTTGAATTAGTAACACAACTGAAGTAATTAAGTTTTGATGTTTGGGCAGAAACAGCAGCATTTTATTTGGACTAAGAAATTACTTGCTGGCTTTGTCACCGTTGACATTAATTATTGATAAGGGTTTCAGAAATAGCGCATGCGCCATCAGAGTTGACTGTAATATAAGATAGGGACTGCAGTGATGCTAGAGGGATTATAGAGAGGGAAGCACCTGTAGCATTTGGAGTTACATGCTTCTAATCATTAGACTTTTATTTTGTTGTAATAAATTCATATGAGCGATTAAAATAATGGAAAGATGAGTCGTCAGGCTTATTTCTATCGTGTCCCTCCACAGGAATTACATAGAAGAACCCAACTTCAACCTGAGCCAGCAAAGACGAAGGCTCTTCAAACAGTTATTGAAATGAAGGTATGGTCTTTGCATGTTTTCCCATACATTATTTTTGGAGCATGAACTCATGTACTGGATCTGGTTGGGATGGAGTTAATTTTCCTCATAGCAGCCTGTATGATGCTATGTTTTGAATTTGGGACCAAAACAGCATTGATAACACACTGATGTTTTAGCTGTTGCTGAACAGTGCTTAAACAGAGTCAAAGCTTTCTCAGTTTCTCACTCTGCTCCCCCCATCCCCCCAAGCAAGTAGGTTGGGGGTGGACAAGAGGCTGGAAGGGTCAGCTGATTAGGATAGGATGTCATGCTCAGCAATAAAACTGAGGGGAGGACATTCAGACTTAGGGCGTTTGTCTTCCCAAGTAACTGTTATGCATGATGAAGCCCTGCTTTCCTTGAAATAGCCAAGCATCTGCCTGCCGATGGGAAGTAGTGAATGAACTCCTTGTTTTGCTTTGCTTGCGTGCGCAGCTTTGCTTTACCTATTAAACTGGCTTTATCTCAACCCATGAGTTTTCTCACTTTTGCCCTTCCGATTCTCTCCCCCATCCCACTGAGGGGGAGTGAATGGGTGACTGTGTGACACTTAGCTGCCTACCAGGGTTAACCCACAACACCTCGATTTATAACTTTTACTATTAAATCATTAAATGCTTCCTTTTACTTCTCAACTTACTTTGCTGCGAAGCTCAGAATAATTAGTATTTCTTTCTCCCAGTCTGTTTTCTTAATAAGACTTGATTAAAAAAAATCAAGTGCATCATTGCTGAATAATGAAAACCGAATATTATTTTTAAAAAGACGTGGGGGGAGGGGGGAAGGGGGAATTTTCAGGTGAGCCAAAGTATATGGAATAAACTGACAAACAGAAGTAAACACAAACTGTCCAAGGCCAATGTAAAATGTTTTTATTCTTGATCTTTAAAAACAATACTTCTGTTGGTGCTTATTTGGCCATCATTTTACATCTAACCTAAGGAAAATATTCATTGCATCAGCAGAGTGATATGACAAAATGTGATGAAACTCCTGCCTTAGTCCTGAATATAGTTTCCTCTTTTTGATATATAATATTAATAAAGTGTTGTGGCTTTTTTCCCCACAATAACAAAAGATATAAATAATAATTTAAAAAGTGAAAACTAATATTTTTGCATAATTCTATGAGTCTGGAATATACATCTTTAAGAAAAATACCATGAGACTTGAGATAATTTGTGAGTTGGCAATGCTGCCTGAAATACATTAATGATGGTCTTTCATTTCAGTCTTAAAAGGAAGTGCAAATTAAAGGCCTCATTTTGCCAGTGACTTCTGTTATGAGCAAATGAGTTCAGCATGTCTGAACATTGTGGTACATACACAGTTACAACAGCAGCAGGACTTCATAAGTACAGTATCTGCCTTTTAATAGATAATAATTAGCTTGGATTATATGAGTAACAAATTAGGTACATCGATTTCAGTATTCCATCTTCTGATGTTAATTTGCCTTGGACCTTCCCTGTTCATTCTAATTCAGAAGTCTATGAAATCTAAAACGTGTGTTTTTGTTGTAACTTGTTACCTTAAGTATATGGGAAAATAGGATACTGGCTAAGAAACTTGTTTCTTTCTATTAATATTCAGAATGATAAATGTAAAAGTTTTGGGTTACAGAGATAGTGTGATAGAATAATCTATGGTCTTGCATGTGGGTTATTAACAATGTTATGTTGCAAAATAGTTTGCAATTCCTCTTCCTGTACCAAAACTCTGAAAAGAACAGGGGCGGGGGGACATGACACACGAATGACACAAGCGACGACTGCAGTTGCAGCCACTCTGACAGTGTCTGTTCCTGAATACGGCAAAGTCTTTTCTGTTTGTCTCCCAGGAGAGTTGGGGGTGGTGCAATCTTCCATTTTTTAAAAATCTGATGTTTGTAATGAGGGCTTTCATTTGTCAAGGGTGAGGCAGTGATCCTGTTGCTGAAGCATTCTGATGCGGGGCTGCCTTTTGGCTCTGAGGCACGCAGTTCTTTCTTTTCCTATCAACACATGCTCCTTTGGGGTTGCCCTGTCTAAAATAGGCCAAATATTGAAAAGAAAAAGGGACAAATGTAAGATCTTGAAATCCACATGATTAAACAGCAGTTTTCATTACAAGTTCCAGCTTTGGAAAGTTTTCAAGTAAATTTAAATTGTCTTAATCCAGACAGCAGTTGTTTTGAAAAAAATACGGAACATTTGTTTTGAATGATCAAGCATTGAAGCAATAATTTTCCTACAGTGTTGAGGGTGGAAGGAGGGAGAAGATTACCCTCTAATATGGCAATCTGAGGCCATACACTCCCCCATGCAGAGGTTCCAAACAGTATACATTTCACTTTATTGCACCCAACCCCTTCCACCCCCTCCCCACATTAGCTTTTGTCCGAGTTCCCTCCCTGGCTCCCCCAGGCTCTGCCAGGAGGCAGCTTTCCCTCTGTTCTTTCCTGTGGTTTTCTTTCGTCCCTTGCCACTGCTGAATGCTTTCTGTCCCTTTTCCCAGTCAGCCCTCCCTTTCATCCAATGAAGTATACCCATTTCTCCTACCTGTCATCTCATATGTGATTTTTTTTGTCCTAAACAGCTTTTCTTCAGCCCTACCTTTCCTGTCCTGTCATGCTCTTCATTTCTCTCTGAAAACTTTGCAAGTAGTTGCGTTTTCTTATAGCAATTACATTTTCTGCATAACTGTTGTGTCCTTGAGCAGTCTCTATCTTCTATATACTTATTAAAAAAAAAAAAAAGGGCAAAAAAAAAGATAGAAAATTCACATCCTGTGTCTTGACTCCTGTTTCTATTACTTTATTTATTCCTTTTAAGATATCTATTGTCTCTTCAGATGCATTGCACAGGTCTTTCTTTCCTAACTTTCTGGGTTTGCTTCTTAGACACGTTTGCTTCCAGATGTCCCGTCTTGCTTATTCTTTCCCGTTACATTCTTTACTCTTTGTTCTCTTGTCTGCAGCAGACCTTCTTCTCCAGAAGCCCTTCTTTTTTCTGGAAAGCAGAGTCACAGGACAGGAGGAAAGCAGGATACTTTCTTTTCCCACGTTCCTGTTATTCCCCCAAGGTCCTGTTTTTTAAAACTTGCTTAATCACATTGTAGACATTGCTTTCAAGAGATTTTTTTTTTTTTTCCACCCAGCCCTCCACAATGGTTTTCTCTGAGATCCATTCTCTAGAAAGTGGGGCATACTAGATATGCTGTCTGTATCCTGCATTTAGTAAAGGGGTAAAAGTTTTGAAGTGCACATCTGCCCAAAACAGTGAGTTTCATCAGTGAGTTACAGCTCATGGTGTTCAGAGAAGAGCCACCAGAATGTTTAAAAATATTACCAAACAATGAATGATTTTAGGAGCTTGGTTTTGTGTAGTTTAACAAATAGGAAATGACAGAGCAAAGAGATTACAGTCTGTAGATATCTACCAGAGATACCCTCATTTAAAAAAAAAAAAAAAAAAAAAAAAAAAAAAAAGAAAAAAAGAAAGAAAAAAGTCCTCTCCAGTAATGAAAATAAATATATTGCAAAATACAGTGCATGGAAGCTAGAGGTAGCAAATGCACGCTAAAATATGGTGTGTATATTTAGCGGCATTAATTTAATTTTATGACTTCTGTTATACAGGAAGCCAGTCTAGTTTTGTTGCAATGGTTGCTTCTGACTTTGTGACTACTGATATATGTAATCAAACAGCATTTTTTCTTCTCATGCCTAAATCTTTTTCTGTTTAAGCATAAAATAAAGCTGGTACATTGAAATCTTTTCCTTTAATTGCCATTACACCTATGCCTACTTCTTTGTGTATTGTGTGCTGACAAATGCCAGATCACTGATATCTTTGAATATCAGTGATATCCAAAGTTGATTAACACTGATTAATATAATAAAAAAAAAGTAAAAGGAAACACACTTTTCATGATTATGTTCTTTCAATAAGAAGTACTCCTGAGCACATGAATTGGGTCAGAACTTGTTCATCTCTTGTGAGGCCCCACCTGGAGTTCTGCATTCTGTTCTGGGTTCCCCGGTACAAGAAAGACATGGGACCTGTTGGAGCAGGTCCAGAGGAGGGCCATGAAAATGATCAGAGGGACACCTCTCCTGTGAAGAAGGGCTGAGAGAGTTGGGGTTGTTCAGCCTGGAGAAAAAAATGCTCTGGGGAGACCTTATTGTGACCTTTCCATATATAAAGGGGGCTTATAAGAAAGATGGAGAAAGACTTTTTATCAGGACCTGCAGTGATAGGACAACAGGCAACAGTTTTAAACCAAAAGAGAATAGATTTAGATTGGACATAAGGAAGAAATTTTTTACAATGAGTGTGGTGAGACATTGCGACAGTTGCCTAGAGAAGTTGTGGATGCCCCATCCTTGGAAGTGTTCAACATCATGTTGGATGGGGCTTTGAGCAACCTGGTTTAGTGGAAGGTTGGCAAGGGGGTTGGAACTAGATGATCTGTAAGGTTCCTTCCAACCCAAACCATTCTATGATTCTATGATCTTGTTCAGACAGTTCCAGCTTAAACCAGTGATATTACTTGAGAGAGAAAATCAGAAATGAGTTGCCTACAGATATGGCATAAAGCTCATTCTAAGTGTAGGGTATTGACCATCCTGAAATATATACAGTCTAGAAACAAGAATGAAAGTCTTTAAAAATGGTAAGCTGTAAAGTAAATGAAAATATTTGTGGTTTACCTTACTTGCAGAAAGAGCCATCTTTATGTATTGATCCAGCTTTGATATTTCAGGTATGGGTTTGGTTCTAAAAAAGTGTGTATGTGTGTTTGCAGTGCACTATACTCTTCTTGTTCAGATTGCATGAACTTTCACTTTCCCTTGTCTTCAAAAATAAACCTGAATATTCTCTGTATTAAATTGACAAAATTAAAAAAGTATATATATATAGTAAGAGTAGTTGTGTATGGTCTGTTGATAGCATGTGTGCATATGTGCATTTAAATGCAAGTTTTATTAAATGTGAAGTTTCAAATGTTTGCTTCTGATTGCTTGTTGAATGCTCTACAAGCAAGATTTTTCACAGACATAGTTTAAATTTATCAGGTATTTGAAATGATGAAGAGTAGCATTTCATTACTTTTCATTTCAGAGTAAGACACACTGGAATGCTGTATTATTTACAAATGTTTTGCCCTGCTATTTCTTTCCCCCCCCAAGGTGTTCAGGAAATATGCTATAGCACTTTTGTTATAAGGACTGGATATATAAGATTCATTAAACATTATTGTGGAAACTCATTTGTAGACTTAGTCTCCTTTCCATTGTGGAATATTATTTTCTTCAGCATCAAGACACATACTAATTGTTTCATGTTCCAGAAGAGATGGATTTCTGCTAGGTCCAGCATAGAAATAGCCTTAACCTCTTTCACGGAATATCTGCAACACTATTCTAATAAAGGAGATGAGGAAGAAGTATTGGTTATTGCTGGAAGGAGGGGATAGATTAGGGTGAGTACCCTGATCTATATCACAAATCCTGCTATATAATCTTATGTCTTTTAACAGATTTAGAAGGCCTGACTGGAAAAATCTGCACAAATGTTGCATTGCTGTAGAACTCAGAAGATGTTTATTAGTACCAGTTAATACTAAGCTGCTTCCTTAATATTACTGCAAAGTAATCTTTGTGATTCAACACAGACCCACGTAGTTTGTTAGAATGCTGCTAATGTGGATAAGTCTTAGAGGTTTGAAGGAAATACTGCATCTGTTCCTATTTCAGTTTCTGAAAGATTGCCAGACCTTGTGCCACAACAAGAGC
This sequence comes from Calonectris borealis, assembly GCF_964195595.1. NCBI lineage: Eukaryota > Metazoa > Chordata > Aves > Procellariiformes > Procellariidae > Calonectris > Calonectris borealis. The sequence goes on from NC_134321.1 coordinate 15,099,974, forward strand.
TGGTTGAAAGTTTTCCAATTGAAGTTTTCTGTGGGAAAATGCTGATTCAGCTGAATCAGAAGATTTTATGGGAATGTACCTATTCTGTCAAAACTTTTAGTGAAGGCAAAACTATTTAACTTTCTGTCCATCCTGTAAGTCAACCCAAGCCCTTGTGGCAGTACCCATTGGGAGCTGCAGGCTGTCTGTGTTATCTTTGACCTACAAGGTTCCTTGCTTTCTAGCAGTTGTCCAGACAGGAAAACTTGCAAGTTTCCTGGGCAAGCCAGCAGCCTGTCTGGTGTATTTGCAGAATTGCCAGTCCTGTATTGTTCATACATAAGGGAACAGTACCTTTGACTCCTTGAACAGTCTGTGAATGAAGGTGATGTCTGGCTTCTCTTCTGTCTTGTCATTACTGATGTTTTCGATAAATTATTCTGAAACAGATTTTAGTCTTCAAAATTTGTGAAATTTCTGGCTTCTGTTCCAATAAGAAGTTAATACAAAACTGACAGTGCCAATTTTTCTGAAGATAGGAAAACTAGTTTTTACACAGCTGTAATCACAGTGTGCAGAGATTGATTAAAAATAAACTTTTCCTTGGAGAGTTCAAACTTGTGATAAAGTAGAAGTACAGAAAATGCTTCCAAAAGTTATGTTAGATATTTCTCATAAAGCTTAGATGTTATTCTGTGATGTACAAACCTTCTAAAGAGTGTAACAGGCTGTGCTAGAATTTTTCTGCCATGTTATATTTGCAAACATGTAAAATACAAATGCGGTACAAAAAGCCAGGCTCTTAAAACTTAGCTGGAGAGATTTGATGAGGACTACTCCCAGATGAGATGTCATAACAGGTCATGTAAGTATTAATATATTTCAGTGCAAAATCATTGTGCAGTGAAGCTTAGGTTTTGCTTTTATCTTCATAATAGGAGTAGAAAATTTCTAAAATGAAGTCTGATGGAGCAAGCTGATTTGATTGTAGTATCTGTGAGAGCTACAATAATTTATTGTTGTGTGTAAGCCTTGATAGCTTTTAAAATTCTTTTTTTCTCTTTTCTTTTAGTATTTTTCTTTTCATGCAATTTCTCCAAATGATAGAATTTAATGAGAATTCTTCCCCTTTCTTTGTTTTGTTCCATCTCAACCTTTTATTTTACTTTTTTCTTTTAAAAAAAAAAAACAACTTTATGGAAAAATATTTTGTGAACTGAACAGTTAATGTCTTAAAAATATTTATTTTCTGTCATGTGAAGGGCTTTTTATGATCATTCATACAGACTTTGCTCTGTGATACGAGTAATGCTGATTCCATGGACAAATATTGATAAAATTTTTAGGATTCTGCTATTGGAAATCTGTCATGTTAATAATGTTAGACTAACATACAAAGTAATTTAAGTTACATTTTACCTGTAACTTGAAAAGTTGTTATTCAAAAAACCAACTCTATAACTATATTAGATATAGGCATATAATGGAAAAGCTGGTGGAAGTCTTCCAGAATGGGGGGTAGGGGGGGTGGGGTAGTGCTGGTAGTGGGTGTGTGGTGGTTTTTTTGTTGTGGGGTTGGGTGTTGGTTTTTTTTTGTTTTGTTTGCTTGTTTTTTTTAAAGTTGCATTCCTAGTTAGCTCCTTTATGTTTTTTAATTGATTTTTGGTGGAATACTCTTTCCCTTTGAACATACCCTTCAAGAAAGGAAAATATGGACTGCTGATTATCATCAGCATTTTCAGTATCAGATATTTTCCAGAAAAGAAACAGCTAGTGAGGTAAAAGATAAGAAACAGCAAGTTTCACATTCCAAGAATTTTTGTTTGTTTGTTTCCTTTGCATTCTGACACTTTTTTCTGTTTTGGCTGAGCTCCTTTTCTGAAAGGGGATGCAGTTAATTTGGAAACTTGTAAGATGCATGAACGGGTTTGGTATTCCCTTTCAAAGTGTGTTACTTTGCCTATATGGTGTTAAAGTATGTTTGCTGTCATGGAAGATAGCTCTCCTCAACTTCTATTTTAAATTCCTTTGTCTCGAGATTTCTTATTGAAAAGTTTTACATCCTTTTACATCACTGAGCTCTTGTCTGGATTAAAACACTCTGGAAAACTCTTAAGACAGGAACCGCAGTGTATTTGCATAGTTGTACAACCCAGAAACATATCTGCCAGTGAAAACTGGTGTATCACAGTGTGATGCAAGTGAATGAATTTGCGTTCAGCCACAGGCTAGATGTATTTTTCCCATTTTCACAATGTTAGCAGTAGTCAAAATTTAACAAGTCTTTTTTTCTTTTTCTTTTTTCTTCCCCCCATCATCTTTTGACTGATTTTTTTTTTTTTTTTTTAACTAAAAATTTGTATTCTGGGCTTTTGAAGTGTCTGGAAGGGAGCTGACTGTGTATTTATCAGGATTCTGATTCACACAAAAATTTCCTGGTCATTTTGTATGACTTTAAGCAAGTGCTTATCCTGCTGTTCATTTTAAAGCCATTCTCTTTGTATGGTTGAACTGGTATATACATACCTATATCAGTATAGTGTTATTATTCATTTACTGTGGTTTTGATTGTGTGATTGAAAAAAACTGTTTAATGAGGGGATGTTCTTTCACAGAAGAAATGTGCTTTTACTCTGATGCTAATTTTCGACTAACTGTTTTGAATGAGATTATTTCCATGTTCTCCTACTTACCACAGTCACAGTATAGCGATTTTCTGATGTTTTCAGTGGAACGGGGTTTGATTGAAAATTTGTTTACACATGAATGAAAGGAATTAGATCTTATAAAGACTTTTAAATTTAACTTTTTACATTACTTTGGTTATGAACAATGCAGCTGGTTATTTGCAAAAGAGAAAAGCCAAGAAAGAAGCACTGAAGCCAGTCCTACTTTTGGGAAACACATCCATCTGCTTCTACAATTATTATATTGCAAAGCCATTTGTGATTAATTATTAAGGCATTAATTATTAAAGATGCTAAAAATCTTAATACAGTTTGCTAGTGAAATGCTGAACATATTTCAGTGGCATCAAACATTCAGGCTTAAGATCACTGTACTACAATTACCGTGGGTGTAATGACAGAGAAAGAAGATTCTTTCTACCCCATTGGAATTAACGAGTATTTGCCTGCAATATATTATGTCTCATGACTGCAAAGCCCAAATGAAGAAATACAATCAGGGCTTTATCCTGTCAGATCTTGAAAAACTTCCAGAGATGGACAACCATTTCCAATGTTTGTACTCACTTTTAGGTCTTGCTAGGCTACTTTTAGGTCCCTCTTGAAGCCTTCTCTTCTCCAGGCTGAACAAGCCCACTTTCCTCTGCCTCTTCTTAGAGGGTAAGTACTCCATCCCCCCAGCCCTCTTGGTGGCCTCCTGCTGAACTCATTCAAGTTCATCATCTGTCATGTACTGATGCAGTATTCTAGGCGAAGTCTAATGCATGCTGAGTAGAAGGCAATAATTTTTTTTCCCTTGATCTACTTACTGGCTGTGTTCATGTTAATACAGCCTAGGATGCTGTTCGCCTTCTTTGCTGCCAGGTCACAGTGTTAGCTCCTGTTAAGCTTGCAATCCACCAAGATTCTCAAGTCTTTCTCAACAGAGCTGCTCCCTGGGGGTTTAGTCCCCACCTGGTACAGCTGCAAGGGGTTCTTGCTTCCCAGGCGCAGGACTTTGCTTTTGTCTTTTGTCAGATTTCCGAAGGTTCTTGTCTGCCTATTCATCCAGTCTGTCTAGGTCCCTTTGGATAGCAGCCCTGACCTTGAGCACATTGACTGGTCTCCCAGCTTGGTGTAATCTACAGGCTTTGTGAGACAGCACTCTTGTCACCTCTTTCAGGTCACTGACAAAGATATTAAACAGGACAGGTCCCAGTATGGACCCCATGGTACTCTTGTTACTGGCTTCCAGGTAGAGTACAACCTATTAACCACTACCCCCTAAGCCTGATCATAGAACTAGTTTTTTACCTTGCTAGTAGTCTACCCATCCAGACCATAATGTCTTAACTTGCATAGAAAAATATGGGAAGTAGTGTCCAAAGCCTTGCTAAAGTTCAGGTAAATGGCAACCACTGTTCTTTGTTCATCCACAAATCTAATCATTTTATCACAGAAGGCAATTGGGTTGGTCAGGCATGATTTACTGTTGGTAAATCCCCACTGACTGTTCCCAATTATCTTCTTCATGTGATCAAAAATCAAAAACGTGAAGTAAAGAAGACTTCACCATAATTTTCCCAGGGAACAAAATGAGGCTGTCATGCCTGTAGTTCCCTGGTTTGTTCTTTTGGTCTCTTCTTGATGATGAGTGCAACATTTGCCTTCCTCTAGTTGTCAGCGATCTCCCCCAGTTTCCATGATTTTTTGAAGATGCTAGAGAGTGGGCTTGCAAGGACATCAGCCATTTTTCTCAACACCCTTGGATGCAGCCTGTTGAGTCCCATGGATTTGTATGGGTTGAGTTCTCACAAGCAAGCCCTGACTGAGTCCTCACTGGTGATAGTCCTCTTGCTTGAACCCTTTCATTAAGCACAGAGGCCTGAGAGACCTTGTCATTGAAGACTAAGGCAAATACTTGTTTCCTAAGTAGTTCAGATTAATTTGAACTTAAGCTCAGTGGCTCTGACTTTATGAAGACAGTGTGGATAGATTATTTCTATGCAGATGTTCTAATTGGGTCAAGCCGTGCTATGATTTATCAAATGAACTATTATGTAACAGCTTACTTTTCTGGGCAAATTGTCTCTGTATCCTAAATACTTTCATTAATGGAGATATATGGGAAAACTCTTTATGGTTCATTGAGTGTGTTCATGTGACATTATTTTGCAGAGAAGCTGTTCTAATGCTGATTTTGGTGGGACTGTTTCACACTGCACAGGTAGAATCCTCTCACACAGCTCCTATAGTGTGAATTACTGTTTTTGACTCACTAATAATGGAAAAGATGTGGGCAAATAAGTTTTTATTTACCTTACAAAAGAATAGTATTATTAACCACAGTAAATACCATTCTTTGAGATGTGTTGTCTCACACAGGAATAGGTTTGGCTGAGAATAAGCGTTCTTTATTTCCTTAGCTGAAGGCACAAAGGATATTCAGGATACTCTGCCCAGGTACTCTAAACAAAGTATCTGTATGCACTCCAGCATATTTGATGAAAGAGCATCAGCTTCTGAGAGAAAAATCTTGAAGGACCAGTTGCTGTAAATTAAATCATGTTACCATTTTATTTTTAAGTAGAATTTCTCTGGGAGTGAAAATTGTAAGGAAAATACAAACTTCAATTTCATATTGTGAATACTTATCCTGTTAGATCTTGGAAAACCTCCAGGATTTCAGACTATGAATATTTTCACTTGTTTATGAACAGCTTTTATACTGCAAACTAAATAGTTAAAATCTTTCCCATTCAAAAACCTCTATTAATTTAACTAATGCAAGAAATAAGAAGATAATAAAAGAAAATTTCTCTTAGTCTGAGACTTCTTCTTGACTATAAAGATAAAAGCTAAAATGTTAGAGGAATGATAATGTGCCGTCTAAATGACATTGTTTAGTCCTTACATAGCTTTGATTCTATATGGATTTGTAACAGTGGTTGCTAAATCTCAAAAAGAATCTGAGTTTCTTTTTTGCTTTAGTACCAAAAGTTCAGATGCTTTTTGGAACTTTGTCTGAACTATCCTGTGTCTTAAATTGCTAAATTTGCCTAGCTGTATTATGAAGGAAGGTATTACAGGAGTTCTGTTTTTACTTGCTTTTAGGCAGCTTAGACAAAGCATTGGTGTACTCTTAGAACTCAGGAAAATAAAACTAATTTGGAAAAAAGAAACAGAAACAAAGTTGTAGTTAAGCAGAGTGATTAAAGCTTAGCTTGTCCTGCTTAAAGGATCAATTTAATTTGTATTTTTTCCCAAATTAGCTTTCTAGGTTAATATCTTGACCTTACTGAATCACAGGGATTTTGTGGGTGGTGTTTTTTTGTTTGTTTGTTTGTTTTTCTTTTCCCTCTCTCCATTGACCTCAGTGGAACAAGAACTTCAGCCCGATCTCTGATTTTTGATGGATGGTTGCTCCTTCATGTTCTTGAACTGATTGTCTGGCCATCTGGATTACGTCTTCGATTTCTTAATAAATGTCTGCAAACAGGGCCTAAAGCAGACTTCCTAATGAGTCATTTTGCAATGCTCTTTTAAACAGAAAATTATGTGAGAAGTTTGTGTAATCCCTTTTTTAACCTTTTTGACTCTCACTGAAGAGATTTAGTAAATTTCCAAATGACTGGCAACAACAAAAATTCACTGGATGTTTTCAGTGCTGTGCTGGCACACATGGCAGCCATTGTCTGTGATGTAGAATTTTTTAGTGGTTGTGGTTTTGTGGTTTTGTTTATTTTGGGACTCATAGTAAAAAATCAACTAAAAAAATCACAGCTAAATCAACTCTTAGTGATGTTGCTGAATTCGTGGAGGAAAAGTATGTGAGGAGACAACCTTTCTTCCTCCTGACAGCAGGCAGAACCCTATGGAAATAGGGAAACTCAGGCTCAGGCTGGGTCACATAATGAAGTGGCCTGTCGTCCTGCAGCGATGATGGACTGGCCTCCCTAGGTAAACTTTGTGTTTAAGAGCTTGGAGGAGTAGCCAGGCCTAGACGGTTAGCAAAGCAAACAAGGTATGTTATCACGTACACATGGGAAATATAGGGCATCTTCCATTCTCCCTTCATCCCTAACTGTGGAGGAATGAAGACAGAATTTTGACCAGAAAGTATTCTCTACAGACTACGCAACAGAACATAGCGTTGCACATTTTTTTCCAGGGGTGAAAGAGGTCTATATTCTGCATTTCTTTAAGCCAAAATCAATAGAATTACTCTTGGTTTATGACAGTATGTGCAATCTTAATATTTGATGTTCATGCAAGTACAGATATACTTTTGTTATGCTTTAACATACAAGTTTCATATAATTTTCAATACTTTCTTTTTTCATAACTTAGGATACAAAAATAGCTTCACTTGAGCGCAATATAAGAGATCTTGAAGATGAAATACAGATGTTAAAGACAAATGGAGTTCTGAATACAGAGGACCGAGAAGAAGAAATCAAACAAATAGAAGTTTATAAGAGTCACTCAAAGTTCATGAAAAATAAGGTAAGGTCTATTAATAAAATAGTTTAATGCTGTTTAAATAATGGGAACAAAGTTTTAACTTGACCCTTTTCAACACAAGCAGCTCTCTGCATGTCTTCTTTTGGTAAATCTCTACTATGCAATACTCAGTAGCTATGGAGGAGTGAAGCATTTTTGATAAATAAAAATATGTTTATGTTTTGACTTAGGAAAGGTAAGGAAGAGGCTATTTCACCACTTCTGCAGAGGCTAGTACAATGCTGAGTCTACACCGTGTTCCCTTTTCCCTTTCTTGTGTATGGTATTTTAATGTTGGCTTTTTGAATTAGTTCATAATTTTGACTTGCACCGTTTTGCCACAACTTTAATTGTGCATTTTTTTCTGGTTTTGACTGTAGTTTTACAGTAGGAGCTGCTGTTCCATAGATGATGCTAAATTGTAATCTTCTAGTATTTTAAAGACTTGCGATTTGATGACTTTGTTCCTGCAGAGTACTTTTCATTTCAAATTATTATACATAGATAATTATGAGTTGACCACAAGCAGATAGTAAATGTGTAGTGATGTAACACATTTCCTGGTATGAAGCTCACACAACAGTATTGCTTGTTCATTGTTTTAAAATATCAGAAGTAAAGCTTGATGTCTAAATTATTGTCCCAGCTGGTCTTTTTACCTCCTTTCATTTTGATGTGCTCAGCTGCTGTCTGGGTAAAGATGAGCACTCCAAATAGTCTTTCTTGTGAATTCCAATATTTCTTTTCTGATATTTTTATAATTGCCTTAAAAATTGTAATAAATATATATAATGTTACAATTTGTGCTGGTTTATTCCCAGCTCTCTACCTTCAATGTGTTTTGTTTATGAAGTGATAAAATACTGAATTAAAGTACTTGATTAAAAAAAAAAAGTTTGAAATTATGGAGACTGAACCTGATGCTCCCATTCTCATATAAATAAATTCAGGTTTTGGCAATAGCTTTTTTTTTTCAATAGTATTTATAAGCTAAACTAAGATGGGGTGAAACAAGTCACAGCAGCCTGAATTGGAAACACTGAAAGGGAAAGCTAGCCATCTCGTCTCTTGCAGTGATGCTAAAAATTTGACCATAATGCCAGAATGAAGTCTAGGCAAACAACTTCAGTAGTCATGATTATTATGAAATCTTACTTTATTTTAAAAGTCTTTCCATCCTAGTTATTTGTTTGGGTTCTTATTCTGTTTAATATTTAGGGGTTTTTGTGTATGTGGAAATTGCATATGTGAAATTCTAAGGAACTGAGATAGATTGATTCACTTTTTCTGAAATGTATACTTGCAGCTCTGAAAAAACTGCTTGAGGAGGAGCTGGTACTATTACCTCTCTAGAGGCCATGTAAGCAAAAAAAGTAGGAGTTAATTGGCTTAAAGCGTAGTTCTCTGCCTACCATTGTCTGTTGATGCTAAAAATACTTAGCAATGTTGCTATTTAAGTACAAAGTTTGCAATATCAGGTAGATACATACCATTACTACTCTTTCAGAGTTGGGCGAGCTAAGATTCAGAGAAAGTATGCAGCTTGTCTATGGTAGAGAATGAAACGGTCTGGTGAATCCGAGTTCTCCGATTTTCAGTTTTCTTGTGTAAATTAGACCTTCGTTATCTTCTTGACAAGATGCTTTTACTTTGTCTGAGTTCCCCAGTGAGTATAGGAGTAAGAAAATGTACCACTGTGTAGTATTGGATACTGAAGATTTTCCATCTCAGAAGAGCTGTTACTGTCTCCCAGTTTGTAAACTGTTGTATCTTGTAAACTACATCACAGGAAATGCTGGTGTCTTGCGACATTGGGGCATATTTTTATATTCTCCTGGAAGTTTATGCTACAGAAGAAATGGAAGTGTTATTGCCCATGTGGAATTAATCCAGATTTATTAAAAAAAATTAAAAAAAACCCCAAAGAATATATTTGTTCTGTTGAAAAAAGTAGCTCTTATGCTGCTGAAAAGCAGCTGAAGTTCCTAAGTAGCATTATCATCAGGAAAATTATTTTGCCTATTTAAATATCGTTAATTTCAAAGCAATTGAGTTTTAGTAATTTACAGCAAAATTCCTAATGCATCTCAGCAAATCTGTTGATATAAAAATAATGTACAAAGCCTAGTATTTTGTTAACAATCTTCTGATGTTCTTGAAAGGAAAAGCTTCAGTATATTTCTGTGGCACAAAAAGCAAATGAATGAGAAGACTATTAAACATGCCTTGTTTTGTCACAATCTTCTGATCTTTGATAAATGCCACATTCTGATGAAACTTTATCTGTTTTCTTTCACCAGTCCTTTTCTTCCACTTAAAATTGAGATTTGCAGCAGAATACACTATTTTTATCATTCGCTGAGAACCTTTCAAGGTGGAAAAGTATTTATGTAGCTGTCAGCAAACAGATCTTATTATACCTGATCTGTTGAACCTGAGCTTGTTGATAAATTCTGACAAACAGAAGTCTTAATTGATGGCAAAGAGCAGAACAAAACTTTTCTCAGTTAACAATCTTAGGTGCTATAAAGCTCTTAATACTTCGTATTTATTCTTGAAATATAACTTGTTTTAAATCTGTTCTTGATTTAAATAAATGGGAAGGTGTTAAATGGAGGCCAATACTGAATATTATTTATTGTACGTGAGTGGCAGAGAATGTTAGGAAGTGTTCCTTTTCTTAACTAATTCTTAGTAATATTCACTCCTTCCAAATATATAGGCTTTAATTTTGACTTGCAGTTTAATAGAAGTTGTAGAAATGAGAAAGAAAACTTGCTTTATTTCCCTCCCCCCCCCCCCCCCCCCCGCCCACTTGCTGAGGACTCTCCTTGCTCTGTTTTTGAAGGGACAAAAATTGCCATCACTTACATGATACAGAAATTGCCAAAACAAGTCTTAAAGTTTTCATGACTAAGGGATATGAAGCTTCAAATATCTTCACTAAGGATGAAAAATAATTTCTGCTTTGCAAGACTTCCTTCTCTTACTAGGGTTTGTCCTTTGGCTAGCAGCCAGATATTTAAAGGAACACTGATGCATTTTTTTCAGGTGTGAGTTTGCACTCTGGAATTTAAGTAGTTCTTTCAGTATTAGAACTCTCACGCTATCGACAGCAATGAGTATGAAAATCTAGTGATAGTTCAGTACAACTTCAGCAAATTACCGTTGAGTTTTAAGAATTGATTAGGCTGTAACAAGGCTCTCTGTAATTAATGTCTGTGTATAAGAACTCTTCACACTGTATGAAGGAAGCATGAAGAAATATACAGGAAAAGAACAACAGCGTTTTTTTGTGGATAGGCCTGGAAATGTGATAAACACTTTAAAAATAGACCTTGACCAACATAACCTGTAGAATCTAGAGATAGACTTGTAAAGTATACTGTCTGCAACCACTTCATTTCATTTGCATTGCTACTGTTTTTCTTTTACTTAAATTCTTCATTTTAAAAAGCAGTTGTCATTTGTCACATAAGAGCAGATCCTTATGATGCGTAAATCAGCATAGTTTCATTTAATGGAATTATTTACTTAAAGATTTAGCCCATTAATTTTAATATGCAGTATTCAGGGGAAAAGCTGTGATTTTTTGTTTGCTTTGTTTTGCTTTCTTTGTTTCCCAGTAACTCTGTGTAATGTCACGTAAGATTTTGGTGTGTAAAAATAATAATGTAAGAAAAAGGATAATGGTTTTCTGGAAATGCTAATATCTAGGGAACTGAAATTATGGGAGGGGGCAGAGAATCATAAATTGAGAAGGAAGACAAAGGAACTAGGGTTTCAGGAAAGGAGGTGAAGCAAGATCATATTGGGCAATGTTGAAAAAGCATTGACAGGCAAATTACACATATGAAATATGTGAGATAGTGGGAAGGTCAGGATCAGAGGACAAACTTGGAGTTCTTTAGATGCTACAGCACTTATACTGAGACTTGTAGGTTATCTTCATTGTAGTTCTTTATAAAGTACGAAAACGTTTTTGGCTTTGGCTTTTTTTGTACTGAGATCAGGAGATCTCATTGAATCGTGACTTTTGGTCTTCCACACCACTTAAGATATAGCAAAATGAAAATGTTTGGACATCTGCTGGAGACAGAAATTTATTTCATGCTCGTGTTTCATTTTTTTTACATACTAATAGATAATGCAGAACTGTAAAAAAGCAAATATACCCAGGTCTAAAAATTTCTTTTAAAAAGTTATGTGGTCTCTTGTTATGCCTTTGGTATTTTTGATACTTAATTTTTTTAAATTGAAGATTTAGTACATTTTCACGATTATACTTTATTTTAATAAAACACCAGCCAAAAGCATAATTTTCAACACAGGTTTTTGGTGGTGTTTTTTTTATTTTTTTTTTTATTTGGGAGCTCTTAACACGTTTTTAAACTCCTGGCAATTTGTAGGTCTTGTAGCCAGAACTTTATACTAAATGGATTCTGTTTCTGAAATACAAAGAACATACCTGCGATGAAAATGAAGCTGCTTTTTGTTGTTGTTGTTGTTGATGATGTTGATGTTGTTGTTGTTGATTATTTCTCAGGGTGTGGGTTGTGTCATGGAAAAAAGCGGGAAGAGTTTCTAGGAGAGATTAATCGTCTGTGATGTTCACATGGGTCTCATATAAAGCATGTGATGTAATTCAGATTGGCTGCAGATCCACATTTTGTCTTTATATCTTGTAGACAGATTTTCCCATTGTTCATTTTGTATACATTTTTGTCTTGGTTGCCATACTTGCTTACAAATTCTGGCAAGGGATAGAGGAAGGTGGTTTGCTTTTAAGAGAAAGCTTTCTCTAGCGGTTTTTTAACTGCACTCTTTAGATTTTCTTGACATCTGTTTTTTGTACGCTCCTTTTCTTATTTTGATATTTTCAGACTGTGAAGGTGATTGCTTTTAGTGCCAGTATAGATTCTTGATTTTATACAGTAGCTCAGGGGTGGCTAGCCAAGTACCTTAACCAGCTAGACAAACATATTGAGATTTATGAAGAGAAATGAGGAATAAATATATTAAGACGTGCATATGGACTATTGTTGGAAGAAACTTTTTTTAAAATTTAATTTTTAACAATACACTTGCAATGTAAAACAAAATAGAAATATTTTGATCAGCAGTAGATGTTTCCAGTGACTGTGCCATACAATATTGAATCTGTGAAATATTTTAGTATGTGGATCTTTAGGATGTGGTTGAGTAGGATCAGCCTGTGGAGACATATTCTTTTTTTCCTGGGGGTTTTTGAATCACCTTCCATCTAGCGCTTCTAGATTTCTTACATCCCAAATGTCTGTTGGGATGCAACTGATGGGAGAAAATGGAAAGAGCTCTTCTAGCACTTCTCTGGTTGTTGCAGAATTGAAACTTGAATTTTAAAGAAAAATGTCTAGGCCTTACAGTCATCAAGAAAACTTTCCAAATATAAAGGAAGTGTGGTTTTTCTGAGTTACGCATATGCACTGAGGCATTTTATTTCAAATAATCCCCATGAGATGATATATCTGAACTCATCTGGTGTTATTTCACAGGACTTTAAGGAAAATAGTTGTATGTCACCTAATTCACCATTCTTCAGCATCATTCTGTGTATTGTCCAGTGCTTTATTCAGATTCATATATTTTAAATCCACACACTTTTGCATTCTGTGGCTACCCGTCCCATTTATCATTGTGGAAAGGGAAGAATAATCACAATTCCATGATGTTTACCGATGAACCTTAAATTCACTTAAATTCAGAAGCTCCTTCTTAGTGACTGGGTTTCTGCTGTTTCCCCTAGGATACGCTTTTACAATCTCACAGACCTTTCACTCTGTGGAATTTTTTTATAACGTTTTCCCCAGACTTCTCAAGTTAATCACTTTGGCTTGGCTTTCCTAATACCTGAGAATTCCATATGAACTGCCAGAGAGGAAAAAAGGAGGTGGGGATGGTGGGCAGCAACACATTTGCAAGAAGAGTAAGGTTAAAATTCCACTTCTCTGTTTTCCTCTCCTTACTAAGATGCCTGCTTTTCCTTATCAGGTTCCTAAAAAACCTTGATTCACTCTGGCCAATGATAAGTCACAAGAATCATGCTGTTGGAAGGAATAGGCTATTGGATTGAATTTCTACTTTTATGAACACTTTTATTCCTATGCATTTTTTCTGTCCTGCCAGACTTGCCTCACACAGGATAAATTCCTTTGAACTTAAGTGAGGTCCATGGTGAATTTATAGGCCAAATCATCATGTATAATCTTTAAGAGTTTCCTTTTAACTTCTGCAACAGCAGGACAATCATTCTTAAAACATGGTACGTTAAATTCCAAGAAACTCAATTGAAGTTGAGAGTGTAAAAAGTCCAAATCTTAATTCCCTTCCAGAATTTACAGGTGTCTGAGTTGTATTATATCATGGTCCTTCACACATTTCAGATTTCAAATGCAACTATGAATTGGAAATGAAATTAATGATCTAACCTATTTTTCCCCCATTGCAGATTGACCAACTGAAACAAGAACTCTCAAAGAAAGAATCAGAACTTCTTGCCTTACAAACTAAGCTTGAAACCCTTAGCAATCAGAATTCAGATTGCAAGCAACACATTGAAGTGCTTAAAGAGTCACTTACTGCCAAAGAACAGAGAGCTGCCATACTTCAGACAGAGGTATTGTATCTTTTAATCATACAATGCAATAGAAATATTTAGTTAATAGCATCTGTCAAGGTGATGATGTGTTTGTTGCACATCTGTGTAGAAGACAATTTGTTAAAGAATAGTGAAATAATTTAAAACCTGTTAAATGCCAATATATTTGGTATATTTTTTTTTGGTAGTACACCAGCTCTCATTCTAGAATTTTTTTAGAAGCACCTATGATTGCATTTTAAGAAAATGGTTGTGCCTAATTCTCATTTGCTTCAATGGGGGCAACTGGGCCTTAATGACTTGATTATTGTGATTTCATTCTTTGTTTCTTCATCTATTAGTTGACGGAGTTTTCCTTTTGGTTGCTATGACTTGATGCTTCTTTTCTACGTGTATTTCTATTCTGAAGAGTGAAGCTACTGATGTATTTTGAAGGGATCTGTTGAACGGTGCATGATATTAATCTGTGGCTATTGTTTCGAGTGCAATCAACATTTATTTAAAAATATGAATAATTTCAGTCTTTAAAACAGGCCAGTGCATTATTTATGTATCTATCTACAAAGTCAGATCATAAAAATATGAGTAATGGAATACAAGGTTGAGATGGTCATCACATTTGACAGAATGTGTAAATCCAGTGTTAAAAACATTGTCCATTAGTTCATTTCCTGGGGTTTTAAAATACTTCATAGAACTTGGAGCACAGAATACTGATTAGATTGATTTCTACTGTAACTTCTTCATTTTATTTTTAATGTGAGTACCGCTTTCAAGAAACAGAAATACCTATACAGTCATACACTGCAAATAGTTTCTATTCAGAGAAGTATATTATTTAAAGTATACAGGAATCGTATAGAATGTTTCAAATTTCTGGCTAACAAAGCTCTAGGAGAAAAAACAGCTTAAACTCACCATTCTCATGAAGCAGGAAATAAATATTTCTAAGATTCTGATTATCCCTCTGTGCTATATGTCTTATCCTCTGATGAAATCTTGGAATTTCCAGCTTGTGTTTAATGGGCCAGCCAGCATATGTATATAATACAAAATAATGATAACAGAACAACGGTAAAAACTCCAGCAATTTTGGCAGATCTCAATCTAGCTTCTGAGTAGTAAAGATTACATATTTTAAATCTTCAGCTGTGCAAATCTGTTTTGCAAGGTTTGTATTACCTGTCATGCTGCTGAGGATAGTGATGAATTTCATTGGTTCTCCACTAATTTGATTTCCTAATTCTTTATCAGACCAGTATGAATTCAAGGCATTACAGTCTTATGGCTGGCGGATGGGCAGTGGTAAAAAGAACTGAATTTTCAATGCTCTTGATGAAGGGCTGCTGAGATTGTGCAGTCCTGGTGGAGAACCAGTTGGTTTCTGACAGGTGTTCAATTCTTCTTCTTCCCAGTTTCTACATAAGGCAGTTGAGCTCAAACCTTTTACTTGAAGCAAGTTAAGTTAAAATTAGCTGTAATTGCCTGTTGGTGTGCAGGTGAAAATCAGTTGTATTGTGTCTGCTTATTGTTAGTCTCTCAGGAAAACCAAATGAAAAATTAATGATCAGAGGTAGCTTGATAGAAGGAATGCTCTATAATAGCAGAGGATGAATCCCTTTTGTTTGGCCTAATATGTTATTTGTGATATAAGTGATTGTGATAGTTCGTACAAATAATACGAGATTCTTCCAGCTTTCAATGAAAAAAAAAATCTGTTTAGGAATAGGATTAGTGAAAGATATGTTCGGTATAATTTCTATTCAGTGGAAGATATCAATTCCTGGTTTTGATTATTTTTTTTAATTAAGTCTTTACTTCTGTATAATTCAAAGCATTCTGATGACAAGCCTTGGTTTGTTTCTGAATGAAGTAACACTGTAAGCTAGGTGTGTCATTGCAGATATGAGACTTAAAAATGAAGCAAAACAACTTATAAGTGTCCTCACAGTATATCTTGGTTCTAGACAGTTAAGGCTGTCTCTGCATGGACTTGCTAAATCAATTGAACCTGAATTTGTTTGTGACTGAATCTTCAGAAATTGTGGGTTTTATTTCATATGCATTATTGTCAGCCTTCAGTAATTACATTACCTCATAAATTGATGAAGCTCTGAAACACTGCAAACTATTTTATATACTCCATAGAAATCTAGGTGATTTCCATTTTCTGCTTTGAGTAGGGTGTAGGTAATGATTTTATCAGACAACATTTTTTTGAGTTTCTTTTCTCTTTTTAAGATATCTTTGTGAAGGGAATTGGGGAAAGTTGGTGAATTATGTCCAGCTGTTATGGGAAGTAATTTTAGTTAAAATTTGCTGTAATTGTCTGTTCATGTACAGGAGGCTTTTGGCAGAAGGGTCACATTAATGTAACTATTTTTATTTTTTTTCCTGGGAGAGCATATGAAAATGAAGGCCTCTAAGTATTGGGTTAACACCAGACTTCATTCTGGGATATGATACATCTCGAGATGCGTTAGAAGCAACGTAAAGAAAACAAGTTCCAATTCCAGTTATACACATGTATTGATGCAGCCACTATGTGAAATGGTTTACAAAATAATTTTGATCTAATAGCAGATTTAAAATGCAAAATAACTTCACTTGCTTCAAAATTTCTTCTATTTACTTTTGAAAAGATAGCATTATAGGGTGTGCTTTTATATGCACCATTTACCTATGAGGCAGAGATTTTAAATAACCTGTGTTAAATTTTAAATTATGTCAGCAATTTCCCTGATCTCGAAATACTTTAATAACGTGCATACTTTGGGCAATATAAATTACATCTCATTTTTTATCCATTTAAGATGCACTGAATGTTTTATTACTTTCCTGTACCTTATGGTGGAGATGTCGTGCATCTCAAATCTGCTGAAAAAGATCTTTACTTTTATGTTTTGTAGGTAGAAATAAAGCACACCCGTTAGTTTCTCAAGCCAGGACTTATCAGGAAAGACCAGTACTTTTGTTTGTTATTTTAAAGCCCCAAGGTTGTTGCAGGCATGTCACAGGCTGTACAACTTTCCATCTAGAAGATTAGATATTCACGGGTTAGAAATGAAGAGTGGTTTCTGGAGTTAAATAATATAAAGGCTCGCAAAAGAGATGTGGTTACTCTGAAGATACTTTTCACCTCTTTTGAATAGACTTTGAACCAAGAACTCCTTAAAACTACTGAGCTATCCAGTCTTGTTTCCTGGAATAGACTCTTATGGCAGCTTTCAGCTAGCCGTAAGAAATACGCTCATATAACCAAACACAGGATTTCTCATAAATTGCTGTGTAACTATGTGAGAATGTTACTTGCTTTCTCTAACAATCATGAAAACAAGTGACAGATCTCTGTGTCCAAGCAATTTCACAGATTAGAAAATAAGATTCTTCAAGGCTGACATGCATATTCTAATGATGTTCTATTATTACATATTTTTAAGACCCTCAGGGTTTCGGCACATTCCTTACCACCCTGCTGTGTGCTAGGGAGTTTTTCTGGTTAAAAATGATTGCCAGAATGTCTCTTCTCCACAAACTATTATGTTACAACTTCCAGACTGGGAATGCAGTTTATTGGAGAGAGAGTCTGTTAAACTGCGGGCGTTCTGGATATATGTGCTGGAACTCGGAGGAACACAAAAGCTGGACAGCGGCTGAATTTGTAGATTGTTACATCTACTCCTTTGTAGGCCAAAGTCCTTGTTTCTTATCAATATTTAGATAAAAACAGAAAGAACACATCCTTAACACAAGCAACAAGAAGACACTTCAATAAAAATTAGTTACTGAGGCTGTAGACCACTCATTGGATGCCGTAAGTTTGAGGGGTTTAGGAGCTGATCTTGTTCCTAGTGTTAGTCAGTTATGAGATGGTTGAAAACAGGCTGTTCGTGCTGCTTGCACCTTTTCTTATTCAGGATGGAAATGCCTCCTTTTTTCTCTTATTTCTTTTGCCTGCTTATTTGCCCTTCATATATTTTCAGTGGCCAGTGGGCCAATAAGTGGCACTAAGAATGAAGTAATTTTTTTGTTTCATTGTATGCTTCATTGTACATTTTAATTAACCAATTCATGCCTTTAGGCTGCATTCTCTTGTTACCTCCTGTACAAACTAAATGTGATGCAGCAAGACAGGAAAGTTCAAAATGATGCCTCAGAGTAAAATTTTCCTGAACTCCCTTTATACCTACTCTTAGTTTTATGGGGAGCCTTTTTGGTAATAACTTCACAAATATCAACTTCATATAACTCAACAATGTCTGTCTTCAGTACTCAGAGATACCCTGCCTTTCAAAAGGACCTTTTACATTTCCACTTAATCTTTAGTTTGGAAGACTCTGGGGGAGTAGAGGGAATGTTTATATCTCATATGAATTTTTGCTGAAAATGTTACATTTGGTTATATGAGAGAGACTAAATGCGGGCTAATTCCAAGTATCAGCAGAGGCCATTGATGTTTTGTTTCTGGGGTGTGTGTGTGTGTGTGTGTGTGTATATATATATATATATATATATAAATAAAGCTGTTTTAAATTAAATAACAAAACAACAACAAGTCAAAAGCTCCTCCAATGAAGCTCATACATTTCCTGCAGGAAATACAATCCCTGCAACAAGAGAGCCGTGATAGGATAGAGGGGCTTTCTATGCACTAAAACCAGGATCCTTCTTACCAAAAACCTGAAAATGAGCAAGTATCATTTACATGGTGATCAACCATGTTGCCTGCCAGTGTAGATGAATGAGGAATAAAAATACTGCTTTGCCAGCTGGGCTTTCTCTGAGACATGGGTTTTAAGCTGACTAAGCTAAGGCTGAGACTGTGCTGTGGTAGCAATCCAGCAACGATTCTAGACACAGCAGGTTTCATTCTCTGCAACCAGGAATTGGGAGAAGATTTTGTTTGCCTAGAGCAACTGAATCTTCTATCTCCAGGCTTCAGGTCTTATCTAAAGGGAGGGCAATGGCTTCCAGCAGCAGATGGGAAATTAATGGCAGGGAGATGCAGGGCAAATGGCAGCCCTCCAGCAGGTGGAAATCATTATGGAAGGAATTTTGTACTGTACAAGCTATTGTTTGTTGTTCCCAGATGAGTAAAGTTAATAACATTTTGGCCTGCATTAAGCCACACTCCTCTCTTCCCGCATGTCCACATTGTCTATTTGTAGAATAGATAGTTTTTGTTAATTATCACTAGAATTTTATGCTGTCCTAAAACATGGTCATAACCTGTCTTGAAGGGCTTCTTTCTGGAGATGAAAGAAACCATCAAAGGCCAGTTCTAATCCTGAGCTGAGTAAGGTATTGATAGTTGCAGTGTCAACTTCCTGCCTAAATAGGATTATTTTGTAATCACCTTGTTGTAATTAAATCAGCTTAGTAAATCCTTAATAAAAGAAATCCTCAACAAGATCTCAGTTACTTCATAACAAGCCTTTTATTATTATTTAGCTTAGTAATGGTACTCTGCAGCTTATCTTCCGGTTTTGGAGATAGCAGCTGCATATGATGCAACAGGATGTGATTCATAAAATCACATAATGGTTGAGGTTGGAAAGGAGCTCTGGAGGTCATCTGGTCCAACCCCCCCTGCTCAAGCAGGGTCACCTAGAGCTGGTTGTCCAGGACCATGTCCAGGTGGCTTTTGAATATCTCCAAGGATGGAGACTCCACAACTTCTCTGGGGAACATGTGCCAGTGCTCAGTCATCCTCACAGTAATGTTTCCTGATGTTCAAAGGGAACCTCCTGTGTTGCAGTTTGTGCCCATTGCCTCTTGTCCTGTCACTGGGCACCACTGAAAAGCCTGGCTCCATCTTCTTTACAGCCTCCCTTCAGATATTTATACAAAGATCCCCTCTTCTCTAGGCTGAACAGTCCCAGCTCCCTCAGGCTCTTGTCATGAGAGACACATTCCAATTCTTTCATAAAGCTTTTAATTAATATTTATACAAAGATCCCCTCTTCTCTTCTCTAGGCTGAACAGTCCCAGCTCTCTCAGGCTTTTGTCATATGAGACACACTCCAATTCTTTCATAAAGACTTTAATTAATCCCTTAATTGCTTTGTGACCCTTCACAGGACTCCCTCCAGTATGTCCATGTCTCTTTCGTACTGAGGAGCCCAGAACTGGACACAATACACCAGGTGTGGCCTGACCAGTGATGAATAGAGGGGAAGGATCAACCTGCCCCTCAACTTGCTGGCAACACCCCTCCTAATGCAGACCAGGATACTGTTTGCCTTTTTGCTGCAAGGGCACATTGCTTATGTTCAACATGGTGTCCACCAGCATCACAAGGTCCTTTTCTGCAAAGCTGCTTTCCAGCTGGGTGGACCTCAGCATATACAGGTGCACGGATTTGTTCCTCCCCAGGTGCAGGACTTTACATTTCCTTTCTCTGAACTGCATGAGGTTCCTGTCAGCCCGTTTCTCCAGCCTGTCGAGGTCCCTCTGAACGCAACATCACCCTCTGGTATATCAGCTGCTCTTCCCAGTTTTGTACCATCAGCAAACTTGCTGAGGCTACGCACTGTCCCATCATCCAGATCATTAATGAAGATGTCAAACAGGACTGGATGCAGTATTGACCCCTGGGGTACAATACTAGTTCTACTTCTGCCCCTGATTGTATTTGATACTCCTCTACCTCCCTTCATGGTTCTCACAAGCCAGGTCTAATAGGGCATGAGGCTTAGAAGTAATCTGTTGGTATAGTTTCTTGTAGTTCAAGTATCCCTGGAAGTTCATTAGTTTCACTTTCTTTGTTGGTGAATTCTATCAGTGTTTGTTATTCAGTAGAATAGATTATTTTTTGGTATCATTTCAAGTCTGGAACTTTCATGATGTCTTAGCACAATTAGCTCAGAAAATATTACTACTTTAAAAGTATGGTTTAAGTTTGAGCTCATTCTTACATAGGTTGTTTCAACGGTCAGAAATGAAGTGTAAGCAGATTTATAATGATTCTTAATCTCTGCAGAATGTTGACTACTACTGAGAGGCATGACTAGCATATCTGTTTATTCAGATAGTTGTTTTACATGTATTATAGCAGATCATCAGAAATAAGAGGACATCTGGATTTTTTTGATGAGTATGGTTAATTTCCTTCAAACGGTAATTGGATCAGATTTCAGGTACAATGGCACTTTGTCACATGATGTGAGAAAATTTAAAACCAAAAGTAAATAAGTCTAGATCTAATCATGATGTGCTTTTTGCAGTGTTTCTGTTGTCTCAGTGATGTCAGTGTTTTGGGGTTTTTTTTATAGGTTTATTTGACTTAAAAAGCTAGCATTTGAAGTTTTTATTGACAGCTGAAACAAAAAGATATAATCCTGTAAAGCAATAACTATCATGGTGGCCAGAGTTGGGAGGTCTGAAAATGGTTTATTGCCAGTAGGAAAAATGTTTGGAACCACTCCTTAGAAGGTTCACCACCTCTGCTACGTGCGTTTCATTTTGTTCCATTTTTAAGGGTATATATGATATTAGTGCCAAACTATGCAAACTTTTCATACCCTGATGTATATAGCCTTTGTTTGATTATCTCTTTATTAATGATGTGAAAACCCTGAGGTCAGATAAAAATGAGCCAAGGTCAGGCTACTCCAGCTACAGAACACTGAAAATGTCACTGTGTTCCATAGAGAATTGCTAAAAGGAAGAATATTAGACTTGCTCTTGTGAAAAAGCTATAGACGTTAATTTTTAAATGAAGTCTTGTGCTGTTACTGCAGCAGGAAAGGTTAAACAGCACGAATGATCCTTTGATGATTTAAAAAAATGAGACACTACCATTTGTATACTTTAAAAAGTGGTACACAGTACAGTCAGACTATATTTGTGCCTGTTTGCAATGAGTGGCACTTAACTACTGCTCTTACCATTAGGAAAAAAACTTACAGAAATTGATGCAAATACATTTATTTCAGCTGGGTGGCTCAGTGGAGAAAAACATTCATTTCATAAGCAATTCTGACACAAACATACTTAGCACTTTATTAGTTAGTGTATCATTGCTTTAGATAACACACCTGCAAACTGGCAGGTGTGCTGTTTGAAGGTTAATGAACTGTGAAATAAGTAAATGTCTACAAATAATTTTGTAAATTGTGAGCATAGTCCTGTCAATGGAGAAAATGGATTAGAAAAATAGGTGAAGTCTGTACTGTAACTAAATACTGATGTGTTCAGCGTAGATGTATTAATATAGAAAACCTAATAAAAATGAAGAGGAAAGGTGATTATAGTAGGTATTTATTGCAGTCTGTTTTTTCTTTTAAACAAATCTGTTTATAGAGAAGGGCTGTGAAATGATTGATTTCTTGGCAGTTCTTAGTTTGCATAAAGAGCAAATAAAAGCAGACAGCACAAAATACTTGGAACAAAACTACAAACGCTTTATTTTTCTTTCTGTTACAATGTTGATATTTGATATTGCTTGAAATGTAAATCTGCTTTTAGTTTTATAATAATAATGGTATAACTACAGTTATTTCACATTTTTATTTTTCTAAGTTAGAGTTTTACTTTGAAATTGTATTTTTCTATTGTTTTGTGATTTTTCTTGTTTCGAATCAGGGTGGGCCAGATATTTCAGTGTGGTCTCTTTGCTGTACTGCCAGTTTATTGTTCTGGTAGATCTGCTGTGCATGCAAAGCAAAGGTTACCCACTGTAGAAAGCACTATTCTGGAGGCTTGTGTACCATTTACTCTCTCTGTCACTCCACAGCCATTCACAGCTCTCTTGACAGTACGTTGCATATTTCAAACCAAGCTTTGTCGCAGGTGGAATTTGCCAGCCATTTCACTTTTTACACAGTTTTCACGTTTTGTGGGTCCCTGTGACAGTTTAGAACAGGAAAGAGGAGCATAGTGGCAAGGCAGTAAATTCAGAGTTAAACTGAAAGGATACTTAGATTAGCAAACGTCCTATTTAAACAGAAGTAAACTGTGAAGCAAAGTGGTTTTTTTGTCTATCTATTGAAGGATTTCAAGACTTGACTGTTCAAAGACACATCAAATGGCATGGTCTGATTTCAGTGTTCTCCATGCTTTGAGCAGGACGTTGGACTAGTGACCTCCTGAGACGCATTCCAACCCCAGTGACTCTATGGTACTAAAACTGAAACTTTCTCAAATACATGATAGGTAATGCTGTCCCAAAGAGGTGTATTTTCTGCTTTGTGAATTATATACTAGCATTCATTTATCCAAAGAAAGATTAAATGTTGATTGATTTATTTATCTCTTCCCCTCCCCCACCTCCTGATTGAATCCATTCTTGATAATAACTTTAAATGTTCTGTCTGTCTTTTGGGGACACCATTATTTTTATATCATAAAAAATTGAAATGGAATTCCCTGAGGGAAAGGTGACGGAAAGATTGGAGAGTTCCATTTGTGGGGCCTGTAGAAAGTAGTGCCCAGAGACAGAAAAACACAGGTAAAAAGAAAATGTGAAAGATGAAAGTACAAAGATAAAAGCTTTATACTCGATGTGTAAAGACTTTATGCAAGTTGTTTGGGACAAATAGTTTAATGAATGTTAGATTTATCTTACTGTCAAAACACTTCTCATTTTCATCTGTTTAATTAAAGTGATATATAACTGTGGTCCGCCCCCTCCCCCCCCGCCGCAGTTCTTACGTTTACAGAACATTACCTTGTTGCCATTTAAAACAATATTCAATTAGACAGCTTTAATGGGTTTTTATAACCGAGCAAAATTTACTGTGATAAGATAAATTAAGCTTCAATTAGGCTCGATTCTAGTGGATGGAAATGATTAGAAAAATGTTAGTACTGTTATCTACTAATTTAAAACCTTTGCTCTAATTGGAGATGTTTTGAGAGGAATTTTGATAGGATTGCTTCAGAAATGATTCTTTCTATACTTCAACTATTACTTATATTGTGATTAAGTCTTAAGGGCCCACATATGATCCTCGTGTATTGGCACTGTACACAAAGAAATGCAAAGAAAAATCCACCTCAAAACAGTATTGAAATTTCACCAGGTAGATGCAAAACAAAGGGGAACACAAAGTATCTGTAGATGTTGTAATTAGCATAATAACTAGTAGGCATAACCCCCCAGTTTGAAATTATTAATGATGTTTTTGCACATAACGCTATAATGATGAAGTGTGAGGAGAAGTTACTGAAGTAGTTTTGCATATTTTTGGTTTTTATGCTTGAGACAGCTGAGGAGAAAGGACTAGAGCCAGTTAAAGGAAGACATGAATTAAGTTTGTGACTGAAGGGAGACAGGGGGCCATGGTTGGGTGAATAAGTCATAAATGGTCTTAAAACCAAAGACAAGTGGCTCTCGTGTTTATAAAAGTGAAAGAGGGAAAGGGCAATGGTGGCTGGTGTTTTGTGTCTGCTATCTTCTCTAAATGAAAGAAGATAGCAAATCATCAATGAGGCTGATCCTTGTGTAGGGTACATACACCTAGGTAAAAGTTTGCTATACAACGGTAGGGGCAAGGTAGGCTTTTTTACTTCTTACATAGTACCAGTGTAAGGATTGTGTTTTGTTTTGTTTTTTAATATTTTTTTAATATAGGTGTTAAGAGTCCAATGCAGGGATATAATGTGGGACAGTTCAGCCTTTTTGCTGGGACTAAGGCCAGAGACTGCAAACTGTGTCTTTTTTTTAATCAGTGATTCAGTTTGGGAGCATCCTTTTTTGGTGAAAAGATCTGTTCTTCCTAACAGAGTTCTTAGCTCTTAACCCCAACACTCAAGTCTGTAGTAGGTGCAAAAATACATTCTCAGCCTGCCTTCTATCTCTACAGAGGAAAAATCATGCTCACAGCAGGAATGGAGTTTAATAAAATAGGAGATATGGCCCATTTGAAATAGAAAAGCTTCTGCAGCTGTGGTGGTCCAGAAATCTTTGGAGATGCTCATACTGACAGTAGATCTCAGATGGCTTTTTGCTTCTTTTCTTGGTAGGATTCTGAATAATATTTTCCTTATAGCTATGTGGTGGTGTGGATTTTTTTTTCTCCCCCCCCCGTTTAGAAGGAAAGGAATCTCTAGGTCTTGGTATCACAGTGGAAAATGAAAGTAAGAATCTAAGCTTGTGAAAGATCAATGGTTTTACAGGTGACCTGCTAATATTTAGGGAAACCTCTAAATAAGATCAGCTAAGGCACACAGAAGTTATACACTTCACGTCCCAAGTGATAAGATAATATAATTACATAATACTTTACATTTCTCTTGTAGTTTCCATACTTAAAATCATCAAGTAATGCAGGCTGTGAGAATTTTTGAAAGATTTGTCATTGTTACAGATAAAAAACATTTACAAATTATCTCCTACAAAAGAAGCAGCAGCTGTATTTTCTCCTGAATAATTTGATTCTGTCATTATTTGGTATATTTTCAACTAGCTGGTGTGGTAAACTTAATGGAATTCCAGTTTTGTAGCTTCCATTTTTGTCTTCTGTTAAAGTGAAAGCTGCTTTTTCATTTTATAAATTGTACAAAATAGAAACCCAGACATAAATGTACTGTTTCATTTAGACAAGCGAAGGATAATACATGTGTGCCAAAAGCTGTCTTCCTGAAGCGGATTTGGTGCTTCACAGCTCTACCATAATAAGTCATGGCAGTTAAGTTGTATAGCCTTAAGGCTTTAGTAAATAAAAATCCTTGTGGACCGCTGGCTGGCACAGACATGTGGGAACAATCATCTTAGTTTCCAGTTGTTGCAGGGAGGAATTGCAGTTGTGCACAGTGAGCCATGAAAATAGTGGTCTGACACTTAAAAAGAAGCTGGGCTAAACAACTACTGTGCATGATAGCACCTAGTTAAATAAGGATATTAATGTCCTTAGAGCAAAAATTTTTGAAGATATGTAGTTAATGAGAAGGCTGTGAATTTAATTTAATTAAAATACAAAATGTTCTCAAAGGCAGCATGCTAATTAACATTTGCTGGACTTGACTAGGTAAAAAGTGCTTGTAACAAAGTTCTGAAATCATCTGTCTCCTTTGAAAAATGTGCTTTTTAGATCTTTGGTCATGTAAGTGGTTAACGATGTTAGTAAACTGTGGTGCAGTTCTCCATTTGTTTGATTCTTTGATTCTTTTCCTGTGATTATTTTAATGTATGGCATTTTATTTTCATGTATGGCATTATAACTCAAATCTTAGCTCTTCAAACAAATCCTTTGCATTTGTGTTTCCTGTACAGGGTCATATACCTTCTCCCTGCTAGCATTAGTTATTTCTAATTAACATTATGTCTATGCAATAAAATTTTAATGCAATAATATATGTTAAAGAAATAGCATTATGTGGCATTAAGTAACTTGAATCTGTACAATTACCTTTGGCTATTATCTGTTCTGTGAAATATAAAGAAGAAAGGCTTTGAATTGTTTCCTCTGTACTTGTGTTGAATGCGCACTCTTTCTCACCCGGAAGATTAATTTAATCCTATAATTCTCAATGTTAATTTCCATATTTTTGAGAAGGAAGCAGGGGATGTAAAAAGTGATGAGAATGCCAATGTTTGCTAATGTTACAGACATCATCTATTGTAGGTTTCTTGCTCTTATATGATCGTACTTTTCCTACCTGTGTCCATTCCACCAGCTGTAATTGTTAAAAGACTCTGCATGCATTCGGATGAATTTCCACTGTATACTCTTTGCCACAGATCTGTGTCTCTGTTTTTGAAATATTCTTGCTTAACAGTAACTGTGAATATTTTCAATGTGATAACATTTTTAGTTTTACAGAAGAAACTGTGTAAGCAGTACCATGCTAGAAGAAATAAAGATTTAGAAAAGTGGAAAAAAATGGTTTTAAAAATGCAAACAAATATTTCTGATGCATTTGAAGGAATGACAGGTACAAGAGAAGGAAAGAAGAGGAGATTTTTGTCAAGTATTAATAATAATCTAACACTTCATGAAGAAAATCAGGTGTTCTACAGAGTCAGAGGGAAATGAGTGAAAAAGGAGCATGGAACTGTGGAGAAAGTTTGCAGAAGATGCTACTACTTAAGAGCTCTGGGATAGGAACATCAGCACTGGTGTATAGAGCTGCTTAAACATTGTCTGAGCCAGTAGAGTTCTGCTATGATTAGTGTTAGAAATGTATTTAAGTATTGTAGAACTAAGCCCTAACAAGACAAAATCAGGGAGTTAGAATTCAAGTATTTAAAGAGTTTTGAAAATGTTGCTACTAGTGTAAAGTTGGATTGAAAAGTAGATCAGAAGATAGAATAAAATGGATAAGGATGCTTTGGTTTCTGTAGGAATTCTCTGGCTGCCTATTTTAACATAAGGGATCAAACTGGATTTGCAGAGGCAACCTTAATTCTAACATTTTGTAATGTGTGGTGTTGATCCCCCCCCCCCCCCCCAGTTCAGTAGTAATTTTCCTTTAAAATAGGTTGTTTTTGTAGATATTCATATAGGGCTTGTGAATCATCATTGCCTTTGCTAGGTTCTCGTCTACTTCTGTCTTTCAGTGGAAGCAAGTTTGATGCAAGCAAGGTGCACATCAGATGCTATTACCACAGTTGGCTAGAAATAGGCTGAAACAATTCTGCAAATACTGCATTTATGAAGACTGTTTTCTTTCTCATGTCCTTTTGCTTTTGTCTTTCAAATTCTTCCTCAGGTCAAACAAGCGTAACAGCTGTTTCTTATCTTTAAAGACTACTTTCTTCCAGCTGCCCCACATTGTGAGATCAGGCACAAGAATGGTATAGGATGGGAAAGACTGAGGAGCTTGTAAATAAAAACAGTTCTGGATCATGTTCACTGCATGCTTATTTTCCCCTTTAAACTGTTTAAACTGTTGGAAGTTCCAGCAAAATACTTAAAATATTTTCCGTTAGTTTAATTACTTTTATACTGTATCATTTACTCATTGTTCTGAACACCGTTAGAGCAACACTAAATTGGGTTCTGAAATAGATTATAGTATTCATAATACTATAGCTGTCTCCCTATAATACCTAATTGAAATGAAATTCAATATCTATTATATCTGCGCATTTCTACATATTCATAATCTTTTGCATAAGTAATATTTTGCTGTTTTCCAAGTATGTTTACTGTTCGTGGTTGAATTTAAAACATTTTTGTAGCAAGATTGGAGAAAATTACTTCCCATTGTAAAACATTTACAGTGTTTTTCAGTAGTAGATTTGGAGGAACATTGCAATTGAAATATCCTTCACTGAGGACACTAATGTTGTCTTAAAACTTAGGACAAATAATAAAGTAATAAGAAGAAAATTTCTGGTAGAAATTACTACCAGTAGTAATAGAAGTTACTAAGTTTCTTTTTCTTTGCATTTCTGCAAAAAGTGTTCATGATGCCTGCTTGCCATATCCAGTCTAACAAGTGATTCTTTGGTCAATGGCTTGCAGGGAAGATTGATTACTTCTGGGAAGATTTGTATTGGAGCTTCATCTTTCATCTTTAAATTTAGAATCATAGCAAAATCATGTAAAAACAAGCAGAGTCTTTACAGGGCAAGGAAGGAAACTGTAGAGGAAAAAGTGCTCAGATGTATTTGAGCTCCAGATTACGCTTTGATGATCCTTTACATGTTTCGGAACTCTAAAACATAACATAGTGCACAGTTTTTAATGGACTCTGTGCTGTGTGGAATTTCAAACAGAACGTGTATTTTGCATCTTGGTATAGTTCCACATTCTTTTCCGTCTTTGAATATTTATAGCTAAATTTCTCTGCTTTATGTCAGGAGCAGTAAAGTTCCTCAGATTAGAAAGTATGAAAAAAAAAAAAGATTGAAACCTTAATTCTCTGCAATACCTAGTCAGATCCACATTATTTGAGTTGCAATAATTATAGAATCATAGAATGGTTTGTGTTGGAAGGGACCTTAAAGATCATCTAGTTCCAACCCCTCTGCCATGGGCAGGGACATCTTCCACTAGACCAGGTTGCTCAATAAAGTAATAAAGTAAAAGTCAATAAAGTCAATAAAGTAATCTTTTCCCTTACTATTAGTTTATTTCATTTTTGAGGCGAGTGTAAATTTCATTTTACTCCTTTGACTAGAAGAAATTCCATTTTCTTCATTAATAGACACAGAAAATTACTAAGATATTTCATTGTGGAGCTGTTTCATCTTTCTATATAGTTAATATAAGAGAAAATTGCTTTTCTTTTACTGAATAATGTTGTTGGTGGGTGTTTTTTTTTTTTTTAAGGCCAGTTTTATCTTTCCTGTAAATAAGGTCCTGGCTGACCTTTCAATATAAGGATTGGTTTGCTTCCTTGTTTATTTTGAAATGTTGCCAGAAATTGGGGTGCGGGGGGAGAGAAGTTGCCTTTATTTTATCCCATTTTTGGATTTTATGCAGGATTTCATAAAGTTGTGGTAAATACAATAGTACATATTTAATACAGCTTGTAGGTTTATGTTTGCAACAGACTGGAAACAATTGAGAGTAGTTTTCCTGAGCATAACCATAAACATAATGAAGTTTATCCTGCCAAGTGTCAGGCCACAAATAAAGACAGACACGTGTGGTCAACCTGCCCTCCATTTCTAGGAAAAGTGCTATTTGACCAAATAAACTAAGTTTAAATCAGGCAGGAAATCTTTGCCAGACTTGACCTAGACTCATATACATTGGTGACTCATGGTTGTTGCCCAGCCCTGCAGCTGTGTTGGTTTATAAGCCATGCAAAAGTTCAGGCCTATCTGCACTGAAGTGCCAGTTGCCTCTGTTATCTTTTTCTCTTCCAGCATGATTCTGTGTACGAGTGGTCTGGCAGCGGGCTAGTTTACTTTGTGTCATTTTCTGTCATAAATTTTGAAGCAGTCTGTCACCTACCTAGTGAGAGGGTAAGCTTAAATGATGTATGTTTTTCCTGGACAAAGAATGCTTTCAACAATTGTTAAAATACATGAGAATGTTTTGGTACCATGCATTTTTATAAATGATCACTTTTGTATAACTGAAATCAGCTCTCATTCCTCCTCCTCTAATTATGAAGCTAAATAAAAAGGAATGATACAGGGGGTGGGAGCAGGCACAGTGACCTGGGAGGAATACAGAGACCCCATCTGAGCATGCAGGTATAGGGTTAAGAAAGCCAAAGCTCATCTGGACTTGAATACAGCAAGAGATGTGAAGGGCAACAAGAAAGGTTTCTACAGGCTCATCAACAGCCAAAGACTAGGGAAAATCTGGGCTCACTGATGAATGGGAGTGGAGACCTGATCATAAAGGACATGGAGAAGGCCAAGGTACTGAATGCCTTCTTCACCTTGATCTTTACTGGTAAGACTAGCCTTCAGCAATCCCAGGTCTCTGAAACCAGTGCAAAAGTCCAGGGCCAGGTAAACTTACCCTTGGTGGAGGGGGATCAGGTCAGGGAATATTTAAACAAACTGGACACACATAATGGCATTGTGTCAATTATCTTTGAAAGGTCATGGTGGTTGTGGGAGGTTTCTGAGGACTGGAAGAAAGCAAATGTCACTCTTATTTTTAACAAAGGCAAGAAGGAGGATCCAGGGAACTACAGGCTGGTAAGCCTCACACTGATCCCTTGGAAGGTCGTAATAAGGAAGAAATAATCCTGGAAGCCATTTCCAAATATATGACAGACAAGAAGATGATTGGGAGTAGCCAAAATAGATTTATGAAGGGGAAATAATGTCTGACCAACCTAATAGCCTTCCTCAGTGAGGCAATTGCCACTACCAGGGTTGCACATAAGCATTTGTTGTGGATGCTGGTGGCGTCCTAAGTATTAGTGTTGCTACGTGAGATTATGACTGTGTTCTCTTTATCAAGCAGTACCATTTCTTGGGCTTTTTTTGCTAAATACACCACCTAATCCTAAAATCTTGTGTGAGTGTGTATTCTAATTTATGCCAAGGTACTACTTGTTTTCAGCTTTTCTTTCATTTTAGCTAGGGTAATTGCATTTGCAAGCTATCTTTAAATATATACTTTGCCTTATTATAACAAAGATGTGAACGCAAGAGACTGGTCTTTATTTCTGTTCACAGTGACATAATATAGTTTGTAGTTATTAAAAAAGTAGATTATAATTATTCTATCATTCTATTATTCTATCAATTCTTTCCTGAAAATATTAGAAATTGGGTTAAAATATATTAACAAAAAGGAAAGTGCTTATAGCTAGCTAATGAAGCACATGAATAGTAATGGCTAAATACGACTTTGAATATAGCAGGATGCCATAATAAAGGACAAGATTAGCCTGATTTTCCCTGTGTACAGGTCTATGATTTATGAATTTCACTAGCTTTCAGATTCTCAAAATGTCTGATGCTTTAAGCATGTTTTCAGCACACTCAATATTGTCAGGTTTTTTTTTCTCTAGAATTTCTGGGGATATTAACTGGGAATACAGTAATTTTTCTTGTTGGTTTTACTATCACTGAACATAACACACAATTCTGTGAAAATAAAAGTAGTATTCTGCATGTACCTATAAGTAAACTCTGCTTTGTATTTTATTTAAACTTTTGCAATTTTTCTGGGTGGATGATCCCCAAGAAAAGCTGTCTTTTCGATGGGCTGCTGATAGTTTGAATTGAAATCTGACATTCTCCTTTGCTTATGTTGGGTTGGATAATTCTTAAGCATTTTTGTTAGAGTATTTCTCTTTTGCAGTTACTGACAAACTCTCTTTTTAAATACTTCATGTCTGTAGTGTATCTAATGGTTTTAGGCAAGTGGAAACCTTGAAAGATCATCTTTGTTCAACTTCATGATTGAACATCATGAAGCACAGTCAAAGTACAATTACATAATAAATTCTCACCACTTACCTCATGAACAAAATCACAGGATAGCAGGAATTTTGGGACCTTCTAACTTTCTCTTATGCAGTGCGTTTCACACTCAGCCCGTGCAGCCCAGTTGCTGCATGCCCATCTCTGTGCCTTGGGGAAATCCTCAGGAAGCAGGTGCTTCCTCTTCCAGTGAGTACTTCCTACTGTGGTGTGTTGTGGTGTCAGGCTTAATGCGAGCACGTCTGTTTTCTGTGCTTTTAGTGCAGGAGGTATATGAGACTGACAGATCGAGGCTTAAGTTCAGATGAATCATAGAATCATGTACCTTGGAAGGGGGCTGTAGAGGTCATCTAGCCCAAGCTTCTGCTCAAAGCAGGTCTTAATTAGGGCAGGTTGCTCAGGGCTTGTGTCCAGTCAAGTTTTGGATAACTCAGGGATGGAGATTCCATAACCTCTCTAGGCACCTGTTCCAGCAGTTGACCAAGCTTGTGGTAAAAAATGTGGTTTTTCTATGTCAAGGTGGAATTTCCATGTTCCAGTTGTGTCTCATGCCTTCCCAGGGCACCCTCGAGAAGAGTTTGGCTCTATCTTCTCACACCCTCCCACTAACTAATTGAAGACAGCAGTAAGATTTCCCTGTGGCTTTTTCTTCAGGGTGCACAAGCCTGGGGCGCAGCATCTCCTGGTACGTTTTGTGCCCCAGTCCCATGACCATCCAGGTGGGGCCTCAGTTGGACTCATGCCAGTATTTCAGTATTTGTCTTGTACTGGGCAAGTCCAAACTGGGCACAGAGCTCGAGTACGATCTCACAAGTTCCAGAGACAGGCTCCACACCCCCAAGGTAGGTGCTGCCCGTTCCTCCAGTTAGTTGGCTTTGTTTTGTGCTGGTTTAGCTATTGTTGTGAAGAATTTTTTGTTCTGATGCATAACCAAAAGAAGTATTTCTAGAACATGTGTTCAGAGTTGCAATGTGTTATTAATTCCAACAATTACTATTAGTCATACGTAAGTCCAAGAATTATTATCCACTTACAGTTCTAAGATAAATAGTTTAATGAAAAGCTTATATTATTTGATATGTTATTTAACAGTTCAGTGTATTTTAAAAAATACATAGTAGTCCGTCAATAAAAAGAGAACCTTTCATAGAATCATAGAATCATTAAGGTTGGAAAAGACCTCTAAGATCATCGAGTCCAACCGCCAACCCAACACCACCATGCCCACTAAACCATGTCCCTAAGCACCACATCTACACATCTTTTAAATACTTCCTTGGGCAGCCTGTTCCAAGGCTCGAGCACTCTTTCAGTAAAGAAATTTCTCCTAATGTCCAGTCTAAACCTTCCCTGGTGCAACTTGAGGCCATTTCCTCTTATCCTATCGCTGGTTACTTGGCAGAAGAGACCAACCCCCACCTCGCTACAACCTCCTTTCAGGTAGTTGTAGAGCGCAATGAGGTCTCCCCTCAGCCTCCTCTTCTCCAGGCTAAACAGTCCCAATTCCCTCAGCTGCTCCTCATCAGACTTGTGCTCCAGACCCTCCACCAGCTTCGTTGCCCTTCTCTGGACACGCTCCAGCACCTCAATGTCCTTCTTGTCGTGAGGGGCCCAAAACTGAACACAGTATTCGAGGTGCGGCCTCACCAGTGCCGAGTAGAGGGGGCACGATCACCTCCCTGCTGGCCACACTATTTCTGATACAGGCCAGGATGCCGTTGGCCTTCTTGGCCACCTGGGCACACTGCTGGCTCATGTTCAGCTGGCTGTCAACCAGCACCCCCAGGTCCTTTTCCTCTGGGCAGCTTTCCAGCCACTCTTCCCCCACTCTTCTCCTATCAACAAAAAACTTTGCATCAACTGTAGACCAAAAATTATTAGGAAAATTATTTCAGTGATTGTATCTTATTTTCCTCCACTGAGACAGGTGCAGTTTTTATGATTTGAAGACCAGGGTATGTTTTTCAAACCTTGCCTTGATCAGTTGCAGGATTACCGGTAGATGGGTTTTCTTGATGTGTTTGTATTTTCTGTATTTGCTTCTGTGGGAACAGTGAGAAAATGGTTTTGATGAGCAGCTGCTCAAAGAGAACATGAAAAGAAACCATGACAGCATTTTAAGTCAATCCGATTGCACCTGCTGTCACCTGGCTTCATCTGTTCATGAAGGAGAAAGAGATCCAGGGCATGGTTATGTGGTTCTCTGCTTCCATCTCCAGTTACTATACTGAACCCCATAACCATCTCATAGAGAAAAGGAATAAAGGCATGATATACTTTGAAGTTCAGGGCCTCTCTTTATTTCATTACTTTTGAGGTGGTTGAAAAGTGTCAGCAGTCACATGCACATGGGGGTTGGCCATATGGGTAAGAATCATAACAGAATTCAGATCCATTATGTTGGATTTTCCCCATCTAGGAAAGAGTTCTTGCATGGCTATAATAGTTTTATAGGTCCAAAATGTAGTGGCAATAGTTAATGCAAAATTTTAAAATAGAAACAATCATCATTTAAAATGTCAAATGCAGCAGCTGAGAGAGAACTCAGGACGGCAGCTGTAATGTGCTATATTGATAAATCAAAATAATAAATTCAAAACTTATGTTACGATCTCAGTAATGTAATCCAGATTATGCATTAGAGGGTAACACTTGTGCATTTTGAGTGCTAGAAGTTTACTTTTTCTTTGTCCTGATGCCTTGACGTACACTAAAGGTACAATGTTGTATTGTGATAAATTGTATTTGTGCTCCAGTGGTACTCTCAACTTAAGTTTTTATTCAAATGAGACATACAAGTTTGATTTATAGCGTAAAACTATAATGATTCTTATTCCATAAGAATTATATTTCCTTTTCTTTGTTGCATAAGATGCAGACGGAACTTCAAGGTACCAAAATTTGGGGGGGGGGAAAGGGGGAGGGAGAAAGCTACTTGCTGTGGTAAAGCCTTAAAGTGAGTGTGAGAGCATTTTTATACAAGTGATGAGAACCTCCTGGACATGATTGACTTAAATTAGCTTGATTGCTTTTTATCAATTGCAGCTGCACTATTTAGCATAAAAATGCAAAACATCCAAAAATAATTTGCCTTGCAGTGTAGTAAAAAGATGGTTTTAGTTAGTCTTTAAGATGTTTCAAATGTTTATTCTACACAGATTCTCTGAGAATGGATCCAGAACATATCTAGTTACAGAGAATTAGTACAGATATTGTAAACTTTCAGAAAATTAATTAAGGAAAATATGCTGCTTTATGAATTACATATTTAGGATTTTGGTTTTTTCCTTTTAACTGTGTTAGTAAGTTAAACAGTTCAAAGATATTTGTTATAGTGGCATAATCAGGCATCTGCTGTTAAAAGCTGAAAGAGAAAGTCTAGAACTTTTTGTGTGATGTACAATTGTCTCACTCGCTCTCTGAACCAGTGACATGGATGAAAGAGAAATCCTGAAGTTACATAAAAATAAATTTCTTTCCAAATAAGAAGACAAAATTTTAGACCAGTGTTGAGGATTGCAACCCACATTGAAAACTTGACCAGGCAAAGGCTGCTGCTATTTAAAGGCTGTGTTCTCTATATCAAGTTTTGACATCGTCCATTTGCCATCTGAATTTCCTTTTTGTAGGATTGTACTGCTTGCAAACTCAGGATCGTGTCTTTGTTTCAAAGGTTTCTATTTTTCAGTGGCTTAATGATTTATATAGCATGTGACCTGGAGGCTAATTAAGTGTTTCTTTGTACTCTTTGAATGCTTAATGTTATCTAATTCACAGGAAAAATATTAATGTATATAAAACTTGCATTGTTTACTGTCATTGCTTATAACCAGCAAAATTGTGCTGAAGAAGAACCCTTACTGTTATGCCAAGCAATAGATTATATTAAAGAATGAGATTACCTGAAGTCAATCTTTTGTACACTTTTAAGTGTTTTTGATACAGGATGCCTATATTATTCCTTAGATTCATTTACTCTTACATGTTCCTAGGATAATGATGCCAGTTAAAGTTTTTAGACAGTTAAGGGCATACTTAATGGTACAATTTCAATGGCTGAATGCCTATTAAAGGCAAAAACTTAAATATTTATATATACATGTATATAAAATATAAACATTTGTTCATATATATAAAGAAATCACAAGAAAGTATGGGGACTATTTTATTTTATTGCTATGAAAAGACACCTTGTGCTCCTCAGGTTCATTCTTTGTTAATGTTAAAAATCACATCTATATACATCATTCAGGAAATAAAGTTTTAATTTTTGTTATTGCTCTGTTAGGTCTTGCAATCCAGAGATGAATGAGGGTAGAGGGTTATATTTCTTCTTGCATAAATAATAGAAGGGTTTAGAAAGTTTCAGTTACAGAGGCACTTAATTGCATCTGCACAAGTTTACAGGCAGACTGCAGAGGTATTACTGGGGTTATAATATATGCAGGAAGAACAAAGGCTGACTTTCATGTCCTAAATTTAATTTTCAGGAATGTTAGGCCTAAAAAAAACCCCTTTTTTTGTAAAGTGAGATGGAAATCAAAGAGTCTAATACACCTATGTATCCACAGATATGCTTTTGTAATGCAATCTTAAGGTAGATCTATATTTAATAAATTAATTAAATTAAATTGTACGTTGTTGGTTTTATTCTCTAACTGCTAGCTCTTCATTTTTTTTTAAACTTCCTTACTAAAGGAGTACTTGGAAATTAAATTATCTGAAGCATCATTTTAAGCTTGAAAGTGCTTATGCATTTTGCTGTTTGGTTGAACTGTGTGAAATGCGTGTCACTACATGGGTTGATATAGGGGAAGCCACCAGGTATTGTTTAAGACAGTTTGACAGCTGCAGAGAGAAGTATTAGCAGTTCTTTAACATGTCCTTTTTAACTTGCTGGGTTGGGAAGGTGGGGGGTTTCTAGGTGTTTGGTTGGTGGTGTTGTGGGTTTTTTGTTTTTTTTTTTTTTGCTTCTCTTTGAGATGGTATTGTGATACTCATATGTGCTGATAAATATAATTAAATTTGCATAATGCAGGATCCTAGGTAGTTAATCTATGCTAAACTTTACATTAGTATTCCTTTTGTGTGCTGGCATTGTCCTGTTTCTTGAAATGTATCTTTATTTTCCCAATCTTCTGAGGAGATTGGAAAAAGGAGCAGAATTTCACCCATGTGCAGAATAATCTATGTCTGGAAAAGAGATTACTTTCAGAATGCTTTCCAGGAAAAGAAAAACAGATGAGGAATGATACTTGCTTTATTTATTTATTTATTTTTAGAATTTTCTTAAAGGGCAGATTTATAAGGCTCCATGTTAATGTCAACTGTCAGAGATCAGGGAATGAATTTTCATACTCAGGTTTCGTTTCCGTGACTGGTAAATCTGCTTTCATGTAGCGTCTACTTCTGTGTTAAATTATTTATACCCTTATTTTTTAGCAGTAATATTTGTTTGTAGAAGAATATGCATATACATCTATATATATATGCACTAAATATATATGGACTAAAAAGAACATACACTAAATATGTATACTATATACACGAAAAAGAATATTAAGAACGATTAAACAATAAACGCTTTTAAAAAATGAATGCTTCTTGCATGTTTTCTGTGGCATATTAACAAAATCCTTTCCACAGTCATTTATATCTTCATATTTAAGGATAATCTGAGTTGAAAGGGTCAAAATCCTAGAAGATTCAATTCTAGAAGTATTTCAAAGACATACTTTCAAGTAAAGAAACTTTCAACAAAAGTCTTTTGAACATATTCTATTCAAAAAGCAGGAATACTGGTGATAATTTGTATGGAACAAAATAGTTACTGAAAGTTGGAACTTCATTGCTAGCATAGGATTTAGAATAGAATTTTACCAGTTCCATTCCCAGATTGGATAGCAAGCTTGAAACACATAGTAAAAATCCATTTGTATCTAAAGTAAAAACATACATTATCCTGAGTATCCCCCTTTGAATTTGCTACAAAAGATTATTTCTCTGGTATGAAGAAAACCTTTTCATTTAGCCATTTTTAAAGAGCCACTGTGTATGCATTTTGGTTATGAAATCTGTTAAATTAGACTAAGGCAGTATCTTTCTTTGATAAGAGCACTAATCCTGTAGACAAAGAAAATACATTATGTCTAATCTACTGAATCTTAGTAAGGCTTTTCATGCCGTATCAGGTTCAAGTGATTAAAGTGGGAGAAGACTGAGGTCAGTCCAAGAATGGTAGAATTGGTGAAATATTGGCTAATAGAGAAACAGTGTAGATAGTATGGAAGAGGAAAGACCAGGTTGGGGGAAATTATTGTTGAAGCATCTCAAGACCTGATATTGCGATGAGGCTTATTTAATATTTTCATTGCATAGCTTGCCAAACTTTGGAAGCACACTCATAAGATTTCATGGAGATGCACAGATTGGAGCCACTAGCGATGCTGGGGAGATTTGGATGATCTTGAATTCTGGAGTGAGAAAAATGGATGAGATGTGGTAGTACGAAATGCCCCTGAGGTTATGCCCCTGAGGACTAAAAACTAGAACTTCTGTAATGTAAACATTGAGGTAAAGGTAGTAATAGCATGTTAGTCAGAAGATTGCTGTTAATCACCAATAAAATGTGGCTGTGGAAAATCTGATCCTAGAATGTATCAGGAGAGAGATGGGGAATATTTTAATGTACTCTGTGAGATTTCATCTGAAATGCAGTTTATGTTTCTGGTGACCCAGGTTCAAGAAAGATTAATTCAGGATAGGAGAGGTGCAGAGGAAGGTTAAAGGGATGATCAGGAAAATGGAAAAACTTATGATGCTAAAAAGGCTTGGCTCAAACGTATCATTGTATTGTGGTTTCATTTGCAGGGGTCATTTCAGCCAACTCATTTTGCTTATCACTGCTGTGAACTGGTGACATTCCTCTTTCTTTCAGTTATATTTACTAAGAAATAGTAATTTCCAACTCCAGGATGAATGAGGTTTTAAACAACTTCAGATTGTTTACTTGTGGTAATCTGACCAGACTCTAAAATACTTTTTTTAAAAATCTGTTTTATTTTTTACAAGGTAGACTTGTCAGTCTGTGCTCAGACTGTGCCCTTGTAGCTCATATGTTATTTAATCATTTAGTATTATTTACATGTCAGAGTCTGGCGTTCCAACAATTTGGGTTTGTTGTGTGGAAAAAATCTGTTTCTTTCTCCTTCCCCCTTTAAAAAATGGAATCTCCTTATCTTTACATTACCAAAAATGGTCATAAAATTTTTGTTCAAACTTTCCCAAATTCACTTTTTAGAGCAAACCAAGACAAGAAAATGTTTCAATTTGAAAGGCCCTGATAAAAAAATTATTTGAAACATCCATTTGTGCATTTTTTTGGCTCAGCTGAACTTTTGCTTCAAGCTTTAGAATAGGGGAAACTTTTCACAGGCTACCTGAGTAGGGGTATGTTTCACTTTCTAGGGGTAGTGATCAGATTTTTACATAATGTTTGTAATAATAATACTAGCAGAAATTGGTGTGGAGGATATCTGCTCTTAAGATGCTGCACATCATATTGCATTTTTCCTTCCAACCTACCATTGTAAAGTATAATAGCAGTTCTTTAAAGTCTGTATCAGAAGTCTTGAAAATACTTCACAAG
The DNA here is from genome assembly GCF_964195595.1 of Calonectris borealis. NCBI lineage: Eukaryota > Metazoa > Chordata > Aves > Procellariiformes > Procellariidae > Calonectris > Calonectris borealis. The sequence goes on from NC_134321.1 coordinate 15,139,201, forward strand.
CTTCAATGGGAGAACTGTCATTATGGGACTTTGGATCTTTCCTTGGGAATTTTTGGAAGAGATCCTGCTGCTAAAGGAACCACGGTCTTTCCAGAAATGGTTGAAGCTGCCTGCCTGCTGTCCTGATTCAACACTCCATTACCCCATCTACTTGTTCTTTTTTGCCTTTGTGGCATGATGCACCTCTGGCTTTTTGTGCAAGGCACTTTTCAAAGGTTTTAACAAAGTGTTGGAACTTCATAGTATGTCTGTGAGACACGTATAGCAATTACTATATTTACATTATGGAGAGGAAAACTGAGCTGGACAGAGTAGAACCATCTTGCTGATGATTGCCTACTTGAGGTATTGTCTGAGGACACGAATTCCTTCTATAGAAAATGGTAGAAAATGGCACTTGGACCCTGATGTAATTATGTACTCTTTTGTGTTGACTACATTTTTTCTTCCCCTGCATTTTCTCTTCCTGCTGGTGACAAAATTTTGCTATAAAAAAAGGAAAAAGAAAAGAGAAATAAAACACACAGAGCTTATATGTATCGTTATATCCCCAAATTATTTCAATGATGTTTCACTGTCTGATGTGTAATGACCACAGTTTAATACATTTGGATCATTTATCGAATATAATTAGAGTTTTTGTTTTAGTTTTGACAGCAGTTCTTCTGTAAGATTACTTTTTTATCTATCCTTTCCTGTAGGTGGGAGATTGTTGACATGCTTTTGGGAGGAAGTCTGAGCAGAGAAATAATTCTTAAACTCTCTAAAAAGCATTTATTCATCATATTTTCATATTAATGTATTTAAGTTATATTTTTGACCTTCTGATTAGTTATGTTGAATGCTCTGACACCTTTCTCTTCTATAAATTCTATTGAAACATATCCAGCATACAGGTTATACATTTGACAGATGTTACTCAAATTAATGGTAAGACTTGTGCTAACAAGATTTAAAAAAAAAAGATGGAAGGTCAATGAATTAGCATTTTATTGCATCATACTTAAATTTTAGCTGTGTACAGTAAAATGAAAAGCCTTTTAATTTTTTCAGTGGCTATTTTTTGATCCTTTTATAATTCTAGTAGTCTTCATTTGCGGTGTCTTATTTTAGGGTAGGCTTTAATCGATTTTATGGATGAAGGCTCTCCCAAGCCAAGGATAACGCAGATATACTCAATTGTGTGTACTTTTGACGGTTGCTGTGAGAGAATTAGGCTATTCTGGAAAAAGTGTGGTGGTTTTTTTTCTTTTCTCCTTGTCCACTAGGTGCAGTCATATAGTCTTATTTTGTATGTTGGATATTCTACAGAGGTGATTGCCAAATTCGTAACTGGCCTTGGGCTCTCTTAGGGACCACCATTTTAATCATACAGAACTAGCTGAGAAGTTTGTAGGTGTTATTTTGTAGCTTTGTTCCGTGAGCTGATTTTAATGGCCATTTTAATATCCAACAGTGTTATGAATTTTATTCCTAGGCATTTCATTTGAAGCTGTTTTGCAGTACTCCCTAGAGGAATGAGATGTCAGGAACAAATTGCCTTGTGCAAAATTGTTTTCTCATGGCTAAATAGTTCCCCCACCGCCCCATTCATTGTCTCTGTGTCTTCATCATGATATATAATAGTAGTTATGTTTCACCAATGTATTTTTCCTTACAGCAAACAATACATTGAATCATGTACATAAAAAATCTGGGATGCCTCTGCAGGATTTAGAGGGCCCTGTTTTACAAGTCTGGGATTTGTTGCTCTGTGACACTCTGCTTGTACTACATTATATTAGCCACATTTTTTTTCTGATTATGAGTTTTATGGATTAGAGATTCCTTGAAGAGAGCTGGAAGAGGGGGAAGAAGGAAAGATTTCTTTCAAGCTATTCCAGTGTAGGTGATTGTGGTTTAATGATTTTTCCATGCAGGTTCTACTGCAGTGCTGGATCAAGCATGGATATGTAGTTCATGAAGTTTCTCTTTTTGAAATGTAATAAAGTGTACATGATATCTAGTATTGTCTTGCACATTTTGGAAAAGGAAAGAATATGATGGTATCCTGAAAATTACAGTTGAGAGATCTGTGGGTTCTAGACTTTCTTGTACTGTGAAGGCTCAGAGTTGGCTTGTATTCTCACTGAATTAGTGTTCAGTTGAGGAGTCTCTCTTTCTTTCTTTCTTTAGTCCCTGTGTCTTGGCTGTCACTGTTGGTCCTTGTAGGTTGCAAGGCTTTTTCTCTGAAGGTAGTTTTTGAGAGTTATTTCACTGCTGATTCTTTTTCTGAAAGTATCCCTTACATATTTAACAGTGTAAGACCACTTCTGTGATACAGTTTGTTTTCATATCTAACTTTACATAGCTTGTTTAGTGTCAAGACTGTTATGAAAGCAGCACGTATCAGTTTTGCTCTATCTTTCTCATGCAGATGCTATTCTCTCCTGAGAAACTGAGTGTCTCCCAGATGGAATATAATTGTGGTAAACTGGTAAACGTATAGCTTCCAGCTGAATAATAAATAAACGCAAGATCAGATCTTGACATGTCTCTGACTTGCTGCTAGATGATCTGGCAGACTGGATTCAGTAAAAATATTTGGCAAGCTAATCTCTGTTAGTATGTTAGGAAGCCTGCAACTGAAACTTATGTCTGATTTCATTCCTGCATAACTTTTTATTTCTAATTTACCATGTAACCTCTATTATAAGCACTGTATTTATACAAAGAATAAAATTGTGCTTTTATGTCCCTAGTTCCAATCTCATGCATTTCTTTGCACTATTGTTGAGTCTCATTAATTATGTTACACATTTCAAACACTAAAAATATGAGGTGAAGATCTACCATTTCTGTGATGATTGAAGTTTTTTAGAGTAAAATGCCTTCTCCAGTTCTACCTAAAATGCCTACAGAATGTTACTGCAAAGATGGCAGGAGTTACCAATAAAAAAGGAGTTACCAATCTGGAATCTGAAACTGCCCTTTTAGTCTTTTCTTGACACACTGCATCTCAAGCAGCCTCTCACGGTCTAAGTAGTCTTTCCTTGTCTGGAATTCTTATCACAAGCCAGCACAATCTCTGGAAAGTCGTTTGGGAGTCTGTTTCCAGCATAAAAAGTAAATATATTTGCAGTGTCTAAGATAGGCAAAATGGCTGCACTGTGGTTTCAGTAGAAGTACAGTCTGCTTTTTGGTTGAGATGCTTGTTATTAGCAAAATAGTTTAAGTCTAGCAATATTACCAAGCCCCATCATTTTCAGCTGATGGGCTGTCTACTATCTGTAAGGTATCTCTGAATAATGACTTACAGAATTAAATTAATAAATATGATACAGCATTTCACAAAGCAATTTCTTAAAGGGCTCAGAATATCACTGAAAAGCTATTAGTTTCCATAAATCTGAAAATTACTGAGCCCTCACATTTTAAATCTTGACTCATCTGTTGAGTCTGAAAATCATAACATTTTAAATGTGATCTAAATTGTATTTTTATATATTTTTCTTTCTGGTTTGAGTTTTTTAGATCTTCGTTTTTCTACACTATCATAAAGACCAGAATTTTTTTTTTTTTTAAGAGTTTCAACACTTACTTCAGGTCTGAGATTATAAGAAAATAAGTAGTTATCACATGACTCAAAGTATGCTTTTAATCTTGTTCTCAAGTCACTTGCAAACAGCCTAGTAATGTTACTTGTCCTAGGTACTAGTAAGGGCTTTGGCCATACTAGTAAATGAAATGTTTTCATACTATTCTCTGGTCCCAAAACTAACTGACATAACATATGTATGGCTATTCAGGTATCATTTCCTAATATCGACAATATAGATACAAGCTTCCAGAAAAGATATTACTATTCTTGGCACCCTGGAAGGTTCCATGCATTAGATAATAAACACAATGTTGCTATTAGTAGGTACTTGTTTAACTTGTTTCTGGGTAAGGCACTGATGGGAAAAGTTGAGAGAACTGTGTATATCTGTGCTCTTACAAGACTAGACCAGCTGGCAGGTTCCTGTGTCAAACAGTTGATGATCCATCCAAAGGCACTGCTGCAGCTGAGCTATATTAGAGTTGCTTTTCTGATTTTTTTTTCAAGTTTATTATTTGCAAAAATCAAGTAATTGTGTGATACACAGGTCAGCTATGTGTATCTTTGAGTTTTGTATTGGAGTCCTTAATTTTGAGCAATAGTTTGCTATTACAGTCCTAGCTTTTTCCTCTTATAATGTCAAGTCATACAAGAATGTCGGTTCTTTTGTAGTTCCAGACAGTAGTAGTTCCAACAGCACAGAGCTGTTTTCCTTAAGTGAGCTATTAAGTGATATCCTAGTTTTTTTCTGGCGTATCTTTGATGTAGACTAGTCTACACTACCATTCACATGAGAAGCAGCGATTTGTGTAGATATCACATTGAGGCAATGCTGACAAAGTTTTTAATTGTGTAGCTCAGGAGTTCTTAAAACCTTGCCAGTTGTAGCTATAAGTATATATTTATATTGTTAGCTTTTTTATCTCTTTCACCTGTTATCAAAAAGAGTTTTCACTGCTAACCTTTGAGTCTGAAATTTTTTGCTTTGTGAAGTTGGACTTAAATTTTCTTCTGAAGTTCATATACCAAGTTTTACTTACTCCTAAAGCAGAATCTCAACTCTTGCTCCTCCTTCAGTTAAACAAGTAGATTTTGTGAGTTGCATGTATTAAACATTTTCATTCCTCTGGAAAGATGTTCTCATTTTTCAAGATGCCACAACTGGAAAACTAAGGTTATACCACACCACTAAAAAGAATCATCACTACCAGTTGAGTTTGAAATGCCTATTTCGATAATTTATAGCTCTGAGATCACTATAGACTTGCTACAGAAGCGTTTCTTTTTGGATCTCATTAGTCAGAATTAATGAGTGATTTTTCCCTTAGTTCAGAAATAGACCTCATATTAAAAAAAATTATCCTTACAAACTCTGGGATCAATACCATTTTTACTCTTGATCTGAGACACACATGTACTTATTAAGTTGTCCCCTAAATCAACCTACCACTTGCAGGAAGCAAAAGACTGCTGTAAATAGAGTGCATAGTGCCTTTGCTTGAAACAGACGTCCCATTAAAACCGTCTCTGAGAACGGTATGCAAACTTTGCTATTTAAAGAACTATTTATTGCTATTCATTATATCCTGAATAGCTTAGAATGTTCTCGCTGGGAGATCTCTATAATTTTTAAAATCTTATTAGTAGATTTAGTAGATACAGAGATACAGAGATAAACTTTTACCAAGAATGTACCTTACTACATGCCAGAGTAGTCCTTCTAAGGTCCCTTTATGGAACTTTCAGTCCATATTAAAAAAAAAAGCGCTTTTAATATTACTCACTAATTATTACTTGCATCAAAAATTTTAGAAGGTATGGTTGAACACTGAGTAGGGAAATAAAGATCTCTCCTGAGATAATCTGTTCCTACATAACTTCTAGTTTTATTTCTAGAAAGATGTACTTTAATTATCTAGTCTCTTAGTTTTCTCTTACTTCTTGTTTTAGCAGACCTGACTTCTGAATTCCATGAAATTTGTGTCCTTGGCCTGGTAGAACAAAGAATGTAAAGGATGTCACTTTTATTTTCACTTTTGAAGTTAATTTGCAACTTGTCTGCTAGCACATATAAGTATTAAATCTGAAAATATATAATAGAATTGAGCCAGCTAGGGTTTGTTTCACAGACTTCAGGCAGGGTTTCTCTACACAGATGCTTTATACCATGTGGTTCAGACCCAGTACGTTCAGTTGAGTTGTATCATCTATCTAATTCTTACATTAGAGTTATTATTTTTGAATCTACCCTTGAATATTGGTAGTCCTTAAACTGGACATTGTAAACACAGAGGACTGGGGAGAGACATGGAAAGAGGATGTAACAGTGAACTGGTGCAGCCAATGAAAGAGGGAGCATGTCTGATACATATTGCATCTTAATCTCATAAAAAGATTTCCACTAGAAACCTCAACATTGTTGTTTATTGAAATTAAGGCTTGTCAGCTAAAGATTGAAATTATTTGTTATTTTGGAAACGTTTTGTCAAAGCCATTATAACCAATAATGTAGTATTTTGCATCTAGATGCAAGGACATTCTGGAATTCTAAACAAACAGCATTTCTGGTTGCTGTCATTTTGTAAGTTTATAGGATGCTATTAAGACCAGCAACTTGCAGCAGAGCTGGAAGCCCCTAAGCAGTACAGGTATCCTATGACCTTTACCCTCTGTGAAAGGGGATTTGGTAAAAGTCTGTTTCGCCAGGTGTGTATATGCATTGAGTCTATATGTAGCATTAGGCTTTTCCTGGGGAAAAAAAAAAAAGGTATTCTGGGCATATGTGTACCACTTTATTATTACATAAAGCCAGAGCAGACCAGAAGGTTGACTTCTGTTTCTCACCCTAGGTCTTATTCTCGCAGGGACTTCTTATTTGAGGTCTACATGGTTCTGATATGCCTGCATAGTTCAGCCAAATTTATTAAGATAAAGACAGAGAACTTTGTACGCAGTGTGGTCAGTGCAGTCTGTTTTTACAGTTAGTAAATTGTATAGTCAACATATTGTCTTTCCTCCAGGCAAACACTTGGCATTTGTAATAATTCTTAATTTGTGTACTGTTACCAACTGAATTATTTGTATATATCACCCAAACTCAGCTGCATGCTGTAAAAAGGAAATTAATTTTAAAAACAGCGTGTGGACGGGATATTTTGATGCCACAAGAAAATATACACCCCAAATCTGCATGGGTAAAAAGGACTGACTATGAAGCTAGGAAAAAAACCCCAAAAGAATAATATACTGACCAGGCCCTTCTGAGGAGGGTGGCTGGTGTCTGTAATTGCATGGAGGACAGAGACCTCCTGAATAAGTGCATGTTTAAGGGCAGAATCTTCCTGCAAAGATTATCTTTTTATAAAAGTACCTTTTTTATCCTTTTATCTTTTTAAAAACTTGATTGTAAGAGGGTCTGGTAGCATGCTACCAGCTCTAGTTGAAATGTATAAATATTAAGAATATGCCAGGTATTGGCAAACTGAACCTTCATTGAGTTTTTTTTTTGCTTGAGAAGAACTTCCTTTATGCACAAGTCTCAAAAATAGCCAAAAGTCCTAACTTATGCGACAACTTTTCTCTTCACAACATTACAACTGGAATGCCAAATGTTCCACATCACCTTTTTGTCCATCTAAATCCCTCATATATGCAAGGGGAGTAAGCAAGGGGGTTGCCTTGTCTTACATGCCTCGAAAGCCAGAGCTAATGAGAAAGTTCTGAGGGGCCTAGAGAAGGGCCTAGAGAACCAAAGGTTTGAATTGAGGACAAGTGATGGAGCTAAGCAGACCTGTAACGCTTGCTGGTACTCAAGGTCGTTATCAAACCTGATGTTTGCTGTTGTCTAGGAGATTATGGAGCCTGGCTTGTTGGGAGAGAGAGGACTTCACTTTCAGCTTTTATATTTGGAAAATTTTAGAGGTGAATTTTTAATCAGAGAGATTACAAGTAGTTAGAAGCTTATTCACTCTGCAGAAAAATGCAGCAGTTTGCAGAGAAAAGGCTATAACTTGGTCTCTGGAAGAACGTGGGCAGGAGAGATACAAAAGCCAAAATGGCATATTTCTTGAAGAAAATGCTGTGTTATATTTAAAGTAAACAATATATACTTAGCTTATTGTTTTAACCTTCTCCTCTGTTCGCTGTGTTCTTATGAATAAATTAAAAATATTGCCCAAGCTGTTTTATGTCACTCTATTTATGAGCTGGCCATAGATCCTGGAAGATAAGCATGTAGCCAAGCTGATTCCAGCTGGACCTACTGATGTAGGAATGTCTGATAAACAAGCGGGTGACATAAACAGGTGTTCCAGTCTCAGAACAGGGTGAATCATAAGATTCTCCTCCGAGAGATGTGTCTCACTCAAAACATGTGAAATTGAGAGAGAGGTCAAGGGTACAGCTCACCCCTGCAAGCAGAACACAGGCTCTCTAGCTCAGTTGGAGAGAGGTTTTCCTACAGGCACCTCCTTTGAATGTTCTGAGTAGGTTACAAACCTAAATGTGCTTTTTGAAAATCACACTTTCACTGCTATGTCAACTATTTGTAATAACTGACTCCTACTATTAAAAAAAATTAAACTGAGAAAAACAGTTCATGTAGAAATCCTATTTTTATCATGTATAAAGCTAACAGATATTTACTGATGATTCTTATACTATTATGGAATTCTACACATTTTTTTCATGAAGCAGTTAAATGCATTGGCATGACTTTAAAAAAGAACATTGTGGCCTTTTAATTCACTTTCTATTAATCTGTTACAGTATAATAAAATTTGAATGTTATTGGAGACAGAAATTTCAAAAGTTAAAAGCTTCCAAGATTGATAGTTTTGTAAATTGGTTTTAAGTATTTTGAATTTATAACTATCATTATGTTGCTAAATAACATTGACTCTGGAATGACTGACTTCCTTTTGCAGTAATTCAAAAGTATTATGACATCTATAGTTTTACAGTGAGCATAAAAATCAGTGAGGTAAGTTCAATGAGGTAAGGTTAGTGTTGGAAGTTTTATTAACAAAAACTTTAAGTATTAGCACATGAGTTACAATTCCCATGTGTTTTCCAAAATTTGCTGGAACTGAACTGAATATTAAATTCTGAACTCTGGACTAGTTGCTTTAAACTACCTAATTTTAGTGGTAGGAGTAGGCAAAGATATAAATTTGAATAAAACAGCTGTTAGGCAGTTGGCTGCATTGATAAGCTACACATGATCAGAATGCCTTGTGGCATATAATGTTCCACAAGGATGAGTTTCAGACTGCCTGAGGGGAACCATTTAGATCTTGGCTACAATTTCTGGTTCAGCTAAAACCTTTTCTAGTGTAGTTTGACCAGTCAATATTACCAATTTTGTCTTTTAAAGAGCAGCATAATCTGGACTAGTGGAAAAAAAGAATGAAACAAAAATCAAGATTGATTAGTAGAGATGGTGACTGGTTAAGCTGTCGGGGAGGGAGGCTGGGAGCTTTATGAAACCTGTAGGTGCCATCTTTCAAGGAGTAAATAAAGGAGAGTAAGTGCATTTCTTGCGTTACACCATCAGGTGGTTCTCCCATCCTTGTTCAGAAGGATTGAAAGAGCTTGTGACAGTGATTCTTATGAGGGAAATGGTATGAGATAGTGCGAGTTTGTTTTCCTCATGTGAACAGCCAACACTGTCCTGTGTTTATAAACCATCTAATGTTGCTCGCTGTCTGTTCCCCTCAGCTACGATGTACTCAGCTGCTTTAAACCCCTCTCCTTTTTTCAGTTCTTAAATACTGAAGTAGTGGAAAGAAGACCGTAAAATAGGTTATCCTTTAAAGAATATAAAGCCTGTTAGCTATCAGCTCCATAATAACATAATGTGCTGAATTAAAATATAAACTAGAGCAACCATAATACCCAGAGTAATAGGGGTGGGAATGTTGTTGAAATAATGCCTGGAAGTGGAATTTTCCTTTACAAAGGGAAAAAGCTAGCTAACTCACTAAAGTTTCAATTTGGAATAAGAATGTAAAGCATATTAATTGCACAAAATTCAAGTGTCTTCAGCTTCAAAGTGTGGCCACGTTCTGCCTTTTCTGCCTTGAATTTTACATAGATCAGATGTTTTTGAAAGAAATGAATGTATTATACTATGGATTACCAAGTACAGCCATTGCTTTGAAAAAAAAAATCATGTTTATCACATCAGACTGAAAAATGAGGGACAAATATGATGAGAGGATAGTTTTCATTTTATTGTTGTATTTTAGAATAGGGGTTTTTTACTAGCTCTGAAGCAGAGAGTACAGTTGGGACATTTTAAAGACACATGATATCCTTTCTATACTTGTAACTCAGTTCTCATATTTGCAAAAAGGCCCATGTGAGGATATGCTCTCTGTACTCACAACTCAGTACTTCTGTATAGAAAATTTAAGTGGCAGCCCTTTTTCTCATGGTTTAAACTGGTTTTCATAATCAAAACTTAGTATATTACATTTCCCCAGATACATACGGATGTATAAATACAGGCACTAAGATCTTTAATAGAAGTTTGTTTTTTGATTAACTGAAGTGGTTCCTCAAAAGATGACTGCATAATAAACTAAGAGAGCAAATAGTAGCACAGAAAAGTGTCAACAGCCCTATGGAGCCTGTAGTGGTCAACAGGAAGGGAGAGAATGATAGTACAAAAGGGGAGAAGATTGGCTCTTGGACACAGCGGCAAATACTGACTGCAGTGTGTCTGGAACAGAGGTTGGGTTAGGAGGGAGATTGACAATGGGTTACAGTTCGCCTTCTCTATTACCCCAGGTGCGGTGCTACAGTACACTTAGTGCTTGACTAGTAACTTCAGAATTGGTTTAAAAAAAATACAGCCAAACCTTTGCTTTAAATGTATTTGTTTATGATGGTAAAATAAATAATTGTTAACAGTGAAACACAATAGTGCTTCTTCATGTTTTACTTCCTCATGGAGCTCAGTAACACTAAAAACACTTTCATAAATGATATATATATAATATGGCATGTAGGTTAAACAGTTAACACTAAGGAACTTCAAGAAATAGATGTCACTACTGAAGCTGGTCATGAGTGGCGGGTGATGATGTGAAGATTAATAAAGTTCGACTTGAATTTGGCAATTTTTGCCACTTACATGAACTTTTCTTTTCTTTCTACAGTATAACCCAATTCTGAAGTTTTTGCAGTGTGTTGTATATTTCCAGAGCAAGTGACAGAGTTTATTTATTAAATAGTTGAAATAAGTAGTTGCTGAGGAAAAAGAAGTTAGACAAAATTAAAAGCAATTTACTTGGACAGAGGTCTTTGAAACGCTTTATGTGTTAGCTATCAGATCTGTTTTTGCTTTATTTTTCTGGAAAATGATGGTGTTCTTCAGATTGCCAAGTTTTACTAGTAAATGTACTGCCAAAGCTTGGGAAAAATAAGTCAAGGACTCTTAAAATTACATAGTGTTGAGTGAAAAGCCAAAGAGAGGGTTTTTGTGTACCAGAAATCCTTATCCTTTCAAATATAAAAATATATATCTGATGCTGTAAAATGACCCATATTTAATTTCCTTTCAGATTTTATTTAAAATGCCATAGATGTAAAAGCAGGAGTAACAAAATGGCAGACGTTTCTCATAGTGTACTAGCATGCTCCATTTAGAATATTTCATTGTTTTATTAGTTTTGGGAGTTGTGATCTCACAGTACTATTTTCAGGGAAGAGATAATTTCTAATATTGGTAAATTCATCCTTCATCCTGGCTATAAATGAAGTAGTATATTTTGCTTCTTGTCTTCCACAAGATGAGGAACTGATTTAACAGCTTGTTAGCTTTACACCATCTGGAGGTTCATATTTGACTTTTGAAATGATGTCATACCTGCTTAGCACCAAACAGATACCATATAGTAAAAGGTCACATGCAGTTCAGGCTGAGGTAGTTTTATTTTGCATTATGAGAAATGTAAAAGTCTTGATTCATGATTACTGGAGGCAGAAAGAAGAATTTAGGGAAGGAGATAACTGATGTTCTTGTAAACCTCCTCGTTGCATTCCTGTGAATAGAAAACAAATCTGTACACCTAAGACCACACAGTATGAGTTGCCTATTCACTCTCCCAGACTGGCACTGGCTCAGAGTTCTGCCTCTCTGAAAACTCGTGTAGAGCACTGATTTCAGAATGGCTCCTTTCTGTGTATGTTAGTTTGGGGGATGATATACCTATTCTATCAAAATGCTTGGGCTTCATTGTGTAGGTGTATTATAGCTTCTGGGGAGGAAGACTAGAGATAATTCTGTCTCCTGTAAAGGAAACTTGCAAAGAGAAAAGGATGACACAGATGAAAAGCCACACTGTGTTATAGATATTATCCTTTTCTGATCTTAAAGGTTTTAGTTTGAGCTCTCACATGGACATGGCTTTAATTATATATATATAATGGTTAAAATATTTCTGCACAAAGGGGAAAAAAAGAGGGAGCATCAAATAAAGTATTGTCTTATAAAATAATAGGAAAATGTGTCGTTTGCAAAAGATTAGTTTGAATCTCTGTGATCCAGATTCAAACATGGGAAATGCTATGTCAGTAACCCAGGTCACTAGCTTCTTCTCATCGTATTTAAGAAAGATTTCTGTTTCACCAGGAAAGTGAATTCCTTTAAGAAGGAATTTCCTTGTAATTCTGTGGAACTCAAATTCTAGCTAGAACAGGAGGGCATTTGCTGACCTATGGTTCCCATTTTCATGGGAAAGGGCTGGGAAATAAGACAATGTAACCTCCTAAGTATGATATTGGATTTGTTGTGGCTTGGAGGTTACATCATGGACTGTTATGGAAGTGTCAGAATTTCTGACAGAGAACGTGTGGTGTAAGCCTGTCTTTTATCTCTCTATGTTAGCAACGTGGCTCTGCAGCAGCCAGAACCACTTGCCTGCCAGAGAGGGAGGAGTGGGGGTAGGAGGCACTGGGACTGGACGGGAGGATCTGCCACTTAAGGCTGTGGTTGGACGTGCATACTCTTTCCTTCCCAACGCTTGCACTGTCCTTGTGTGAAGTAGGGTTGCTGGGATCGAGATTCTTTGGCTGTTTCAAATCTTTTAGAACATTTTTCTCAGTGCAATTGAAGCTGCACTTCAGTCATGCTTTAAAGCTTTTATTTGAAGCTATCAAGGCTAGAAATGAATTCTTAAATGAAAACCAAGATAGTCTTACGTTAAGAGCAATCTCTTGTGGGAACTGGGGTTCTAGGCAGAAGTTATACCACTTACATCTAAATATATTCAGATCTTAAGTCCATGTGCAACTTATTATAGAAGAATGCAATTCACCTCAAACACACGAGTGTTCATTAATAAATGTTAAAAAGTTACCACAGAGCTGAAAGAATTGATCTAAGGTGTCAACTATTTACATGAAGGCATGTGGAGTAATCTATTTATGACATTAACAAGAAAACAATCTGTTTCTTTATTTAGAGTCAGTCCAGACAACTCTGAAATACTAGGTGCCTGGTGCTCTATGGCACAGTCGAGATTATAACCCTTGTGCTAACTTAAAGGTTTTCATGTGGCCTGAACACTAACCAGTGAAAGGAAAGATGGAGATTGTGGCTTTGCTGCAGAGTTCCATGTGTGTTTCTTTTTGGTGTGAAAAAAACCCACCATGCACCTTCTCTCGTCCCTCCAGGTTGAATTTGTGTCTTTGTTTAGGGAATAGAAATAACGTATTAGTCGTGTTATGAGCTGGCAAGTGGAGAAAGAAATGCAGAAAAGTTCAGTCATGTGGTGCTCTTTAATCAACAGCTGTGTGAGGGCAGGATTGGGGTCTGAGAAACTGGAGTGGACAGGGCTCTGCTCCCCTTTCCCACACAGGTTGTCACTCACAGACTTGGACTTCAGCGCCATCTACTCAACCTCTCAACCCTCCTTCTTGTGCTCCCAAGTTTTAATGCCTAAAATACCCATTCCCGAGTTGAATCTAGTGAGCCATGATGACAAGGTGTGTGGGAAGAAATTTGTGAAGAAGAGTGAGAATTGTCTGCTCAGCTCTTAGGGTGGGGACTGGATGGGTAGAGAAGAAAAAACTATTGACTCAGAAACTGCCTGCTTCAGCCAAACAGAACAGAACTGTATCAGCACGTGTAAGTTACTGTGTTGTCCCAGTCACTATGGAATGGTATCAGTGCTTTATTTATCAGTGGGTATAATCACCTCCAATTCCCTTTGACTTCAAGCATTAAGCTTCTGCCTACTGGCAGTTGGAAAATGAGACTTGCAGCACCTGACTGAAGAGAACCCCTTTTAGAGCTCCCGCTGTAATGTTATGACGAGCTTCTCGGCTGCAGCTTAAAGGCCCAACAGAGATTTTTGTGATTTGACTTAAGGGATTGCTTTCAGACATGAAGCAAATAAGTGACTAAGTATAAAGAAGATGTGGTAATGAGTTTCAGATGAGGTCTTTTATGTTTATTAAAAGAGGTCTGAAAGTTTGCTGCTACTACTATTTCTTGTTTTCTAACTTAAAAAGTTATCTTTGAATCTCATACTGCACACTGCTTACAAGCTGCAAGATCCTATTACTGTAATATTGTAAAAAGAAGTCTTAAAAATAAAATAAATCCAGTAGAATATAAATCTTTTTTCCAGTGTATAGAAAAGCAATGAGCCATTTTAAGAGCAGGAAGAACATGCATTTCGAGATCCAATAGATCATCTAAATTGGTCCCAAACCAAGTTTTAAAATGGCATTGCAAAGACTTTTGCTTTGAATAAATTTAGCATTACAAAACTTGGAGTATAAATAAAAATAAATTAGATTTGCTGATTGTTTTGTACTTTACTAATATTCTGATTAACTAGGGAAAAAAGCGCTTAATATATATGACCCTTTCTGACTATTCCAACTGCAGAACTTAAAAATGCTAAACTATCATTTATGCCCTTTCAGTTACTTCCATCTAGCTTTTTATTATGAATAAACTTTGTGAATTTCTAGGTAATGTAAACTTTAAATCCTTGTTCTTTATTTTCTGCCATTTGCATGTTTGAAATTTGGATTAGTGAATCTAAAATTTCTCCCTTGCTTGACATCCTGCAGCTCCCTTGTAGGTGGAGGTTTTTCTAGATTGCCACATCATATATTTTCAGTCCAAACCTGGTCTTCTCAATGGTGTACCTTGCAGCCAAAACAAGCCTGTGTGGGTCCACTTAATATGAACACCTCATGGTTTCAGAGCTGCAGAAGAAAAGAGTATCAGAAAAATGGCCTTTATTCAGGGAAACCTGTCTTTGTAATAACAAATGATTGCACTCTCTTTATCTTAGTTCTCTACTTTGCATGAAATTGTAATGTCAAATTATAATTTCATACCTTCAAAGCTTGCAAAGGTTCTCCATGCCCATGCTTCCACTTTTGTGTGCCTTCTGTGCTACAGAGAGTCTTTCTCTGGGTGGAGCGGAAGGGCAAATGTAGAAATAGGTCTATAGCAGTATTTTTAGTATCTCCTCTCCTGGACTCCAAGTTTCGATGTGTTAATCAGCCTTCTGGAAAATGGAAATATTTCACTAAGAATAAACTCCTCGATTTTTGTACCCTAGACTTGAATTTGGGAGTTTGAGACTGCACAGGGAATGCAGAATTGAATCCGTAATGCTTAACGCTAACAGTGGATTGGTTTTGTTGATCTCTTATGATGTTTAAAAGTGCTGACAAAATTTCATGGATATACTATATTTTCTTGTATTATTTTATCTACAAATTAGCCTTCAATAATATGAGGCTCACATTAAAAAAAAAAAGTGTCTCTTGGTCTTTAAAAACTTGATATATGATGAAATCTGTTTTTTACCCCAAAATATCCCCACTCAGTACTCCATGCTCTGTTGTTTGTGAGCTGCTCGGTGATTCATTTGTAACTGCATTTCTGAACCAGAATGTGGAAAGATGTATGATTTAGTGGAAGTGCTCACTGAAGGGATCAATGCATGTAAGGTGCAGCTCTTGCAGTATTGATGGTTAAACCCAAACATATTCTGTTGCTTTAATAAACAGAGATGTCTACTATTTTATTACAAAAATACCTTTTATTACAAAGGTATTAAGAGTAGAATTTATGTGATGGATAATTCTTTCTTTGGTGTTAGTGAATTAAGTTCCGCCCCCCCAGCATATTTTAGGATAGACAAAGAAATTGGTAAATATTTTAAACTAGAGATACATTTCAATTCAGTTTAATTTCTGGTTTTTTTCCCTTTACAATTTTTCTTCATTTGTTTATTCAACTTAGCCCACCCTTCCATACGCTTTTTTAAACGTTCTTGTAGGAATAATGCTACTTGCTTTTTCCATTTCAGTGAAATGTATACTTTTTCATTTTGCTAATTATCAAGGTCAGCAAAGATTACATGCATCATATTTTGAACCCCCTACTTTCTACAGTCAGTATCTTTAAGACCACTTAAGTTTTTGCTTTATTCCATTCCATTATTATATTTTAATTTAAGGAAGCTGTTTAGAGACAAGATCTCTTACTCTGAATACCTTTTTGAAAGCTCTTGAGAGCCAATAGTCTGAATAGTGTATTAGAAGTTCTCCAAGATCGTATCAGTGAGCATCCTGACAGTGACTGCTTCCTCTCCTCTTCACAGCGTGAAGAGTAACACCTTTTCCATTTGGAATCATATCTTACCTTGTGGTAACTACTCTAGGCAGTGCTTATGTAGAAAGGTATTACTAAAAAAGGTACTAGGAATTTGAAGCTGTGAAGTAGGATTGTTAAATCTACTTGAAAAAAGTTGCTTTCCTGTCTAGCTCTTTGTTTCTTTCCCTACTTTGACATTGCTTGTGTGTTTCCACCTGGATCCATATGTATACGCCTACTGTGGCCATGTCTGCCTTTTCACATTGTGCATACTTTCCTGTTTCTTGATTATACTCCCCAAAGAGCCAGTTCCCTCCTTCTCCATTTCCGTGAACACGTACCCTGTCATTTAGATTTTCCTTTTTCTCGCCACTTTGTTCCTTGCTTCACCAAATGTTTTTCTCTTTTTTTGGTGGTAATATTTATGCTGCTGTCCTTGAAGGTGGCTGCTGCTTCTCTCCCTCCCCCACCCCCCGCCCCCGACACCTCTTGAAAATGGAAGAGAGTCAGCTATTTTTCCTCCTTAGTTCCAAATGCTTTTAAGAGTACCCAAGCTTTTAATTGCAATTAGCAGTAGAGCTGCTTATAGAAACAACTGTATACAAATAGTAACCAGTGTCAAGTGATCTATGGACTTTTTCCAGACCACCAGCAAGTATTTGCCTGACCATAATTTGAGAACTGTTTGAATTGTGTTAAGGGAACAATAAAATTGCGTGCTTGAGCATTTATACAGCAAGAAACAAGAAAATCAAGGCTACATACACCTTCTGGCCCGTTAGAATGCTTTTGTTTTTTTTTTTCTTTCCTTTTTTTTTGCATTTTTGTTAGGGTTTCTAAAAGAAAAAAGCAGTTATGTAATGCAGAGCAATTTGGTGAGGTTCTTTATTAAGCTGTTTCTGCTTAGGAAAATCCTTGGAATATCCCTTATTTTGGTTGACAGGGATTTGTGCTTACTACAGAAAAGTACAGTAAGGCCCATTTGTTAAGAGATTTATGCAGTACACACTGGAGAAAAGTGAAGAACTTTATCATTTCCCTATTTGATGTGTCTTTGTTAAATAATTCTAGATGTTTCTAGATTACTGATCTGTGCCCAAACCTGTGTAGTGACTGTAGTATCTGATTGCCCACTTCATGGTTTTAATGGGCAAATAAATACAGGATACAGGACACTATTTTCAATGAGTTATATATTTAATAAGTCAAGGTGATTAGTTTTTTTTTGAGTCCCTTATGCGTATGTCAAGTTAGGACTGTTTTAATGCTATTTCATGTTTTGACTACTGTGCATTTCTATTCATGCTTTGGTGCAAAAAGTGCTTTCATTTTTTATTACATTTTAACAGGTAAAACAATCTTAGTCCAAGATAAAGTTGGAAAATCTACATAGAAAAGAAATAAAACATTTCTTAAGTAACAAAAAAAAAGGGAATTAGAAAAATTAAATAAAATATGCTAGTGATCTTTACTAAAACCTAAATATGTTTGATTTATTTACTGTAGGTTGATGCCTTGCGGTTACGATTGGAAGAAAAAGAAACCTTTCTCAATAAAAAAACAAAACAACTTCAAGACCTCACAGAAGAGAAAGGAACCCTGGCTGGAGAGATTCGAGATATGAAAGACATGTTGGAAGTAAAAGAAAGAAAAATTAATGTTCTTCAAAAAAAGGTAAGGTAGCTGATGAAAGGATATGTTGTAAAACTTTTGAGGCACATTTAAAGGAAATATATTTATTTCTTATAGCATATTACTTTTAATATATTAAAAAAATGCAAGGAGTAAGTCTGTAATAGTCAAGTAGTTCTCTAATATAAAATGTGTCACTGTTTTCCATGCGATCATTTCTATAGTATTATATCTTAATTATACTGTATCACAAAAATATTAAGTGCTGCAGTTTCCACAAAATTATTGGACTTAAATGAAAGTCCTAAAAATTCTGACTAAACTTCTTATTCTTCAACATGAGGGATTCCGTTACCCTTACTAACACTGATTACTACTCTTTCCAAATAATGTGAATAAAATATGTGGGACTGCTAAAACATTAGGACACTGCTTTTTTTCTTTAAAGACTTTTTTTTGGGGGGAGGAGGGGAGTGGGGAAGGAACCTAAATTAAGTCAATTATCTGCTTTTCCTGTGAGCTAAAGACATTAAGAAGGGAGGCTCTCTCTGAACAACCTTATTAGTTGTATTTCTAATTTTCCACAAATTTAACTAACTGCATTTACTTTCTCTGGGAAGTTGGATTTAATCATTATAGTTTCCACTTGGGGGGGTGGCGAGGGAATTTCCTGGAAAGGCAGCTCTGCAAGGGTTCTGCATACAGTATAGAGTGTTTATTTACCGTATACTTTTTCTCACACTCACAAAAATATTTATGCTAGCAGGTATGTTCTGTGTGTGTTGTGTGTATCACTCTTTATCGTATATAGATGCATTTGTGAACATGCAGATAAATGGAGAGAAAATTCCTGGCATCCACTACATTTTACTTTGCTTTACTTCTCCCCTCTATTTATAGCCACTCAAAGAATGTCTACTCCTTACTCTCTATTATTATGTAGGTAGTTCATGTTACTGTGGTTTTCCTCCAGGATTCATATAGGGTTCAAATGGTCTAGCTGTGCTTCTGTCTGCAATTGGTTAAATACAGTCTTTAAAAGGCCAAGTCCTTATTTTCCAGAAACTGAGAAGACTGCTTTTTCAGGCCCAGGAAATAAGGCCTATCAAAACTGGAATATAAGTACTCGCCCACTTTTAATCTTATTTCTGAATATTTGCCTTGTTAGCAATGCTGATGATGTAAAGATAGCAAACTTCAAGCCTTTTATCCTGTGCTGAATACTAATGAGTTTTGGACATCTTATGGTTTGTATTCTAAAAAACCCCAAACAAACCAACAATTTACAGTTGGTCTTGTATTTAGATCTTGAGGAAATAGATCAGTAGGGGGAATGTGGATTCAGTAATCAAAATTGTGTGATGAATATAACTTCTCACAGAGCTGTCAGCACTGTCTGTCTTGGCTATGTGCTCAGAAATATGCAAAATAGTGTGTTTTTCTGGTTTTAATACATCATGGCTATTTTATTAGGGCTTGCAGGTGGTCTTGCCTCTTTTGCATCTGCTTCTTAATAAAAATAATCACTCTCAAACTGCACTATCTCTCTTCACTAAATCATAGAGTAAACACGTTATAGCCTCGTAAGCTCTAGTATACAATGTGATAAATAAATCCTGCTAACTACTAGGTGCAAAATCAGAGTTAGTACTAAATTGATTCTTTAAAACTGGAAGTAGCACCTTAATTTTTTTTGAGGTTTTTATTCTGGTAAATATGCTTCATCAGGGAGCTTCTGAAGTTCAGTTTTTCTGCTATGGGCTAAATACTGGGTTTACTTAGAGAAGAATGGATTATGATGATTACTTAAAATAAATAAAAGAGAAAAATAGTTCATTTATATCACGTAGAAGTTATGTGTAGATTTGCTTCTCTGAAGCATTTTTAATAACCACATTATCTTACTATGTAGATGTTAGCATTTTTTTACTTGTGCCTCACTTCCAATATGTTTGGAAATAAATTCACTCACAGATAATTTAACTAGAAGAAAATTTTATTGAAATATCATCCTGCTCTACTCACCCCTGTTATTTAAATAAATCTAGAGTATGATATTATAAAGGATGCTTTCACTATTTACTTTTCATGTGTCTCGTGTACAATTCTGAAGTAGAAAATTCTATATGTCACCAATGGAAATCCAGGCTTTCAAATTCATCTAGAAAAAACCCAATAATCTATTTGTCTAGTTAACCTAAGTGTTCAACTTCATTTTGGCAGTGCTTATTAGATCATGACTTCTCATGGTTAGCTTTCTTGAGCATCCCAGCATCCTTGGCAGCCGATGCAATCTCATCTGGGGACCACAATACTTGCATGTAGAAGGGAAGATGTTTAATGTCTGTCTACTTTTTTTCAAGAAGCTTTCCTGGCATTAGTGCCTTTCTGTTCTAGATAATTTTATCCTCACTACATGGAGTTATGTGTCCTAGGGCATTCATACCTATAGACTCTTTATGTTCTGTCAAAGCAAAGGGAACACAGCTCCTTTTTGACCATAGGCAGATTGTTCATTCAGTTATGTGTTATTTCAGATACATGTTGGACTATGTATAGTAGTAATTCCTAGTGCTGTAGTATTCTTATTGTAATATTTTTGAATAGTCGCTTTTCAAGGATTTTCAGATAGTCTAGTAGTGGATGCTCTGCTTTAAGAAAAAGATTGTCAGATGTACCTCTTCCAGTTTTGACAACGTATCTTTCCAATAGCAACCATATATGAGAATAAATTTTGATGGAAAAGTATTTAATATATGTCGAGTGCAGTAATTTCATGCTTTACTTGAATCTAATTATGCTTTTATCATTTATTCCTTGCTGGATTGCATGTGCCTCTTGCATTCCTCCAGTTTTCGCTTGTCTTCTCCTTCTGACCTTTTGGCCACTTCTTCTGCTATTGTTTTCACTTCAAGTGGTGGCAGCCAGACATTTATGTGCTGAACATTTAGAAATTAATTTGTTCTCATCGTGCACATATATGTGGAGAATTCAGTGGGTGGAAAGCAACATGGACTGTTTCATGGGACACTTAGGAGGTGAAACAGTTACTGGGCCCTCAAGTGATTGTCCTGCCTTTACATACCTTCTTTCAGGACATTGCTGTGGTTGCCTTCTTACTCTCATGAAAACCCTTCTGAAAGTGAAGGAATTACTTCTAGTTCTTCTTTCTAAGTTCTCTCTAGACATTAGATTCTTCTGACTGTAATATTATAATGCTTGTCTCCATTTTCTTTTTTCTGTGCAGGGCCAAATTTTATATCTCTGCATTTTTATTTACTTTTAATATGAGGACTTGTGAATAACCGGTTATTTTAGTGCCTTCATTTGTTGATGCAAGATAGATGACTACATCTCTCTCCACTCAGCCTGAAGTGCTTAACTCAGCCTAAAATAATATTTGTTTTAATGGCTGTATTCAAGTAATTGAAGAAGGAAGAATTTGTATATAGTGCTTAAAAATATTTGTCAGTAATAACCTGAAACTGAGCAGGAAGTAATATGTAACTTGGAAAGATGCAATTTCTAATTCTATATTCTTTCTCTCGTGTACATTACTTTTACCTGCCATGTTGGAAAATACAAAGGAGACTGAACCAAAACCAGAAAAGCTCACTTTCAAAGTTGGAGTTGTTTCTTCTTTCTTGGGTAGCTCTTGTATTTGGAGGACAGGACAGGTTCAGTTGAGGGCCTCCTACCAAGGTGTAGAAGAAACAAAACAGCTGTGGTGAGTCCCACGGGATGCCATAGGAACACACATAAGGCAACATGTTGCAGAAAAAAGTAATGGGCTAGATAATAAGCTAATGATGCATTGTCCTTGCATGCAGTGGTTTTGGTGTAACTTTTGACGAAATTGAAAAACCGCTACACTATTCAGTATAATTTGCAGGCTTAAGGGAGGCCCAGCACTGGAACAGCATGCGTTTAGAGGATTTGGATCAAGGTAGATTGGCATGGAGTAATAATAAACTTATGTCAATGTCAGAGGTGCAATATTACTTAATATTTCTTTCTTTTGGAATCTTTGGCACCACTGTTCCATTTTAGTGCCAGTAAAGTTGGGTATGCTGTTTTAATAGCCTTGTTTAACCTGGCAAAGCTAGTCTTACACCTCATATCTGTCAGTTTAGCATGCAGAGGGGCAGACCTCAGAAATCTTTATGTATTTCTTACCAGAAAGTGCAAGTTCTATGAATATGGCCGAGTGGTAGGCTGAAGGGCAGAAGCGTTGAACTTGATGATGATTCTTTCATGTCCTTTTTTGCTCTCAAATTTTCTTTTTCATACAGTGGCTATACCTGGTGTGTGTCTTCCTCTAGGAATCTGTAGATATTTTAAAAAGCAATTATATACTCTGAAGTATGAGTCTCGGTGTTGAAAACAGTAGCTGTTGAGACAAGAACAGCGTGGAGGATGTAGACCTGGACTGTATTAGGACAACAGCTTGTGGAAATTTTTTTGTGGGGACTATTATAAAAGAAAACCATGTAAAGGAGATTAATATAATATTCTACTTTGACTTGCAACATAACTTTTCATGTAAAATGTTACAGTTTCCATCTTTAATAGTTTAAGCTTTGTGATTGATGAAGTGCTACATGACTGAGGGCCCTAACCTACCAGCTAATTAGCATTTGTAGGAAATGTCATAAAGTCTTAGCTCTCATGTAATAATTGGAATCTGTACGTGGAGTGGCTGGGTTGTGCACACTAGGTGATATTGTCCAGTTTGTGTTAAATTAAAATGTGTTGTACAATTAATTGTATGCATTACTGTTAGCTGTCTTCTAAAAAAGAGGAAATTTACATACGGTCAAATTAGGAGTATACTAGTGTAAACAGATGAGTCCTACTCCTGTGCATGGAAATTTGCATCAGTATTATTGCTTGATGCAGGAATTCTGGCTGGGAACACCATTGAAATTGAAACTTCTGAATCCAGAATGGTCCAGGAAGACCTAAGAGACCAATTTGTTTCGTTTGATCTTAACAAGTAGAAAGTGCAAGCACATTGCTGATAGAAGATGCCTTTGATTTTTTTTTTTTCCCCCCAGGGTTTAATCAGTTGGGAGCACGTTTTCATAATCCCATAAAGGGGTCATGAGTGCATGATGAAGGACATTATTATTAACTTTGTCAAATTCTATTAGAACACTCTAAATAGACTGTTATGTGAACTGGGGTTTTGCAATTACCAAATCAGAGTTCTATTGTATTTCTGGAGTGAGACAACAAATTCTGAACTAATTAGACCAATGTTCTGACTGCAGATTACCAGTGTTGTTAAAAAAAAAATTAGGGGGTCATTCTGGTATAACGTGAAAGTTTTGATGTTTCAAAGTTGCTATGGTGACTGTTGACTTTTGTATTACGTTAAGAAATGTTTCTTCTAGTAATATGTGCCCACTTTAAGGATACAGTGTTCAGTGCACTGAATATTAGAAAATTGTACTTTGTTGGCTGCTCTCGCTTGCAGCTTTGCCAAATCATGTTATGTTATTCAGATAAGGCAGTCTGAAAGTGAGATTGAACTAAATATAGCCAATTGTTCATCTAGGGTGGTAGTGTTATTGATCCCAATACATCATTGTCAAAAAAATGGATCCTCAATGATGCTGCACAATAAAATACAGCCTTGGGACCCTTAAACTTTGCATGTGGTACACATTGAGGCTATCTGAATAAATACAGAAAAAACTCAAGCCAAACCGGTGCAGCTGTTTGGATGCTCTCAGCCTGTACACTGAGACACTGAGAAAATGTCATTAAGATCAGAGGCAGTGATCATCTTCACTTTCCTTTAGCTTCTTTAATTTCCCATTCTTTGTAACACACTACACTTCTAAGTTTTTACAGGTTATAAAAGGTCACTGGAAATATGTGACTTAATATAGGTTCACTTAGTGAAGCCAACCTGAATGATCATCCAGCCTAAAACCATAGCTATGAGTTTAGGTAAGTCCTTGCACCTTGAAATCCATGATCATTATAAGTCTGTGATTGACTCTACTGTCTTTTCCAATGAATTTGCTACCCACTGAAGCTAGAAGCCCAGCATTTTGTTGTTCCCCCCCACTCCTGATGACCTGCTTGCTACTGCTGCTTTTGTTCAAGTCTACACTTCAGAAGGAGAATAGTTGGATTACACACTTCTGCTTATTGACCTATTTGAAAGTAAGAACTCATAGGAGAAAATCACTGAATTCCTCAAATGAAGTTTCATGAGATTACAAAATCTAAAAACTGTTTTATCTAATGCCAGTTCTGTAAAAGTGGTAATTTTTGAATATCAGGTATATTGTAAATCATGGACCCTCAAGTAAGTGAAGAAATATTGACTGCACCTGGTCTTGGTGTTAAAGTTGTTTGGAGATCTGCTCATAATAATCATGTCTAAGCAGGCATCTAAGCTGCCTCTTTATCAATGGCAGCTGACAAATTAATGAAATGGCTGGAGATGTTTGGTACCAGGTGTTTGGAAGAATTCAGAAGTGTCGCTAGATTTCAGTATAAGTAGCTGAAACTGCAAGCATGTCTTAGTTTAAGTAATTATTCCCCCAATATGAGGGGGAAGCATCTATTCTTTGGGATGGCCTTCACTTGTCAGAAAATACTACAAGAGGCAACGTGTATGCAGTTTTTCAAGAAACAGGGTCAAACTGCAGTTGGTCAAAATAGTCTAGTTTATGTACCAGTAATATACATCTCTGAACAGGTAACAAAGGAACCTGTTTGTCTGCATGTTTGAAAATCCTAATTGTATTTTAAAATCCTAAAAGTTAAAAATAATAATTTGGTTGCCTTTGTATGCCACCTGTGGAAAACTGAGCATTTTGGATGTATCATTTAATTCATTTGGGAGCTAGGATTTTTGGTGAAAGTGAAAAAAGTACTAATTATTTGAAGAAATAGGCTGAAACAAGAAATAAGTGCTTTGAAGAGATGCTGTCATATATTTGTTTGTGTAGTTTTTAGCCCAGTAGTATAATACTATTACTACATACGTTATTAACTTTGTAAATGTAATTATATATACAGAAAGGAGGCAATCAGTTGTAAGATCTAAAATATGATGTAGTACAATATATAAATGAGAGTTAAAAAAAGATCACTTTTTGGGAAATAGTAAATGTGTATGTGTAGATCACATGTATTTAGAATTTTAAAGATTAATCCTTAAGTGTAAATAGTGTAAGTTATTCTAGATCAAGTTATGCTAGCTAGTTTTGAGAGGATTCTTCACACACAGCTCAAATGAAGAGTATTGAAGTTCAAGACTCAGGTTATATGTAACATACAGAAGTGCTCTTAAAAACAGTATACCATTTGCGAAGTAGGACTGAGCTTAATGAGATACTTACATAAGGGTTTCATACTGCTAGTGTGACACCAGTGCTATTGGCGAGGAAGGAAACTGCCATTCTGCTCTGAAATATCAATACTAATTAACAAAGTTATCTTTAAATAAGATCCTAAGTTTTATTCATGCCGAGAAAACAGCTAACTCGCATGCTGGGAATTTTAAGCTGTGTGAAGAGTAATATTTTCTTTTCAATAGAGCTGGAGGAAATTTCTTTTGAAGTGTGAAAGAGCTAAATTATGTATAGTGTGGCTGGGCAAAAAGAAAGTAGAAGTTGTCATGTCTGGGAGTGCAGAAGAACACAAAGGAGTTATTTAGGGAAATGGATGACTACTTACATATCCAAAAAAGAATGAGGGAAAATCAGAATTGCCCAAGAGAAGAAATATATTTTTCTGTGAAATAGTCTTCCAAGAAATGTAATAGAAATCTGCTGATTGAATTAAAAATGGTACGGGAGAGTGTTATAAATGTAATTGAGAATAATTTTACATTAGAGAGGTATCCTGCTGTCATGACTTTTTTTTTAATTTTCAGCTGCTGACTGAGAGGAAAGTGTGTGTTCATGTGATGCACTGCTCTTGGAACTGCATCTTTGAGTGGCAGCCTGACTATTTCCTAACTGTCTCAACATGACAGATTCAGCTGGTTTTATACCTGCCAGACAGGTTTACCACTGAATCCTTGACTCATTTAAATGACACAAAATCAGATCCTTCAAAAAGTAGCTCATGGAACAAAGTTTTGCACAAACCAAAAGGCTTGTATGTCTTATTTACATGCTGATCTTTTTCTTGAAAGCTCTTTCAAGCTTCATGCTCCAGGTGACTGATTTGTGGTAGGGAAGAAGGATGTTGGGTGGCTTCTCACCTTTTCTGACTGACGTAGACGTTGAAAAGGGGGATTCACAGGAACGTGCTGCAGCTGCCTCTCTGAATCAGCAGCCATTTCTCTGTGTATGTTGTAACTGAATATTGGAAGTACTCTCTGCCAGGCTCCAAAATTTAGACCCGCTGGATTAGATTACCATTTTAGACATATTCTGCAGTAGAATAAATACATGTATGTTAAAAGCATAGCTCTAGCTTCAGAATATATAAGGTGGCAAGCTGGGAATATGTTGCCAAGTAATACTTTAACTAAAGCAACAGTTGTTTTATTCTGTGTATCATATTTTGTTACACGGCGTAACTGTGGTTACACCAATATTGGTAGAGATGTTTAACTCATATCATTTTCCTTTGGGATACATAAGTTGTCACCTTCAACATAACCCTTTGTGAAGCTGGGAACTGTGCATCCTGTCAGGCTAGTATATTTGGAGATGTTCTATATATATTTCTTACTCTTAGGTGCCTAGTGGGAGCAACTGTTGATGCTACTAGTTTGGGGAGATTTTTGTTAATGCTAGGAGTATTTCAAAGCTGTAATTACTTCCTGCTCAGGTAAAGTGAGGATGTTATTTACAAAAATGAGCAAACAAAATATTTGGATATTATTTATTTGTTTTCACTTGAACTAATGCACCATTCATACTGGAATTTGGTGTATTAAAACTAAGTCTCAGACACAGTTCAAAGTTTACTAACATTGCCTATATGCAAAGTATAATGATAAATTTTGAATCTAAATAAATGGTCTGTATGATTCTGTATCATGGTTATAGTACACTGTTTCAAACGTGTTGCTACCAGGTTTTTATTAATGATCCTTATTCCTTTTTAGCATATTTTAGCTAGAAAATTGCAAATCATAGTTTTATGAAATGCTTCCCAGGAAAATAGCTTCATCAGCTTGTTAATTATATGCAGTAAAATCCATGAGAAGACAATTTCAAATCTTGAGTGATTCAGAAATGGTACATTTTATGTATGATTTTGAGCCTATTTTGACTGAGAGATTAATGTTTTTGTCAGTCTGATGCATGAAATACTTAGCAATGTAGTGACTGAATAACTTGTTAATGTGATAAAGCATCCTGACCTTATCCTGAAATAAGAAAGTAGATCCCACTGCCCTTGTTCATCTCTTTGCTAGAATAGGCATTTACAGTTGATCCGCAACTTGACCTAATATATATCCAAGTTTGTTATATCTGGAAATAAAAAGAAACGTTTCCTAATAAATGTAAAAAGTAGACTTATACATTAGCAGTTGGTTTTTACCAATTTGGTAGTATATTAAATTTCTACTCTTTTATTGGCATAGAATCAAACACCTTAAATTATGCATTGCTACAGCTCCTTGATGTTGGCAGTCATGCTTTCCTGGTGGTATTCCATTGCTGTCCGTCTGACTGAGCAGTCTGTGACTAGAGACTCTAATACCTTAGTAAATTGGATATTTTATCACTTTTGGGAAAAGCATCACCCCTCACCTTTGAGTGGAGCTCTTATTGGCTTTATGAAAGCATGAAGTTCAAAGACTTAAGAATACACATGCAGATAAGTTTAATGGTAACAATAAATGAGAATTGTTATCTTCATACTTCTCCCTTCACGTTATTGTTACCAGATGTAGCCAGAGCTAGTGGTGCCAATTTGGTCAGATTGCTTTGATAATTTTCTTGTTGCCAAGTAGTATGTATTTCTTGGTGGTAGAATCAGCAGTGGTGTATTTGAATATGAGTAGAATAAATCCAACTTTAGAAAGGAATCTGAATCTAATTCACTTCCTTCTAGCACACCTGACTTTAATTTTTAACGCCTAGCCAGGCACAGTGCTAAGATCAAAGTGAAATAAAGAGAATGGAGTAAAGCAGTTCTTGGAAAGTAAAAAGAAAAATGGCATAACATTGCATAATCTGTTATATATGAAAGAAATATTTGGCCTATTTACCATGCACTTATGAATAAATCTGCAGTAAATTTACTAAAGATAATTATGCCAGTGTAAACTCTTATTTATCTGGGAGAAAAATCAGGCCCACTGTATTTATTGCCTAAGAGATGCCTTAATTTGACAGCAGAAATCTCCAGTCATGTCCCCAGACAGGCACGAAGTCCTTTATTGTTCTGTGTTTAACCCCATGCCAAAGTAACTGTACGCCATGGGAACTTCCATACGTTGCTCTCTGTAGTGACTACTGCTGATTTTGAGCGAGAGTGAGAAGCTGCTAAAGGTCCATGTGAATTTGTAAACTATTCATCTTAAAGCAGCTGCTTGTTGATAGACAGGACTGAGAGTATGTAAAAGCACATATTAAATTTGAGTGAAATAGCTGCTGTGACCTATCCCAAAATCTTAATCTATGGTTAAGGCTGGATTTTTGTTGTGGCTGTCATGGGAGCCATAAATAGCTTGATTTGAATGTTTATTTAAAAAAAAAAATCCATGACTTTTGAGAGTTTCAGATTTTTTGCATGTCAGGAGGTGGTTGTGAGAGTAAGCAGCTGATCAAATGTGAAGAACTTCAAAGTATAGAATCTAGACTACATAGGAAGGTAATAGAAAACAGGGGTTTGCTAATTTAGTTGCAAAAGAGATCATCCCTATGAACTATCCATGGGAGCTAGACTTGTAAGTTGTGTTAGATTTACAAAACATGACTTCTTGCATGACATTTTACACGTTCAGCAATTTTTACTGTTAGCACTCTTTAATTGTTACTAATTTTTGTATACTGTCATTTGAGGAAATGTAATATAGTTCAGCCTCTGCCTTGAAATGCATGAAGTGCAACACCTTTCATGAGTGCCTATAAATCATTCCAACTTTGTGGAGGGGGAAGAAGAGCCACCTCATAGACAGCTAAGTGCAGGCGGGGCAGCAAAATGAACCAATTCATACCATCATCCTTGTGAATTGCCTCCCCTTGGCAAGGCAGGAGCATTTCTCTTTCTTTGGGCATATTATAATGCTGACAGCAGTATTTAATGCTGACAAATGTGTCTTGTTCTTATGGAGAACTGTGCTGCAGTTCATGCTGCAGAACATATTTCTCAGTAAGGACTAAATCTGGGTTTTTTTGGGGAAGGGATCTGGGGCGGGGGAAGGATGGGCAGTGCTGCAGTCACTGGTTATCACTGTGCCTTAAGTGTTCTGCTGCAAAACCTGTTAAAAAACCCAAAACCACAAAAAGGCATAGGAACAGAACAGGAAGATTTGCTTGTTTTAGCTGAAGTTTTAATATACTTTTTGCAGAACACCTGATTAACACTCATAGACTACGTGATTGACTTTCTGTACTAATGCTAAAATAAGAATTCTCTGAGTAGAGCAGTAGAAAATAATCTCTATATATGCTTAGTTCTGGAATAAGCTCTTCCCTGTGTCTGACAGTTTTTTAGCATTGAGCAGGCCATCATTCAATCATTTACAAAGTCCAGACTGTTAGTAGTATCTATCATCTTCTGAATGGGAGACACTGAAAATGGAAGTGTTGTCAGACTATTGTAGTGTCATTGTTAAGAAATGCTCAAGTTTCTTTTTTAAAGAATTTTACAGCATGTTCTTGTGGAGAAAGCCTGACAAAAATTAAGTTTGTAATAATTCTAATGCTTGCAGAACTACAGAAATAAGGTAGTCAATCTGTGTAATATTTTTTGATATAGCCATCGTCTCTAAAGGACTTCCAAGTGTTCTTATCTGAAAACTCCTAACTCAGCACTCTTCTGAAGGTTTTATCTAGTGTCTGTCAAACCCCACTATGGAGAGGAGCACATGTTTCAGGCAGTAACAGAAGTGAACATGGAGCTACAACGGCTTAACGCTATGGGAGAGACAACTGCATGTGACAGTTGCTGAGACTACTCACCATCCTATATAATTCTTTAAGATAAACTTGTAAATATCTGGCATAAAAAGCAAAGAAATATACATCAGAGAAAAAATATTACAAGTGTGTTATCAATTTTAGTATAGTATGAGGTGAGTGTCACTGACATTTCAATAGCAGATGACCTCCAAATGCATCTTCAGGATATTACAATGACTTTTCCTGTAATTACCAAAGGGACAATAAGCGTTCTTCATGGATCCTTTCATCAAGGCTTTTACAATAAATGAAAAAAAATGAAGAAAGCCAAATGAATAAGGATGGCTACATTGATTAATAAACCTCAGGCATCAATGAAAAACTGGGTTGGGGAAAAAAGTATTTCTGTGTCATAGATCTACTCTATGATAATTTTCCTTTTTTTTTTTATAGTTGCTGATATTAGAATGAGGCTAAGTTATACATACAAACCTGCTGGTTTTTGGGAGGAGATACATGATAATGGAAATTCAATGAAAGATTAAAAAAAAAAGAAAGGACATTTTTTTCATACCAAAAGCAAACTATCTTAAACACAGACCTACTTCAGATTACTTCTACTTCCCATTCAGACATTTATATGAAAGCATTGCTGTGTTACCTTTTCTGCTATAGAAAATCTGAACTGTTCAGCAGATGTTGATTAAAGACATCCAAGTTGCTGCGTTTAACATTTCAGTTTAAGTTTAGTGGTGCTTTGATAGTTTATATGTAGAAAGGCTGTGTCTGGCCTGCAGTAACTAATGGTGAAACTTAATATGTGCATTGTCTTTAGTACAGCTCTAGTGCAAATATTAAATTACGTCTCATAGTAACAAGAATCTTGGTTCACTGATGAACAACATTTTGAACACGTCAACTCTTAATTGATAGAAATCTATGCACGTTGACCATATGTTAATTTAGAATGATTAAGAAAAGACATCTTTAAAAGAAGGGGACAGGGAGATATGTTATCCTTCTGCAAAGCTTTTCTTTCATGTAAAGTCATTACACTGTCCCTTATATATGAATATAGATGCCCTCTGTAACCAGGGAGCTAAAAGGAAACTTTCCAATATAAAGGGTATTATTATTTCTAATTAATTCCTGCTTAACTGTTTAAGCTTTGCTGCTATGTTTTTTTTCCTACTTTTTACCACTGACACTTAAGGAAACTCATAGTACCATGTGAAACTGGATTCTCTATTACAAGCTCTTGAATGCAATTTCTAAGGGCAGGGTGCTCTTCTAGTACAAATCAACATAGCTGTATTGAATTCATATAGCCATCCTTTATTTATAGTAGCTAGGGGCAGACCTGTTATTTTTACTTTCATTGTAAAAATTTTTGGTATTATAGATTTCCGCCCCCACCCCCCCCCTTTAAAATTATTTTCCATTTTTAGGGCTTCCCTCCTCCCTCTTCAACCTGTCTTCCCCCTTATTCCTTACTCTGAGAGTAAGGAAGTGAAAAGTTTAATATTTTTCCTCTGTTGATGAAGTATTATATTATTTAGAATATTTTACAGGAAAACTGGGAAATAAGAGAATATTGGAAATCTGAAATAATTTCGTAAGACTGTAGGAAGAGGTATGTATTTAAGGATTAAAGATGACAGAGCAGTTTTAAAGCACTGTACTTACACTTTTTTTCCCTTCAGGTGTGAAATGTCTGTGATTTGCAAGTTCTATACAATCAATTTGTCATTTAGAATTAAGAGCAGTACACTTATCTGAAAGTCTCTGAATTAAAGAAAGAATACTGAGAATTCTCTATGTTCTGGAACAATCAAATAAAGTTTACATTAACTCTCAAGTGAATCACCTGTCTGTACTTTTGAAGTACTTATACCAAATATGTTTAATATCATCATACAGTTTTATGTAAAGGGCATGTTATGAAACTATTAATATAAGGAGATATATATTTATGTTTAAAATGTTATTTATGGCCAGTCTTCTAACAAAATTAGTTGTAGCATGCTACAGTAAATGTTAGACATTTGCTACACTCATAATTGTTACACTGTCCTGTAGAACAGTGTGGTGTTTAAATGTGCATTTATTTTGCTTTTGTTTAGACTCTTGTATCTTTTGTAGCTTTCCATTGGAATCAAAACTATAGGAGTTGCTTAAATGAGGGATGTATTGAGTTTGAAATTCAAACCTTACAAAGCGTGTTAAATATCTCTTTAAACTTTCCAGGAAAGGAAATAAAGGTATTCTTTTCTTTCACTCAAGCTGGTGATTTAAATGGTAACCCTAAGCCATCAATAGGAATATATAGTGATGTTAGTAAAAACAAAACAGATATTCTGAAAGTATTACAAAGCATATGTACATAAATTAAAAGTATATGAAAAATAGGCAAGAAAAACTGGGAGATTATAGATTATGATAGAGTTTAAATTTGGTGTTAATTCTTTAACTGGATTGTCCACAGAGATGTATATGATATCTCAATGGAGCAGTGACTTTCTAGGCTAGAAATATTTTATTATAAACCATAGTTCTGGAGTGAATATGGAAAGAATGAAGATAAGAGAGCAAGAATAAAAGTAAAAAAAATCCTTCGGGTAATAAAAAAAATTCCCAGCATTGATTGAAGATTGAAGTTGATTGAAGAAGTATGAAAAAGGATAAATGGACAACTACAAAGTTAAGATGAGGGGAACTTGGAGTGAGAAGGCAAATTTTTATCTGAGATATGGCCTTCTTCAATATTTTCATTTAGAAAATAATCTTCAGTGTTTCAATTAGGAAAAAAAAAGTTTAAATGCAGATGTGGGGAAATAAATGATGACTAGCCTGAAAAACAAATTTGGAGTCTTAATGCCAGGGAAGGGAGCAATTACTATCAATTTAGAAGAGTATTTGCAATGGGATGTGGTAGTAAAAATTGCCAATATTTCTGTCTGCAGAAATAGTGGGTAGCAGAACAAAAGATGATACCCTCTCTCTAGATGGCCTTTGTGTCATCCCACCTGAAAAACCATGCTTGATTTCAGACATCTAATTGTCAAAACAATGATGTAAATGTGAAAGTGTTAGACCTGACAGGGACAGGTATCTGGCTAAAACTAATAGAGCTTAGTTTTTTATTCTAATATTCTGAACTTATAAATATCACAAAAGAGGAGAAATTATTTTGGACAGTGTAAAACTTAGAAAATGAGTAGCATGAAATCGGGTTGACAAGGAGATCTGTTAAGTGATTGGATAGCCTTCATATGGGAAAGGAAATTAAATTACCATAGGTTTTTCAATGCTAGGTGTAACATAGGCCACAGTCCTGAAAAGGATCTTAGAGTATCATAGTGCGTTCCACTGCCCACAAGCAGGATTTGAAGGAGATTCTTACAGTGAATGAAAACATTGCATTTTCTCTAGGGATTAAGCCAGGCTTCCAGCTTCCCTATACCACAACCTGCTCAACCCAACCTGCTCAACATTTTCACTTTGAAATGAAGTACAGTTTGTAAGGTTTCTGCCTGTTATTCAGAACTCTAGATGATGGCTCTTTTCTGTAATTAAAAAGAAATCTTTTTTCTGGATGTCTGTCTGTTTTTCTTTCTTAATAATTTTCCTAAGTATGTAACATCATAACTCAGGATAAGTTATGGTAAATCATTCCTTCTGTTATTTTTCTAAGCTCTTTTTAGTCTTTTAGTGATGGAGATTGTTTCTGTGTTACTGCCTTGTTTTCACTGATGAATGCTTCTCATGCATTTATCAGGGCTATATTGCTCTTTAATAACTACATTGACTTTAATAACAGATCGTAAAGTGAAATAATTTTCTTTAAAATGAGGTAATATGCTTTTTAGCTTCTTTCTTGTGATACTTTGAATACCAAAACCTAAATCTGCTTTCAGAGCAGATTGGTCATCTATTTTAAAGCTTATGTTATTCTTCTATTTCTATATATGTATTTCCCTTTATATATTTGTGTATTTTAAAATAATGCACACAACATGCACATCTGTGTTGGTTTTTGTTTTGTTTTGGTTTTGTGTTTTTTTTTTTTCTTTTTCTTCTTGTGCTACTTCCCATTCATGTTATCCAGCATATTGATATCTCTGTTCATTGCTCTGGAAGACTTCCCATACTACTGTCTAAC
The DNA here is from genome assembly GCF_964195595.1 of Calonectris borealis. Lineage (NCBI taxonomy): Eukaryota > Metazoa > Chordata > Aves > Procellariiformes > Procellariidae > Calonectris > Calonectris borealis. The sequence continues at coordinate 15,173,268 of NC_134321.1, forward strand.
TGGCTCTTGCTCTCTTTCTGGAGCTCTTGAGGTGCCTATTCTTACTCGTATCTCCTTTGTAGCTTCCCTTTTCAGTATTCTCTGTTGCCCAACACTTGTCTATACAACTTATCTGCTGCCTCTCTCTTCCCACTGTCTGTTAACTTTTTTATGAGACCTGCTATAATTTTTTAATCTGGGCAGAGGCCCCCAAGGCTTCCCAATTGATACAGACATTATAGGAATTACAAGATACAAACTAAAAGGTGTGTATCTGTTCATCTTAAATGATTTGTATTAAGAGTATAAGTATGCCAAAGCAGCTTTTTTCTACATGTGAGTTTACATTAGAGTATGTTAGGGTGTATGTACTTCTCTGGCTTGCATACTACATAGTGTAACGGTTTTTCATGCAAAATCTTCTTAAAAAATTCTTTTGTAAGTGAACATATCCTATTTTATATGCACCTACACCAAATAATACAAAACTGGCCATGAGTAACAAATTGTCAGATGTCTTCAAATATCTGAAATGTAGGATTGAGCAGAAAGGTGTGATTTTCATAGTTAGCTTGGAGAAGTAATACAGGTCATGTTTCTCAGGTGCTCTCAATGTGCAATTGGGCTAGACATCAAAAAAAGTTCAGCAATCAGTCATTACCCTGTAACACGTAAAATGTTGTGAGATGTAGGAATTCATACCCAACCAACTCAGCTTGAAAATCTGGCCCTGAATATATACAGACAGTTGTTATAAGAAGCATTAGCTTGTTAAAAATGAATGTCCACCTCTTTGTGTGTCATAACTGGAATTATGTGTTAGTCCATTTTGTATTATTATATTTACTATCTGGAAAATACCTATTGCATTTTGAATTATATCACAATAAATACATAGAGAGAGCAAAAACTTTTCAATGGATGTCTGACAAGACTGTGAGTCCTGCTTAGAAGAGTCCAAGAGTCAAGCTGTTTTGTTCTGAGAATTTATTGGTCCCCGACGAGAAGGAGACAGAGACTGAGTATTTCCAGATATACCAGTGGATATTATCAGGCCAGGCTTCTTTTGGCTAGCTTCCTGGTGAAGGTTAATTTTAGCATTAAGTTCCAGCTCTTTCTCAGCTGGAGTCTGGCAACAGAAGCCAAGCTTTCAGTCCAGGAGCTCCTTTCTGTGCGACAGCCTTCTCCTCTCTTGGCTCAGTTTGCCCACTGACCTGCTTTTATAGCCCTGTAAAAGTATCAGCTGACTTGAGGGCAGATCCTTCCCTAAGCAGCCGTAGGGGAGTTTTCTTCTCTCTGTATGAAAACTCAGCACACGTCTTCTTTCTTAATGCTCGTTGATTCCTCTGTATCCTTCCTGTTACCTGTACATTTGAATCCTGTATTATGGAATGAATCTAGAATCTCACAGTAAGTAAAAATGGGTGAAATATTTCCTGCAATGATTGCACAATAAAACAAACATGTTTGGTTTGGAAGAAGAAGAAGAAAAGATATTTATCACTTCTGATCCCCAATTTTAGTTGCATTTACTTCTATTTATTGATGCAATAGGATGCTCTCAGTTTCTACATGTACATGAGATAGTAGGCTGATGTTTCCAATTAGTCACAGTTGGACTAATTTTTTCTCCTAGTCACATGTAATAGCACTTTATTGCAGATAAATGCAATGGCTGCATATTCCCAGTAAATGAAATACATTTTCTCTTAGTGATCAACAGTTAATAGATTCTTTACCTTCTTTATACCTTTGTTTCTGTCCCAAATTAAGGGGCACATATATTTTCTTTCTTTAGGTAAACTTCCAATCCTATTGGATTTTCTTTAGACACCATAATGATACTTTATGCTTCTACTGTTTTCCTTAAGATTTTACTAATACTCAGTTGATACTCCATATGTTTAATAAACTGAATCATAAAGAACGTATAATGACATGGGAAATACTTGCACATTATGTGAGTAGATCTATTGATTCTACCACTGATTTACTTGCTTTCCTCAACCTACTTTAGGAACATTTAATTACTGTGTAACATCTGTTCAGAAGCTTGATACCAATATGAATTTCATATCTTCATTAATGATATTCTTTTTGTTCTTTGCATCTTTACAACCATACTATAGTGAATGTGTTGACTGGACTATGAAATATGATATATGACCTGATTGTAATTAGGTACATAATGTTGATCCTTCTGATCAAATCAAATTATAAGTGCCCTTTACTTTTTCTTTTGTGTTTGATGCTGCTGCCAATGTTTGTTGCTTACTTCTTCATAGCGTCTATACCTCTCCCTTCCTGTCTCCTATTCTTTTTTTCTTCATTCCTTGAAAATTCCCATCTCCAGTTGTCAGCATCTGTGTAAACTCTTGTTTTTGTTTGTCTGGTATTTTCTTTACGTTTGGTTGCTGCTACAGCTTTAATGTTCAGTAGTAAGGGCGTAATTTTTTCATCCAAAGTACTGTTTTCTGTATTGTGGTCTTTGTTCGCATATTTGTTATAATTTCCAACTCTCTCTTTTAGAGGCGTGATGTCATCTTTGTCTCTTATCTTGCATGTCCACTCTCTCTCTAATGGTAGTATCTTCAGATATTTTTCTTCCTTATTCAATTGCTTAAGGAGTTAGCCATACACATGGAATAGCTTATTTCTTTTGAAGAGTATATGGAGTTGATAATCTGTGTCTCATGTCCTGTTGACACTACTGTAATTTTACACATTCAGCTTCATAAGTTGTTGCTTGTGAATAAACAAAAATGAGTTGCCCTCTCTTTTTGCATTATTTCATACCAGGTGCAAACATATAATATGCATCTCCATTATATCAATTTGTTTTTCTGTTAACTTTTTATGTGGGTTAATTTGCAGTATGCTTTTTAATGCTTTATTTAGTGCGTTAGTGACAGTTTTTGCAGGTTAACAAGAAATTGGAGATAAATATGTGAGTGAATAGCTTTCATAAAATCTTGCATAGTCCTGGAATACAAGTGGTAACAAACATGAAGCAAGAACTCTTTTCTCTAGCTCAGAATTTCCGCTGAATTCACAGTGCTTATTTTTGAAGAGAATTTATTCTAGCCATTGAGCAAGGCAGAGATCAAATTCTTATGCAGTCTTTCACAACTGTCTTTACACAGAGCCTTGCCTAACAAAATTAGTCGTACTTAGTATGTCATCCCAAGACTTGACATTTGTTCTCTATGAAATGGTACACTCGGCTTACTTATCATGTCAGTGCATATTAAAGGGGACAGTGTAAATCCACAGGGTATAGTTTTCCCATAAGTTCTTGGTTGGCAGTGTTAATACTGGATAATAGTAGCATTTTGTAAGTATGGAGAAAGGTATGTCTTAGGCAAGTTATTGGTTTGTGTTGTTTCATTGGAGCTATTTTATACAGAATTGTTTTAAAATGGCATTATATATATTAACACAATAAAAAACGCAATAACATTACCCAATAAAATGTGATGAAAAACAGAGATTAATTGATTTCACTGAGAAAAAAATCATGTCACAAATGCTTCAATTTCATTTGTGAAATGATGTAGTATTTTATATTGCAGTATTTCTGTGAGGACACCAATAAGAATTTGAAGCCTTAATTTGCTTAAACACTGTATAAACTAATATCCTCCTGGCCCAAAGCACTTGCTACTTTGTTAGAGACAAGTTCGCATGTAAAGATTAGCAACTTCAAACGAAGCAAAAGGGAAGATGATTCTGCTATATTGGATAAAATGGCCACCACCAGATGGTGCTTAATAATGTAGATGTAGGGGGTAAAAAAAAAAAAGTCTTTGATGGTATAAGAATAATGAACAGCCATAAAAGTAAGTTTTCAAACCACAGTGTTAATCTGATCAGCTGTGTAATCCTAACGGCAAAAACTCAATTAGCTTGAAGAAGCAGAAAATGTGTTGTATAGAAATGCTGTAACTTTGGATGGAAACAATCTAAGTGTACCTCAGGAAAAATATTCTGTTTACCTTTTTTTCTAGTTTCTTATTATGGTCTTATGTCTCTTTCTGTTTTTTTAAACTTGCCAAGTAAAGCAAAATTCTGAAGGATTATTTTCTTTCCTGCTTAGATTATGTGAGTTGGGAAGGTAGCAATAGGGTAATTACTAGCTCATGCCACTTCTCTATTGCTCTTGTCATCAGGTTAATGTGAGGGCTGATGTCTGAAGCAGCATTTGCTTCATTAGCTCCTTTGTGACAGTCACTGTGCAGCTGCACTTTGCTACTTTGAACTGTAGTCCTGAAGGAAGTTTGAGGTAAAATCTATTCAGACAGATCAATCGTCTTTTGTGAAAACCTTACAGACCCATTGATTTGGAGGCTGCTTTCTCCTAAAGGGTTATGTAAAATTTATGGACAGCTCTAAAACTACCTTTACTGTCTCTGATTTCGTAATCCACTATCATATTGACAGTGTAGGATTGAGCTGGTCATATGCTTTGGACCATCAGAATTCTCTGATGTTTAAGTCTTGTGGGGCAAAATAATGAATACAAAGCTAAAAGATATTATTGAACCATGAGGTATGTTGTAATCTGAAGTAAGTACAATACTGCTGTATTACTCCAGTTTGGCAAATATTAATTTGGAAGGTAGTAACAGGAAGGCACTCTGGAAATATTTTAAATTGAGAACATATTATGCAATAGGCAACTATAAGCAAGAAGCTTTATTCTGTTGAGAAATCATCAAGCTATTGGAACTGCTTATGAAATCCAAGTCATGATAAGATTAGCAAGCTTTTTTCTAATTACCTTGGTAAAGCCAAAGATTAGTGCAAATCTTACACTTTAATAAATATATTTAGTTGTAAGCAGCAAAACCCCACTTTATAATATTTTAAAGAGTTTTATATTATAGTATAACTTTTCAGTATAACACTTATTCTAATTTTTCGAATCTAAATGTATATGTATTTTGACTTTTGAAAAAAATATTCCTAATTAATGCTTGTCTGTCTACCTACTTAAAAGGAAGAAAAACAAAGTGAAAGGTAGTGGTACTGAATGATGAAGCACTTCTGGGGCTAGTCTCTTTCAAAACAAAAGACAATTCTGCAATGTCAAACTGTTGAAGCAGAAGTTGCCCTTCAATGAACTCATTTTGTTAACTGAAATCCTACTTAAACTGAAAAATGTGTTTAGCTCATATAATGAATTTTAGTGGAAAGCTATGGAGCCATAGCTTCTCCCTCTCGCCCCACAGACTGAAACTTCAAATAGCTTCTGGTAAGCCTGTTAATGTAGTTTTTAAAATACTTTGAGTGACTTGATATTTATTAACTGTACATCATTCTTAAAAATTTCTGGCTAAAAATCTATGGTGCTTTCCGAAAACTATACCTCTGTATATTGAGCTTTCAGATAATACTATTTTTACAGTCATAGTAGGGAAAAATTATTTCATTTTTTTCTTTCTAACTGGTCATTCAGACTAAGGATGGGTATTTCATTACAAATTATGCATGCACCCACACACACACGTAAATGAACGGAGATGTTAGGACATCTGTAGATACATCTATTTTACTGAGTCACTACCAAAGCTGGTTTCACGTTCTGGGATATAGAGACATGTGTCTGAAAAGGACCATATGAGACAGAACGTTTATCATGAGTCTTACTAATAAAAATAAATTATGTGTAAGTAGACATTTAGAGTATTTGCATTTGAACTTTCCTTAACTATTTTTTTCTGTTTCGATTAATAGTTTCCTTTTTTTGTCTTTTGTTATGTGTATCTATGAGGTAGCAGCTAAAATCTGAGAATGAATACTAAGATTTAAAGTAGTCATAGCTAATGCTCATGTTGGATGAATGCTGTTGTTTATTATATCTCTTTTTCTCGAAATTCCATTAACTATTTAAAGTAGAATGTAACAGTACTTGGCAAATTGTTCAGTAGAATTTGTCATCTTAAAAGATTAAGTTTTTTTTTTTGGTAAATAATGAAAACAATATATGCAAAACTTCTGTTTCCTCACCTGTGTTTCAATTTCAAATTTAAATTAAACTAATCTTATATTATTGATCTACTTCACTGGAACAGACATGACCTGTGTTTTAATATGAAACAAATCTCAACGAATTCTGCCTAGAGACATTTAGAATAGAGCAAAATGAATTTTAGGATAAAAAAAGCCAATGTTACAAAATACTTGTTGTCTGAGTTATTTAAAAAAATACAGAGCAGAGAGGAAAATATATGGACCTAAGTTTAGGTATATGACTTTATGGTTTCACTAGCTAAGCCTAGGAAGTCTCTGATAAATTCCCTCTTACACTGTCTTAAACTCTCTTATACTTTAAAGTATCTCTAAAGGCAAATTGTTATAGCGTGGAACATTTTCTTTGATTATATAATTTTCTTGCAAATTCCAGAGTACAGTACCTTAATTTTGGTAATGAAAGTAATTTTCTTTTGAGAAGTTGGGTTACTGTAGAATTTTAAAGCCTGTCTGCGGGTGAGATTTAATTTAATCCCTTGAGTATTTAAGAAGCATTCCTGAGACCGTCTCCAAAAAGTGGCTAGATTAGCGCTTGAAGTTTATTGACAGGATGCCTCATAGAAAAGACGTTTATCTGTAAGAGTATTGCTTTTTAAAAAGGAATGAAGTCTGTCTTAAGCTCTGGGAATATACACACTTTCTGAAATACAGAAAGAATGGAGCAGTTTCTTTTCTTACAGTTTCTTTTCATGGCACAGGAACATAGTAGTTTACAGAGGTAAGAATTACATGTTGACAAAACTACACAGTAACTAATTTCCTATCAGATAAAATTACAAGTGCTTGAGGATTAAGAAAGTCTTAACAGTCCCTGTCATAAAATTCAGGCATGCTCAAAAGTAAGTCATTATTCAGCAATAAAATTCTATCCTTACATATATGTCTGTATCCAAATATAATTTGGAGAATGACAGAGGTTACCAGAGGGTTTGTTGTTCTTTCTGGGTTTAAAAACCCTAGGAAGAACTAAAGTTCCAAGATTTTAGCACGTGAGACTGCTCAATCTCTTTGCCTCCTGTAATCTTTTTGAGAGAACTCTTTGTGATTAACTGGTCATAATCTTGTCTGCATTAGCAGATCTTTACTAATCCCATGCCCATCCCAACAAAAAAATACTCTGCGGTACTGATTCTACTTTCACATACCCCAATGTGGTCCTGTTCCCATCAAAGTATTTCCTTCAGATTTATATAGCACAAATAGAAGAATAATCAGATCCTTTCCTCTTATTTTATCTATGGACTATGCATTGAATGACTTATTTTAAAGCAGTTGTGATTCAATGGGATGTTTTTAATTTGCTGGCTGTTCTCTTTACCTCTGAGGAAAGAATTTTGTAAATGCTGAATAATTTTAGAACATGTTTTCTTGGTTAAGGGTTGGATCATACTTTAAATTAGTTTTAAGAGGAAGGAAATCGTGTAAATGCTGTGGAATTCAGATAAGCACTGTGCATAGGAAATAAGTACTTTAATTTAGGGTGCCTAGAATTGGTAGGTCAAGCTGATGATAATAAAGGACCAGATCTTAACTTTGTTTCAAAGAACGTGTAATCAATATTCTCTCTCCTGTTTTATTTCCTTTTTGCTTGAGAAATTATTTTGCTGAAGCTGAAATGTGCAATTGCTTAAGTATTCCACAGGGTGTCATGGGGTAGTTGTTGGAATCATTAATACTTGGATGAAAGTAAAGAAAGAAACATAGTGTGCAGTCCTCTGAATGCCAGTTAATGTAATTTTAGATGTGACTAATACACATGCCATAAAATAAAAAGTTCTTAACTCATTAACACATGTATCTTATTTCTGTACCAGTATAAAATATACACACGAAGAAAAATATTATGAGAGGTCATTTACAAGAGTGAGCTATTCTACGTCAGGTCTTCCCAAAAAATCTTTCTATATATACCTTAGTATTTTAGTGTACAGAGCAAGTGGAATCTTTGGCCCATAGCAGTAATCTGACATACCAAACTATGTATATAAAAAAGAAAAAAAAAAAGAAAAAAAGGAAAAGAAAAAAAGGCACAATATTTGTATTTGCCATACTGTTATAAAGAATTTCTAACTGGAGTGTGCTCCTCCAAATTTACTGTCAAATTTTATTTTACTTTTATTTTAAATTTTATTTAAGTTCTTTTAAAACTTACATTTATTTAAATAAACTTTATACAGTGCACACAGCTGTACTGTGGATTTTATGATTTGTTAATTATAGAAATATATGATGTCAAAACTTCAGGCTTTTTTTCCTGCACATTAATAATGTAACAGGAGAATTTTTATCAAAGTATGCTCAAAATTAAAGTGTATTTGATTATGGTGATACATTTTTGCATATCGAGATCAAATTTTTATTGACATAACTGTTGATTTCCGCAGAGCTGCACATGCATTGAATTCAGCTTCAGGTTTGTAAAAGAATCTTTAAATACAGTTTAACAGTGATTATGAAGGATCCTGCTTCTGTTAAAATCTGAATTGCTTTAAATGGAAATGACATTGGCCATGAGAAAAATGACTTTATGAAATGAACAGCAAAACTGCATTTCAGTAGCAACAGAAGGTGATCCAAAGTGTAAAATCACTGATGAAAGTAAGAATTTGAATCTCTGTTGACAGTAATAATTTGTCTAATTTTAACAGCATATTTAAAAGCAGTTTTCAACAAATGATACCTTATGGGTTTAGGCATATTTTGTCGTATTATATGAAGTGGCATACTGAAATAATAGACTAGTTAATTTTCTATTTATTTGTGATAAGTATTATGGAACAAATTTTGGTTTTATGCCAGTGGCATAATAGTGAGTGGCACTGAGAGCATAGGATGAAGGGAAGTTGATTCTTCTGGCAGACAATAAGATTTTACACATATGACATACCACACGTCCTCTCTGCATTATGCCCAGAAGGTCATAGTGCCTTTCAGCCATAGAACGCGATTGCCACGACAGTCAGAAGCTGAATGCTTTTATTCAGATTTACTTCCAAAATCCACATGGTCCTCTGGACAATTGTTTGTGCAAAACCTTTCTGACTTAACCACTATAAATCATGACCTGTTTAACAAACCAGTGTGTTTATAGGTATCTTAGCAGTATGTTTAAATACTTGTTAGAGGAAGAACTAGACCTGTTTAAAGCACTTTTAATATCCAAAATAGAGTGACATACCTTGAATCTTCATGGAGATGAAGAAAGTGAACGGAAATGGTGGCCTTTGGACTTTTGGGTTGTTTGGGTTTTTTTTTGCTTCTGGGTTTGGCTTTTTGAAATATAAACATCCTGATCTCTGTCCAGGTGAGTTTCCTTTACAGCAGGGCATCATGGAAGAAGAGGTTTTTAGATAGGTGGGTTATCATCTTTCTTCTTCCTCACTGAACTCGCTTTGCCTCTCCCTTTCTTAGTCCTTCTTATTGCAACTAGAATAATGTAAAGGGGTGATTCCACGCATACTTTGAATTACTGAGATAATGCAGTACCTTAAACTAAAGTGATTAATATCAGAAAATATTTAAATAATAAAATACCTGACTGCACTGAGATTTTTCCTATAATTTATTAGAAAATGATACTTTTTAGCAAAGGAAAACAAAATAAAAAGGACACAAGTTAAAAACTGTTGATTTTATACCATGTAAAAACTTGTCAGTGTACTGAGGCATATGTATCATGTATGTGATATGTGTACATTCAATTGATCCTAGCACCCAAGTCCCTCTTCAAATGTTGAGACAAGGTTCATAAATATTATGATCTGTTTTTATTTTCAGATTGAAAATCTACAGGAACAACTTAGGGACAAAGACAAACAGCTAACTAATCTAAAAGACAGAGTGAAGTCGTTGCAGACGGATTCTAGTAACACAGACACAGCACTAGCAACCTTAGAAGAAGCTCTATCAGAAAAGGTAATGTTTTCTCATGGAACAGCATGATGTGCTGCTCTTGTGGGTGAAGAGTGTCCAGAAAATGTCTAAGTTGGCACCTGTAAGAAGGCCTATGGGCCTTGTCAGGAAAGCAGGTGGGTCTGTTCTGGTAGGATAAGCAAGGCGTGATTCCTGGCTGATGAACTGAAACAGGACTCTGAGGTAAAGAAGGATGTCCTTTTCAATGTCCTTGTGAACGGCCCAGGACACTGGAAGATTTTCTCTTAGTCAGTGGGATGAGTGGTTGTTCCCTGAAGGAACTGAAAGTCACGGACACCTGACTTAAAGAAGGTAGAGTTTTGGGTATTTTTATGGTTATGTGATCTTGATTATCCTGTTCTTTTGTCTGTTAAGCAGAGCCTAACTGAAGAGCCAACAGCAAGTGACTGTACCAACTGTTACCTTGGCTTACTGTTAGCACTGTTGGTTTCCTACACATAATTTATAAGAGAAACTGTATTTCATAAAAAAATGGAGAATTACTTTTTTTTTCTTTAAAAACTATATACCTTTAATTTGAAAATACCTAGCAGAAGGGATAAATCTGGTCTGTTTAAATTAGCGGAAACATTCCTACAAGTTTCAGTGAGGTCAGGGTTTTTCTTCCAGTTAACTTTGTATACGAGATAATCCAAGTGAATTTATATGCCAAAAAAATTAGTACAAGCATCCACTTTTTGCAGCTCACAGATCTTAAATTATATCATTTAAATGTGCACAGGTGAGTGCAACTAATTAAACTATGATGTGCCATTCCTGCAATGTGTAATCCTAGGAAAGTATTTATGACTGTATATGACTTTAAAATGCCACTGTGGTGTTGGCACTAACACCTAAAATGCTAATGTTGGATTTTTTTATTTCTTTGTATGTTTAATCACTTTACTAACATTTGCTTGGTCAACCACAATGAAAAAAGTTGGCATTACTATTACTTCTGGGGCTTCATGTGGATAAGCTTACAGCATTTATGCAGTAAAGAAAGTACATGCATTTTGTTAAATGGACACAGTGCTCACCAATCTCACAGCATGTTATTAAAAAATGACACAAAGTACTTTTTAATCTGTTTTTCCTGTTTGTAAACTGTCTTTTCTGGATTAGTCTACGTTGTAACTTTCCCAAAATGCCCATAGAGGCAGCTGAGAGTTTAAACCAGTCCTCTAACCATCATGCTACTGTTGTCAATGTAGAAAGCAAGTGAGTGTCACACTGCAAACTTGCCAGTTTTCCTGTGCAACTGAGTATGAAGCAGATCGTCAAAAGCCAAAGAAATCTTGTATCCCATTTTCTGCCTCAGCTATATCTGCAGTACTTCAGAGAAAATGCATTTATGCAATACTTCTTACTTAGGGGTAATTTGCTAAATTGCAGTCTGTCTTCAATTGTAATGTATTTCTCTGTTGAAAATATTAAATTAAGACAGTTTGCTGGGGTTCATAGTAGAAGCAACAAGCGTGAAGGTATTGAATAGAACATGTATAGTCATCTTCTCACTACCAGAAATACAAAAGGTTAAGAAGTACTGGGTTAAAACCTAACCCAAATTAATGAATGGCAATTAGTTGTTTTCAAGTCATTTTGTATCAGTACTATTCTAAAATCTGTTGAAATAAATGTAAACTAATAAATAAATGTAAAAGTTTTTATAATTTTGAAGAAGTTTTGTATGTATCTGAAAATAAAATATTCTATTATTCTCAGACGTACAAATTGTAGAATTTTACTAAGGATGCATTATTTTTGAATATCATAGTGAGGATTTGTCCCAGAGTTTGTTTAAAAACTGTGCTATAAAATTTCTTTGTGTATATGATAACTTGAAATGTGACAACACTAGAGACCCTGAGGGTATGGAAATTTTGTGTCCAGCTTAATTTGATTGCTGTAATAAAGGTTCAAAGTCCGATAAATTATGCTAGTTTTAATGTTTTGGAAAAGTTAGATAAACTTAGATCCTTCTCTGAAATGTATTTTTGCAATTCATGTCTACTTCATTTGGAATTGCATGGATATATACGAACAGACATTTTTTAAAAGAATCAGTGTGATTAGTGGTTTTTCCAAGTGGAATTGATTAGAACTCACATGGGATCCCTAAGGTTGAATTCTGTACAAAGTAGTCACTGCTTATGTACAATCAGCTGAGAATGGCATCTTTCCTGCAGTGTTTGCAGGCTTCTCTGAGACACATATACAATGAGTACTGGGGGATGTTTTCCTCTGCCACAGAGATTTCTGTCTTTTTGCAGCTGATTAAGGCAATGGTATCTTTTGTAAGCCAATGCTTATGAGAAGTGGCTTGAAGCTGAGTTATGCTATGGTGTCTGGTGACTGTTTCAATCACTTACGGAGAGATTGTTACTTATAAAAGTTAGGTGGCAGTATATAAAGGGAAGAACTCTATATGTAAATATGCTTATCGTTCTATATTACTTCAGAAATACTACTTTGTTAACCTAAGGAAAAGATATACAGAATTATTAAATAATAGCCTTTTACTACAAATGAGCTTTATAACTGAGAGTGTCAATTATTTTATGATGTGCCCAAATCTTTATGCAAATTAGAGTCTGTGTTAGAATAGGAACATATGGCTTGAATTTTAACAGAAAATTTTCATCTGTTTGAATTTGTGTTATTTTCCTCTGACTATTTTTCTGTATTTTGAGATCTGTAAACTTAATTAAATTATTAATTAAATCTTTAATATTTGTCCAGTTTCCGAACAGATGCATAACAGTATAGCTCCTACATAGTTACTGGATGATTTACAGTGGCTGTCATTCTAGGTAGCAATATTGATGATAAACTTTAAAAACTAGAATATAGAATACCAGTTCTAAAAGACTTAAAATATTGCCCTGCCCTTTAAGTTCTTTGGCTAAATTTGCTTATGAGAGAATCATGTTATAAAGCTTCAACTTCATGATGATTCTGGTGGACTTTTTTTTTTTCCTTTTTTTTTAATGTGTGAACAGTCACTGGGAAATCTTTTTAGAGTTGGGGAATGATTTGTATATTAGATAAAAAAGAGGAGAAAAGCAACACTGCAGAGTAGAATTAATGTGAGCTTTTGAGAAACAGGGTACTTGATCTTAGAGCATTAGACACAATGAGGAGGAAGTTTCCAAGGTAAAAGCATCTCTCTGTATGATTTTGATTGTTTATTGTACAGAGAAATCATGGACAATTTCTTTCCCATTGTAAGTTTCTTGAAGGCCACGCTTTCAAGGGTAGGTTTCTCAGTCTTAAGTGTAGTATCTGGGATGTACTTATACATTGAAAGAAGCCAGTAGGCATCTTCTAGAAGTTCCAAATGAACTATTATGTCTAGCTTTCTTGTGTCTTCTGGTAGCTAAATACCTTGACTGCTTACATATGTGTCTCATTCCTATTTGTGTCCAGCTTTCCAATTCATCCTAGCTGCTCTCAGTGATTAACCTTTCTTATCCCTATTTCTTTTTGCAGTAGCATTCTTAAGACCTACCAACTTTATCAATAGTTATTAACTTTTTCCACTGCAAATATTGGTAGAAATATCAAATAGATTTTTGTCCAAATGGGACAAAATCAAGAACCCTTAGCAATAGTTTTTTATTAACAAGTGCATCAGTATAAGTACTTCTACCAATTTAAATTTGTAATGCTGTCAAGAAAGGATGCTGCTTTCATTCAAGAATACCTGATTTCCATGGAAATACATTGTTTGTTTGTGAGTTTTTTTTTGTTTTTCCTAGAAATTGTATCAGGCCTAGTTTGCAGCTATATCATCTTGTTTTGTACTCTGAGATTAGGCACAATTTTTGGCTTTACTTAATTCTTTGTCAATTCAATAGTTTTTAGAATTTTAATTAAAAAAATAATGATGGAAATACTCCACAAGCATCATGGGAAGATCTTTTCAAGTAGAAATTAAATTTATTTATACCAGTTTAGTTAACCACAATTCACTAAAATTGAATTTAATTGCTTTTCTTAGTTTCTATAGGAAGAAAAAAATATTGAAACATGATCATATGATATGAATGAATTATGAAGATATTTTTAAAGTCCAAAACTCAAATGTTTGAGCATTTATGTTTTTCCTGTGTTGTTCTTGAAAGTACTTAGATTGAGATTTTGGCTCTGAATTAGAAAATATGGCTCTTTATTCTTCATGAAAATAGATTTTTCCAAGTATCTGTCTCTGATTTTCTTTTTCTTTCATATTTACTGATTAGGTAGCTTGGTAACACTAAATAAGAAATTACTGTAGACACCATAAAACAGCATCAAAATTTCCTGGAATGGACTCCTTTTAATCTTTGTATTTTTCTGGCTATATTGCTGATATACTTTGTTCTTTTGTCAGGAATCAGAAACGAATCAGCACAATTTTAGTCACTTTTGAGTGCATTTTAGAACTAAACTGAAAAAGGTATTCATTTCAGTTGTTTACCCCGAAGTTTGGAGCCTCTCCTAAGCACTGAAAATTCTTAACAACAATAAAGATTACATTGCAATAAAAAAAATAAGTTTACTCCTATTAAAAAAAAAGTTTGAAAATCAGAATATGCAAAACTGCTATCAGCTTCCTTGATGTTTTAACAAGAAACTTTTCAAAGAATATCTCAGCTCTTGGACTGGCCCAAAGCAGCTCAAGAGGTTGCTTTCATGAAGCTGATATTTATAAAGTTGGTCCTACTGTAGCAGCATGGAGCAGATAAGCAATTGAGTATGTCTGATAATAGAGCTATATGCTGTGGCAATTCAGTTCCTGCTTCTGTGATAAAGTGCAAATAGATTAGACCTGTGAGGTCCTAGATTAGTGCGTAGGGAAAGCTTGCCAATGCAAATAAGACTGAAACAAGAACACATTGTTGGGATTTCTGCAAGTTAGCTCTTAATCAAGTAAAACATGGTATATTAGGGCTTTTTAACACGTTTTTGACATTTAGCCTTATGCAGCTGACAGATAAATTAGTCGTCTTTTGTGATTGACTGGGAAAAAATTTATACTGTTCATTAATAAGATGAAATAGTGTTGTGTTTAATTTGTTACAGAAGAAAAAAAAATAATTTAGGTAAATAAATCTTCAAGAAGGAATTGGTATAAAAGTAAGCCTGAATATAACTAAGTGGATTCTGAATGGTTATTAAACTATTCCACTTAGTGGAGGCTGGCATTTTAACATTAATATTCAAGGAATTAAGAATTTATATTATTTGTTACTAGGAATAAACTTGAAGTTATTTAATATTTCATATCTCTTTCTTGCATAATCTATATGGCAAAAGCCAGCTAATGTACTAGTTTTAAAAAAAAAGAAATTACTATTTGCTTGTTTGTCATTTGTGTAATACTCAACAATGTTGCTGTTGAAGGACCTTCATTCTGTATGAACACATTTCTACCTGAAATCCTGCCAGGTATGAGTCAAAGGGAGATTTTGCCATTGGGCTGAATGAAGCCAGGAGTTGTGTACATCTGCAGTGCCAGGGGTCTTAGTGCGTAGACAGTTGATACTGTCTTGGAAACAGATTTAATTACACATAGCCTGCTACTTTTAGTTTTGGCCATATCTTTTTACTGTATGCTAAGTGGAACGTAGTATGTCATCAATGGGTATTTCTTTCTGAATGAAATAAGTAGGGATATGAGTTTTATATGAGTAGTCAACACTGTTTTCTGTGAAGATTCTTACAGTAACGCTAATTTGGTAATATGTATGTTCAGTTACCTAGCTTGTGAAAGGGAGTCCCTGATGTCAGGGGAATGCTAGATGCAAAATGAAAATAGCACTATGAACTTAGAATCATAGAATCATAGAATCATACAGGTTGGAAAAGACCTCTAAGATCATCGTGTCCAACCGTCAACCCAACACCACCATGCCCACTACACCATGTCCCTAAGGGCCTCATCTAAACGTCTTTTAAATACCTCCAGGGATGGTGACTCCACCACTTCCCTGGGCAGCCTGTTCCAAGGCCTGACCACTCTTTCAGTAAAAAAATTTTTCCTAATGTTCAATCTAAACCTCCCTTGGCACAACTTGAGGCCATTTCCTCTTGTCCTATCGCTAGTTACTTGGGAGAAGAGACCAACACCCACCTCGCTACACCCTCCTTTCAGGTAGTTGTAGAGTGCGATGAGGTCTCCCCTCAGCCTCCTCTTCTCCAGGCTAAACAACCCCAGTTCCCTCAGCCGCTCCTCATAAGACTTGTGCTCCAGGCCCTTCACCAGCTTCGTTGCCCTCCTCTGGACGCGCTCCAGCACCTCCATGTCCTTCTTGTAGTGAGGGGCCCAAAACTGAACACAGTATTCGAGGTGCGGCCTCACCAGTGCCGAGTACAGGGGCACGATCACCTCCCTATTCCTGCTGGCCACACTATTTCTGATACAGGCCAGGATGCCGTTGGCCTTCTTGGCCACCTGAGCACACTGCCGGCTCATGTTCAGCCGGCTGTCAACCAGTACCCCCAGGTCCTTTTCCTCTGGGCAGCTTTCCAGCCACTCTTCCCCAAGCCTGTAGCGTTGCCTGGGGTTGTTGTGGCCGAAGTGCAGGACCCGGCACTTGGCCTTGTTGAATCTCATACAGTTGGCCTCGGCCCATCGATCCAGCCTGTCCAGGTCCCTCTGCAGAGCCTTCCTACCCTCCAGCAGATCAACACTCCCGCCCAACTTGGTGTCGTCTGCAAACTTACTGAGGGAGCACTCGATCCCCTCGTCCAGATCATTGATGAAGATATTGAACAGGACCGGCCCCAAAACTGAGCCCTGGGGAACACCGCTCGTGACCGGCCGCCAACTGGATTTAACTCCGTTCACCACAACTCTCTTCTAGCCCTTTGAAAAGGTTTTCCTTAGGAACTGAGTAGCAAATAATAACTATACCAATATTCTTATTACAAGATTATTCAGTATAGTGCTGATTATTTTCCAATGTCTAAAAGATTCAAAATACATTTATTTACAAACTTAAATATAACTACTTATTTGGTAAAGATCTTTATCTAATCGTTTAAAACCTGATAATATTTAACATTAATTTTACTAATACATATAATTACATTATAAAATACTCAGTGTGATGCATTTTTTAAATTTTTACTATTGGTGAAACAAATTACTACAGCTGGAAGCCAATATTATATAACTGGAAGAAAAAAATTAATGTATCAGAGGAACATAAATGTTTGAAATGGCTCTGTAAGGGATATATTTGAAATATATGACATGTTTTTCACTTAGACCTAGTTTCACATCCAATAATAGACTGGTCATATAGCAAGCATCTATGAAGATTAATACCCTACATCTGCTTTTGATACTTGATCTTAACAGCTCATGTTACATAATAAAATATGTTGCATTATAGCTTATGTTTGCTATATAAACATAATGCAAAAGTAAGTTAATTTTTAAATATTTAAAATAACAATAAGGAAATATAAAAATTAAGATTTAAATTAAAATTCTAATATGCTTAATTGCACTTACAGTGGGGTCTACAATTAGCTGTGTGATAAGCAACCACAAACATTAGAGACATTCCAAAGAAGTAAAGATCAATATGAGAAGCTGAATTTTTCTATTTCTTGAATTGGCATTTAAATCTTTCAGGGAAATGCCTAACTCATTACAGTCAAATTGATTTAAGGGTAGCCAAGTTTTAAATCAGTAATTTAAAATAGTAAAATATTTATTCTGTTCATACAGAAACTGATTATCAGTTTTAAACTGTATACATGCAGATAATATGGCATTTAAATGATAGGAGAGTGACTTAAATGAGAGATCTGCAACAGATGCTTAGTGAAAGGCAGATATATAGAATCTGAAAATACAAGGGGACACTTATGGCAAAGTCTTCTGAAAACACTGTGTGTGTTCCATTTTCTAGTAATTAGTTCCTTTGCTATGCAGTGCGAAAGGAGGAACAGACAACTAGCAGAGGCAATGGACAGTTGTCAGCAGAGTTGCTGATGTGGTCAGTGTTACAAAGGGATGAATTGTGAAAATGGGGAGAGAGCCTGAGCAGAAGAGAAACAACCAGTGTTTGAGGTACAGAATCTAGGAAACGTCTCTGCCTATTCCATAGAACCAATGAGACTGGAAAAGACCTCTGGAGATCACCGAGTCCAACCCAGCTGCTCAAAGCAGGGTCAACTAGAGCAATTAGCTCAGGATCTTGTCCAGTTGGGTTTTTAATATCTCCAAGGTTGGAGACTGCTGGGATGAAAATCGCAGCCTTGAGTTTAGGCTCTTTTTTACGCATGTAAGTGTTGACAGTTGGCTTTTCACAAAATATGCCTTGAGCTTTAAAAAGCACAGACGCGTCTTCAGAAGATCCTCTAGAGCTTGGAGGAACATCATACCTAGTGTATGGAGAAAATGAATGAATAACCAGGATTGTCTGAACAATATATGCTTTTTAAAAGTGCTGTTACTACTTAAGCTAATTTTGATAATGAATTAACTTTTTGCTTCCATTATAATGACTAAGTTTATTGCAAATCAGAATGGGATATACAGCTGCTGAAATGTTGCTTGCATTGTAATGTTTGTTGAGATATAATGACAACTGAGAGTATATTGATATGGGCAAAGGTAAAATTTATGTATATGTGCAGTATATATGGCAGTATAAGGAATCATGGACAGAGGGAATTAGCGTGAGATTTTTCTCTCTTTCTAATATAATTAGACTTCCATCAGTCTTGTCCAGTTCTATGAAATAGTATTTTAAGTATTTATCCCACTCTTGAACCACTTCGTGGAGATTTCAAGCATAAATACAAAAGGACTTGAATAGGATCCATGAGTATGCTGATGATTCTATCTGAGCCACACCACTGGTAGCGTAGAACTTCATCAGTCAGGATGTAGTTTTGTCCCATGTAGGTTTAACTTTCCTAAATGATGTTGCTTCCACTGCCTCCCTGACTACCACTTCCAAAATGATACTAGTAGTTCCCCTGATGCTCTGCTTAAATTGATCTATTCCCAATTCAAATGCAATTCCAGTGGTTATTTTATTTTACCCTAAGTATTTCTCTCTGATTAGTATTTGCATCCTTCAAGTATTGGTAGAATGTGATTTTGAAGAATATAATCAAAGCTTAACAAAACCATACTACTGCATCTGCTTTTTACATTTCACCCTTTGAATTCATCACCCAGTCCTTGACTGGTGATTTTCAACAATCCTTATAACAGTAACTGGAAATCAGCAAAACATTTAAAAATGTGGTTGAGTTTAGATGTGTGTAGGGTTACTGTTAATTAGATGAAAAAAAATCTTCCTTTGCATATCATAAGTTGTATCAGGGTACATTTTCCATCTCTTGGACAACTTTTTTTTTTTTTGTTCTCTCAAAATATAATACATGTAAACTGTAAGTTACTGATAGTTAGCAAGTGATCGATTTCTAATTAGATTTGGAATCTTGAAAACTTCTTGCAATCACTATAGATGCTACTAGCATTCAAAAAACATAACTAAATTCAAGCTGAGTAAACCAGTCATGGCCTTTCTGTTTTGAACTTTTATTCAAGACTTCAATCACTTATGAATACAGGAAATACATTCCTGAGATGAATAACTTTCCATATCTATCACAAGACTGAAAATCTTCATATCAGTATAGATATCTAATGAAAGTTATGTACTGTGTTACTCTTATTAAGTATTTAAAACCTTGATCTGATGCTTTTGAAATCAGGAGAAATCTTGCATTGACTTTAATACCATTAACTCAATCATCCTCTGCTTCTGAAGGTTGACTTTTCTAAGTGCTACTTAATGTAAAGAAATTTTATTCTGTCTTTTCTTAAAATGATTCCCAACTTTTCCATTTTGCAATTCTTTTCCTTGTTAGGAAAGAATTATAGAGCGCTTGAAGGAGCAAAGGGAGCGAGATGACAGAGAAAGACTTGAAGAAATTGAATCTTATAAAAAAGAAAACAAAGACCTGAAGGAGAAAGTTAATGCTTTACAAGCTGAACTGACAGAAAAAGAGGTCAGTCTTTTCAGTAAAATCTATGTTCTTCTATCTATGTCATTATGATGAAAGAAAGTGCATTAAGATTACTCTTGAATCATTTTACGTACTGAAATTCTGCCACTTCAGTGCTCAGCTTCTGAACTGCTATTTTCTTAAGCATTCTTCATAGTCCTCACTTTTGTACATAAAATATTGCTTTGGTTTTTGCATAGTTGTGTGTCATTATCTCTATTTTTTCCTTTACATAAGCCCCCAGTAGGCTCAAATATTCCATTGTTGCTCCTGTTTTCATTTGTCAGTTAGAGCAATAGACTTCAAAGTAATTGTACCTCCAGAATATAATGTCAACTTGTCTGTATTATGAACGTTTCTATGTTTCTATGCCTGCTCTTGTGGTTCCAATTGGTTGTATTCTCAAAACGGTGTCTTTTGCTATCAGTGCTTATCTTTGTGTCAACTCTTTTTGGGAAAGGGGAGGGGGAACAGGATTTAAGTGATTACTAAGTTGGCAATAAGTTAGCGTCCTGGTGACTAGGAATTAACTTTTTACTCTTGATCGTTTTTCAGTCTAGTTTAATCGATCTCAAAGAACATGCATCTTCATTGGCATCAGCAGGGCTGAAAAGAGACTCCAAACTTAAGTCTTTAGAAATAGCCATAGAACAAAAGAAAGAAGAGTGTAGTAAGTTGGAAGCACAGTTGAAAAAGGTAAGTTTCATCTTAAAACAAACAAACAAACAACAACAATCAGAAAAACAAAAAACATCCCCCACCCTCATTTTGAAAGGATGAGCTTATTTACTCTTCTGGAGTAAATCTAAAGTCTTATGTTGTTTGCTGATGCTTGCATCAAATACGGCTAACTTTTTCTTAAGAGGCTTGTACCAAAGCTACTAGCAAGCCTCAGAAATTATCTTGAATACCTATATGAGGGGATTCTGAGAAGCTGCTACAATAGATGAACTGGGAGCAGGACATTGGAGGGAAAGTAGAAGGGCAGAAAGAAATTATCAAACCAGCAATCTGTTTGTATATGAATTTATACTGCTATTAGAAGTAGGCTGAAATTTTTGCACTATGGGAAAAAATTAAAGGCTCATCCAAGAAATGCTCTACTTCCTAATCAAAAAAATTCTGCTTCCAAAATGGAAACTCTAGCTAGGTTTTATTTTGACATTTTTTTGGCTTTGTTGGTGAACACGTTTGCGATAATTAAGCAAAATAATGCATAGTTTATCTCAGCTAGCAATTCAGTATTTCTATTCAGCAAGTAGTGGAAGCAAGCATTTAAAGGAAAACATACAAATCCTATATTTTATAACATGGTTTTATTTAAATTGATGCATTAAAATAGTTTTTGCTTAAATGATTTGCAAGTTTGTTGATGCTTTTTCTACCATACATTGTTTCTTTGACCTTTTTCTGTGTCATTTGGTAATGTCTGCTCTCATTGTTTGAACACCAATCTCATGACGTATTTGATGGGTTTAGGCATTATGTTTGCCTTCTGCAATTCATGATTAAGTGTATGTCAAACATTAATTTTTTTATATTGATATCTAATGTTTCATTTTCTAGAAGAGAATATTTATTTGTTCTATGAATGTTACTACTGTCAGGATAATATTCCGACACTCTTTTTACCCAGGTTGAGTAGTAACCTGCTCTGTGTTTAAGCAGTGTTTCAATAGCCTTACCTGTGAAGAAGGTATTGCAAAGTGTAAAGGATACTAGAGTGTAAACCCTATACTTCTATTATTTTTTAATTTAGAAGAAATATGTGCAATTAGGTGCCTGTGTTACAAGTTTAGTTGTGGAGAGGAAGGAAAGGAATATTTTTCAATAAACATATACAAAAGCTTTTAATGGAAACACAACTACTTTAAATGTTTGATAGCTTATAAATGCTATTGATATCAGAATGAAAATATCTAAAGAAGCTATTTCTCTGGAAGTTCTTTATTTTGTTTTCTTTTGTTAGAAAATGTGTTTCTTTACTTTGTACTTCACTACAAAATATACTTCATTAAAATCTGAAATATCTTATTTTTTCATTTTAAAAACCAGTTAAAAACCCTAAAAGCACAGATCACTTAAAAAAAAAAAATCAAAATCCTCTTGAAGGACTTGAAATCCTAAGTCAATCTTTTATGACTGTACAAATAAACACATCATACGGTCATGGAAAAATAAGCACTTATAAAAGTCAGAGAGTGTCTGGGACGTCTTTCATATAAAAAGGGAGTATGTTCCCTGTGTATAAATATAAAGGATTATTAAATGAAAGTTGAAAACATAATAGTTTTATTATATCATAAATACAGCATAAAGCCCCAATGGAAATTCACCCAACAGTTGTAGGAGACCAGGTATTTCCACAATAAAATGTAGTTACAACCTTCTTTGTGGGCATGTTTAGTTGAACAGAAACAGTGACTGTTAATGATAGTAGACTCCAAACAGTAATTTTCAATTCACATTTTCTCTAATAAAATACTTTATGTTCAAACCTGTAAATATCCTGTGTTAAAAGTAATTGGTCCCCAGAAATCTACCTTCGCCATGTTTTCACTCCTTAGGAAACTAACTGAAACAGAAATCTGGGTTATTCTTGCATATGTCTGAGTTAGAGTAGGAGGGAACATCAACATAGTTCAGAGCAAATTAACCTGCATATCCCATAAGTGTGCTTATGTATGAACATTAACCACTACGGAAGCTAGAAGGAATGGGCAAAGTTTATATCTATTTTTCAAAAGTGACTCCAAAGGGCTGTCTGTTATTTTGAGACATTTAATGCAGCTTACACATTACTCCTCTCTAAAAATATCATAGAGAAGGCACTTTTCATTATGGTATTGTACAATCATCATAGTTTAATGTTGATTTATATGTTTTAACAAATTATACTAATAAATATGAAGATAGTATTCTGTGCAC
This sequence comes from Calonectris borealis, assembly GCF_964195595.1. Lineage (NCBI taxonomy): Eukaryota > Metazoa > Chordata > Aves > Procellariiformes > Procellariidae > Calonectris > Calonectris borealis. Next base: position 15,196,146 of record NC_134321.1, read on the forward strand.
ATTTGCTAGGAGTTAGTTTTCCATGAGCACTAATGGTAAAAAGTACTATGCCTGAAAGAAAAACGTGTACAAGGGGCAAGTCCAAACAAAATCTGTAAATTTTTAAAATTTTTCTTCCCTTGTTTCCTCTCCTTCCTGTTTTTGGAGAGAATAAGATTCATTTATTCATAATTAAGATGTTTTTGATTGGGTCTGATTAGATCCAAACATTTTTCAGTATTAGTTAACTGGATTGTCTGCATTTCAGCAGGAGAAAGCATGCTGATTCTAAAACCACTGTTTCAATTCTATACAGTAGACACATTTCAAAAATTAATAAATAGGATATTCTTAGAGAGTAATTATTCATGTGACCGTGCTATATTTTGGGACACAAAATAACGTTTAAAACCATAGACATGCTTATTAAACTTTTTGTGACAAAGATTATGGATTGAAATTCATAAAATTAAAAAAAAATCATAAAACCCAGAAGAATGCTCAATACTTTTTTTTGCCAAAATTCCACAGACTTTTTGTTGACTTACTTTGTATTCCTACTAGTGAAAGAACAGCAGGAATTACCTCATAGGTAGCCAAGTGTTTTATATATATATGTGTGGGGTGTATATATATATAATCCTATTATCCACTCTACAATTCCCTCCTTTTGTTGTTTTTCATTATGTTAAATTTACTTGCTTACTGACATATTTGCAGTTGCTAAAGTACTTTTTGCCAAGCTGTACTGTTCAAAAGTCATTCTGCATAGAAAATTCAGTCTTGTGTTAAACAAAAGGAAAGTAATAAATTTAATGATACAATTTAATTAATCTTTTATTATTACCATCTTTGAAGCTTTGGTGATAAATTGCAGCCTCAGCCAAAAGCACTTCTCATGATTCATTGCTTGAGACCAGCACTTAATGTATCATCAAAAGTGGACACCTTTCTTTATTTCATGGGTTATTTAACTTGAGAAAGGGAAAGTAACACAAACCTTAAATTTCTTACTCCAGCTATTCTTTTTTAGGAGCCAAAGTCAACATTTATGTTTCCCCAGTGCCTCTCACTTTCACCACGGAATGTTTAGAATCTTAAATTTCTACTTTCTTATGACAAGTTCTTCTGTGCAAATGCACTGGTTTTGTTGAGCTAATGCTGTTTTCCTGGATCTTTCCTTCTTTTCCTGTCTGTGCTTCACTCCCTTCCAACTTTGCAATGTAGCAAGCTGAACAGTTGTTCAATCAGATGTACAATCCAGTAAGTTCTTTTTTTAAAATGCCCGCTGTAACATATGAAAGCATGAGGATCCATTACCTTACTGTGTTGTGCTCTTCCTCTGTGGAGCTTTGCAGAATACCTCTGATGCTCACAATGCTATATTCATTATATCCAAATAAATGAACTTTGTGGACTTCAAGGCCATTTTAAGATATGTATTAAATATGTATTAAATAGGTACATACAGTATTTCTGAGAAAAAAAACATCCTAGCCTTTAGGTCCTCAACTTCTCCATTAGAAAAAGCATGCAGATGATTTTTTGGTTTTTGGGATTTTTTTTGGTTTCTTTGCTTTGCTTTGCTTTTTAATTCCTCCTGCTCCAGTACTTTATTTGATCCTTCAAACTTAAATAACTTCTAATTCATTCAGTTTATCTTAAGTGACTGAGTTGATTATGTGAATACTAATATCCAGGACATGACTGGTACTATCGTCAAAATATCCATACGATTAAAATAGTTCAGATTAGTTTTACTCATAAAAGACTTTATACATTCAGCATATATATATTAAGAATATGGAAACATTGTATTTAATAGAAGAAAATGCTGAAATATAAAATGATGAACGCAAAGAGCAGTGTTTGAAAAAGCCAAACAGTATTACTTTGGCTTGTTTAGCATTATTATTCTTGCCAACGTCTGCTTTAATTGCACAATATCGACCCTTTTGACTTGACTGTGTTCCTTTTTCAATTTAAGGAAGAGCAGTAACAAACGTTCTCTCTGTGGAGAACGGTTTTCATTTTTTGTCTGAAACTCTTACATTTAATGTGCTGCGAGCATCACAGGACAGAAAGAATGATGTAACTGTAATAGCAATTTACAAGCTATAGTTTACATAGTAATCATAGTTGGAATTACCATGTAATTGGGATAGTGTATTTAGAAGAACTGGTTTTGTAGCTTAAGTAATGTGATACTATGCATTAGGGAAGGTATTGCCTTCACTGAAGTCAACGGGAATTTTGCTGTTAATGTCGGTGGACCAGGATTCCAGCTTTGGAGTCTATTATTGCTAAGTTTTGCAGCTTCTAACCATGTAATGGATATGTCATGACTTATGTATGGGGAAAGAGAGTCCCACAGAATATGCTGTATTTACTTTTAAAGTTATTGGTTAACTGTTTGTAGAATGCAGTCATAACTTGATTGTAAATAGCATAAAACCTGATATTATCACCTTTACCATCCAGCACACTGCTGGTCAAACAGCTTTTCCCTTTGAATGATAAATCCTTTTTTCTGTATCATCTTGGATCGCCTTTGTGGTAGTTATGTTTCTATTCATATCATTTGCACTCCTACTGTGCATGTCTTTTCAGACTGGAGTCTTTTTTGTGTTAGTTTTTCTCTTGATTTTAATAAATGTTTTCCAGTCATTATTTCAGTATTAGTTATTCTGCTGTATGGAATTTGTTTGTTACTACCTAGTCTATTTGTGTGTGGTATTCAAAGTCAGTCAGTCCTATTTTAATTTTATTTTCTCTGCCTTTACGTGCTTAACGTTTAAAAGGACAGCCTGTTGGCAGTTCCGAAATAATGGATGCAAGATCCTTTTCCTTCGGCACCAGGCAGCAATTGTAGTATATCCATGAGACAGGTTTTCTTAAATAAACTTTTCTTGCTCATCTTCTTTCTTCTCCTACTTATATATATCAGTCTATTTTAACAAACTAAGTAATGATCCTCTTCTCCCCGCAGACCACCTAAGGTCTTGAAATGAAATTGTGATTTGACTGAAGTCAATGGCAACATATTCTTTGAATTCCACAAGGCCAAGATTTCACCTTTGTTCTTTGAGATGGCATAATAGCAGTTAGCTGAAACATTTTTTTGTACTGCAAATTGTTATGATGCTTTATTTAATAGAATGTTTCCTTACCTTTTTTTTTGTTTCAGAGTAGTAGTGTTATGAAAAACCAGATGGCAATCTAATCTTAAAATACTGAAGTTTTAATGCTCTTTTGTTTACATGTGTCAGAGAAATAACAGTCAACTCCTGAGTAGACCTCTTTTAACCCATGCAGTAATATAGCATTTTTTTTGTGGTGGAATGTGTTTTTTCTACTGTGTCACACAGGTATCAACTCCAAGACTTTCGTTTATTGCTGAATCTAATGTTTTTAAAATACAGCAATGGATAGAAGTGTTTTATTCTTATACACATTTGGGTACCAAAGTGGAGATGATACGGAAGGGGTGCAAATCCTGCACACTCTACAGTAAATGGTTTCACAATGTATTCACCTGTGTGAATAAGACGTGAACAGAATTAGGTGCACATTTCTTCATGTTTTGAAAGGTGAACTTTTTGAAATACCCAATGAATTCTTGTGCAAAATTGATTATAAGAAGTTACGTGATTGTTTTTGTCCTGTAATGAAAATATAATGATGTACTTAGTTTGGCATTCTGATCAACCTTTTTCTGAATAGTAAAGACTTAATTTTCCAAATGCTCCATCAGAGCAATGTCAGATTAAAATTTAAAGTACTTGCAGAATCCACTCTAAATTGCTCAAAACAGTCCCTAAAGTTAAGTAAAAAAATCTCTGACTTTAAGGAGACTACAAAAATACTAAGGTGACAGCAATTTTTTTTAGTTTATTATTGAAAGTAATAAAATTTGAAGGATCTTACAAAGTAATTCCTTGCATGTAAATTCTACTGTTCCTTTTTTTTTTTATGAAGTACTCGGTTGATTTCTGTGTATGTTTGTGTCTGAAGCTTTAGAAATGAAATACTCTATCTATCCATCCGTTTCTGTTATGCAGAATAATGCATGCATGATTGTACCATAAAATTTTAATAGACTAAATAATTCGTGTTGCATGTCTGTACCACACTATTATGGTGTCTCTGTAGGAAACTTGTGGTTTACATAAGGAAATGTTACTTTACTTCTAAAGTATTTGCAGTACTTATTAAGCAAATATCAGAACAGATGCATAATTACTGTAAGAATTAGTGAAATTCTAATAGTAGAGTGATACTCTATTTTTACTGAATTGTAAAAATAACATAAAACAACATAGTCACAAGATTGACAGACAAAACATTATAAATCAAGTGTGCTAGTTTGAAACTAGCCTAATCTGCACACACAAGTATTATCATTTATAGATACAGATTAAGAGAGCAATTACTTTGCTGCTGAAAGGTATGCATGAACCATACCTTGTGGCTAAGTCACTCAGCCATAAAAGCCCCATAAAACCAGAAAATGTATTCTTCCCAAGAAAGCAGAGAACTTAAGGAGAAAAAGGGGGACAGAAATGAAAAAAGAATAGAAGAGAGGAAAGCAGTAATAGGTAGGGACTTTCTGATTCATGTGATAACCATGCAGCTTCTGGTTAGAAGTGATCCAAGCCTGTCTCTCACAGCCTGGAAAAAAGCCAAAGAAATCTGCCCTGTCCGGGTGGGAGCAGGGTCAATGTCAGCTGAGCTGGCTTTTCTCTCCTTTGGGCCTACTGTTTGACCTCAAAAGTTAAGTTTCACCTGTCAACAAATCACCCCTGATCTGTACATAACAATTAAAAAAAAGTGCCTAGTTCAAATCCAAACACATCTTTCAAAGCCATAAAATATAATAGGGCACTTATAAGTAATTCTATGCCTTTGTCCTGGAAATGTCAGATGGATTGTGGTTTGCTCTCTTGTAGTATCAGCAGCTTTGTTTACAACATGAGGATTCCCTTCAAGGGACTCATTGCAAGTTAGAGTACCACCTGCAGAAAGCTCTTTTTAAAAAATGTTTTATGTTCTTGCTCTCCCTTTTTAACTAACTTTCCTTTCCTTCTTCATTAAGGCAATGCCCTTGTAGAAATCTGATTCCTGCCAATAGTCCAAAAATATTCCATAGGAAGTGCTTGTAAAAGTAGAGGCAACCAACTTAATTGGTGATTTGCAATACTGGGATTTTTTTTTTTTTTTTAAAAGATTAGAATAATCTTATACTTGCCTTTGAACTGAATGCTTACATTGATTTATATGTGACATTATGGATAACTGTGCTGCACCTCGAAACCCTGTATAGGTTGGATACTTAATCACATGGGATTTAATCATACCTTATAGGTTCCGCTTTGTGCTGAAAACCATGGGGAAATACAACGACCAAGTTTGTGCTACAGAATTTTCCAAAAACACATCCCACAAATATGGAATGGCATGAGTACCACAGAAAGCACAAGAACTGAAAATACTTTTGCAACTTTTCAAAATACTTTTGAAACATTAATTTCCTTAGTGTGCTATTGAGCAAGGATTATAGGACTAAACTAAAGAATATAATTTATATCTATTATTTCAGGTGATGTTTTAATTATAATCTATGCAGTAGATAATTTGTTCAGTACATTTCTGAGCTGCTGTGTGACAGGAGTATTCCATGATAGTTGAACATTTGGCACCTTTGCATTGGTGACACTATCGTGTTCTTGCCCAATTATGTATTTTCATTATAGAAAGTCCAATGTGGCCATGAAAAGCAGAAAAAAAAAGCAGGCTTCTGTCCCTTCTGCATTGCTGCTTGTCCTGGGTTAAAACTAGGGTAGAGGTGCGTGGGGGGAAAAAATTGTTTGGGCTGAAGCTAAGAGTTCCTGTAAGATAAAGTGAAGAAAAGACTGGTTAGAGGCAGGAAGGTGGGTGTTTTGCCTGTTATTTAAATGATGGAAGCAAGGCTGGTAAATAAGTGAATTATACACAAAAATAAACAGAAGGGAAAGAAAGGTGACAGGGAGGAATATGGAAGAGTGATAGCCTCTAGTGGGGAACTGTGAAATCCTGGATTTACCCTTAGGAGAGAAGGAGAAATCTGAAGAGCGATAGGGGACAACATGCTCTTTGCATAGGTTTCTTAGTATCTTAAAGGTGGGAGTTGGGTTGTATTTTTTTTGTCTATAGTGAATTTACCTTTATGAACCTATGGAATTATTTTTATTCTTTGCAAAAGAAGACTTCGTGTTCATTTTGGAGAGATAAAACATTGTCTAGTATCTTAATAGAGCTGATGGAAAATTGAAGTGGTTTGCAGCTGGAAATTGGTACACAGTCTCTCACATAATTGGCCCTGAGTCCGAGTATTACGTTTACTTCAAAAATTACAAAGCTAGTTGAAAGTAAATTTCTTGACACAGTTAACACCCGGTATAAAATAAATCAAAGTTTATTATTAAAGCAGGAAGATTTACGAGGCTGAAAAGGAATCTGTTGCTAACATCTCACCCAAACAGTAAAATCAAGATACTCTTTGGATGTTACCTTGAAACGAAAGTCCTGTATTTGCATAGAATTCAGGGCTGGAGCATGTATGATTGTCCAAAATAGAGAATTTGCAGAGCAAGGCCAGTAGGTTTAGTAGGCTTCTCCTTCATTCCCTTGGCTTATTTCGGTAACCAAATATTTCTTCTGAATAAAAATCTCACAGTAGGATAAATAACACTTAAAATCTACTATTTTTTTTTCTTATTATCCTCATGCTTAAATGATATGTTACATGCAAACCCCCTAAGTTTCTTCCCTAGTAATTTCCATTTTTAATTGTTGTATTTATACTAAACCCAGACTTGTTCTTTATTTATACAGAAAATTTTCACCATTGCAAAGAATATGAACCTTCTAGTATCTGTAGTTTATATTAATTCTTTCCAAAACCCGCATGTTTCATTTTGATCTGCATTTCTTTCATTGCTTGCTTGCATTGTCTGTTCCCTGAAATTAAGAAGGATAAGTAAGTCCACATCTTCTCTGAGTAATAAGATAGTTGGAGGACCTTCGGTTCTAAATATCCTGAATTTCTGTAAAATTCCTGTATGTTAAGAGAATGTTATCTGAATTTTCTATGTTTAATGTGCACTGCCTTAAACTACTTGTTTTTTCCTTGCCTGCTCTTTCAAGATGCCAATTAGGAATAATGGGAAGCAAGGGGTAGGCTAAGCATTGCAGTGCATTGTTGTTTCCATCTGTCTGTGATTATTCCAGCCAACAGTTTAAAGCACTTGATGCCAGATCATGCTCCCATTGAAGTTAATTGGGTTTTTGCCATTAGGTTTGATGGGAGTAGGATTGGGCTCTGCGCTGTTGTTGTTGTACTCATTGCGTTCTTTCTTGTCTGTGAAACTGCCACCCATCCATGCATGTGTTTGCCAGGTTTGTGCTGTTTTCACCAATGGGCTTGTTCTTCTGATGTTTCAGGTTAAGTATTAACGATAAGAGAAAAAGGATTATTGGGTAAAATGTCTGCTGAAAGCAACTTTTTAGTTTATTGGTTTGTCTTTTAAAAACAGCACTGCATGAAAACAATTTCTTCCTTTTAAATTCTTTGTATCAAACTGCGTTTGAAACATCTGGTGATACAGATTACAATATGTGTGTGTGTATATATATATATCTGTGTGTGTATATATATACATGGACAAAGTGTGTGTATATATATACAGGGAAAGAGAGAGAAGTTCTCTATATATTTGAAACGCTTTAAAAGCTTAATGTGAATTAAATGAATTACAAGGTGATTTTTTTAATTTAAAAAACAGTCTTAAAATATGGTCACTTTAATACGTAAAAAACCTTAATAAATCCCCTCCCTCTTCAGTATGATAGCATTTGACTATGAAGATATTTTCATTCCTTTTGATAATGCTTCTGAAGAAAATATTGTCATCGGACAGAAATACCCATAATCCTTTTTAATGAAAATTTGAACTACGAGACTGAAGAAGTAAAGCTCTTAAAGCTATATAAATTGTTGTCATCCTCATTTTTTTAAAAATATTGATTCTGAAGGCTCATGAGGCTGAAGAGGAGGCACGGATGAATCCAGAATTTGCAGACAGAATGAAACAGCTTGACAAAGAGGCATCGTACTATAGAGAAGAATGTGGCAAAGCTCAGGCTGAGGTTGACAGACTTCTAGAAATACTCAAGGAAGTAGAGAATGAGAAGAATGACAAAGATAAGAAAATTGCTGAGTTAGAAAGGTAATTCTTGTATTATTTGTCTTACATTGAGTGGCATTTTTATTTACTTGATCTTCATTGCAGAGCAGAGAAGTTAAGAGTGGAATATGTTTTTTAACAGAATATTTGTTATGTCTTGTAAAATTGAATCAGAAATGAAAAAAAAATGGCTACCTGAGACCTGCATCTCCTGTCTGCTGACTTTGGAACAATTTAAGGTTTCCACTTTCTTAGTAGTCTCCATGAAAGAAACACATATAGGAAAAGCCATATGCAATTTACAGTGACAACAACCCTCCCAGAAAACCTTGTTGGGGAACAATCCTGTCTTTCTAGTAACTGGTAAATCAAAACTGTCCCCACACATGTTTCTTCAGTGTGAACAGCATCACTAGTTCTCAGAGATCCTAAAAAGTATTGGTAAGTATTTCTAACCAGTCTCATGTCTATTTAATAATAGTTGTAACTATTTCTCAGTGTTTCTGTAGTCTTTGTCTGCTTCAAATGAATATTTTCTGATGTTACCCAGGCAGTGTTTGTCTTATTTATGGCAAGGTTGTGCAGTCTTTCCTTAATGGAGTCAGGAGGGTTTTGGGATCCATTTTTCTCATGCCCTTTGTAATTAATGATTCTTGGAACCTTCTCCCATATGGTATACTGCAATTTATCTGATTTATAAGTGGATCTGATTTCTTTGTTCCTTTCCTGTACTTAGCCGCTCTTAGGTAAATGAAAGAGGGAATATTATGTTTTCAAATATCTTATATAATTGTTTTCTAGTGATCAAGTCAGAAGAAAAGTGCTTCGTGGTTCCAAAAGAGAAGTTTAAGGGATCTCATTGTTGTGATTATTGCTATAGTTCCAATCAAGACATAGCACTGCTCTGTCCCATTAGGGAGAATTATCATGAAAGAGGAGAAGATCTGCCGGAAATCTTGGTTACCTTAGGGGGACGAAAACAGCCAGCTTGGAAAGGAAGATGTGTAGAGCATCTTTTACTGATGATGACTTACCAACCTTCACAGTTATCTGTTGCCAAAACTTATCTTTCTCTGCAGATATTTGGCAAAGATTTAATAATGATGAATGGTATATAGTTATCAATCAAAGTGTCATGAAAACTGAGACCTCAAATTTAAAGTGAAAAAAGATTTGTACTCGAAATAGAACTGAGTGTTTACATGAGGACAGCTTTAATTAGCAGTTACCTCTCTCACCACATCAGAATTTTAGAATACTGTGGTATTTGCACCGATTTCAATGTGTAAAGTAGATACCAGAGGAAGCTAGTAATGAAGTGTGGTCACTTTGTGCATGTCGCGAGTGAGTGGTTTAGAGGCCGCTTAAAGAATCACCGTCAAAGAAACTAGCAGAAAGTGATTTTAATAGAGATTTATAAAGGTGCGACCTAATAGGATTCGATGGCAAGGTTCACTCTATTGCTTATTACACAGGTGAAATATATATAAAGGAAAATCATCTAAGGGTTTATATTTCAGGGATAGTCTAGGTTTCATTCACAATTTAGCAACACTTGAGTATTAACTAATCATTAACAAACTTTAATAATGCCTAATCATTAACTATTCAATATTTGCAAAGTAGGTTAGTAAGTCTACTACAATCACAACTTAATTACAGGTTATGCTTACTCTTAGTACACACACACAGAGAAATGTATATATATATATATATAAAAATATACAGAAGGTATACCTGTTAAAAATTCCCCTCGATTTCAGTGAAGAAATATTCACGTCGAATGTCTAGGCATTCCCTCTCAACGGGCGAACGGTTGAGCTTCGAAAGGGACTCACCCAGGACCCAGTGATCCTCCGAATATCGCAGGCCTGAAAGATGGCAAGCTCTGAAAGGCTCCCACTCAGAGGGAGATGCTGGCTGCAGCCGCTGCGGTCCAGGAGAGCTCAAAGGACCTCACTTAGGACCACCGTTTATAGGTTCACAAGATGGTTGGCTTTAGTCATCTGTAAATTTCCATCCTGGCCACAGTCCCAGGTGGTAATTACTAAAGAATTCTCAAGGTTTCGGTGTTGTTCTGCTGGACACCTGGGCCAGACAGTAGGAGTATGTTCCCATCCTCAGCTATGCAGAGTTTCTGATACAGTCAAGGAGCGCTCAACTGCCAGACTCAATACACCAAAGCCGAGGTTTCATGGAGATTTCTGAGATCAACAAGCGGCCCAGATCAACAAGTGGCCCAGGGAAGGAAAGGGGGGGGGGGTATGAATGCACCACCACAGTGCACCATGACTGTGAGTTCTGCCTAAACTTTCCAAAATCCTAAGGCAGCATATTGGAAAAAGATAACACGCTTAGTGAATTTCTGTGGTCAAGAAAGTGCTGCCTATTCCACCCATCGGTGCAGGTACTGTAGGGGCAATTACAGATCTAGGCTTGTAACATAGTGCCTCCAGGTGTGACCAAACTGGTGGAAACTGACTGTATAGTTTTTACAGAAACAGTAACTGATATCCTCATTGGGCTATAAAACCTACTGAATTATTGTGTGACACTAGATGCAATAGTAGGCGTGCTAAACTTTTGTTCAAGAGGATAATCTTAAGATATTTGTTAAGTAGCAATCACGTACATGTTGAATGGTTGAATATTAAAATGACAATTAAGATTAAAAGATGAACATGATGAAGTAGTGAAGCTTGTGATCTAAAATTTTTAGTAAATGTTAATTTGATTTAAATATTTTATATAAAAAAGAGCTAAAGAATCGATATAGGTCAGTAGATTTATTTGAATTAAATTGAGAATTATGGATTACAAAACAGTGATTACAAAGAAACAAGGAACCAAGGGATGCAGAGATATTACTACAGCCTTGTCAGCATACAACCTTTTCTTATTGTCTGAAAACCCTGTAGTGGGTTATGTAATGGACAGAATTTTCTATGTTTGTATATTTTTTTTGAAAATTCGATGCACTTTTATCGGTGAAATTTTGGGACACCAGTTTCCAATCTGTTATTGTTGATGAGGGTGTTGATCCTGAAATAACTTTTCAGAAAATAATTTGGTACCACTGAGTAAGCACAGCCTTTTTGAACAGGATATACTGTACTTTGAATGTGATGAAGTAGTGAAGCTTTGCTATGAACCTTTAAGTGCTTCTGTAATGCTTACAATAAGATATCTGTGGCATGACCAGCTAAGGACAGTAGTATGTTGCAATTTTTGGGAATCATAATGATCTAAGATTTGTTTGTGAATTCTATTAACTTTAATGCAGTTTCTCACTTGATTTAACTTACATACAGCTTTCAAGATTAATTCCAAATTCCTATACACACAGTATATATAAGTTAATTATTGTAAACTAGGGGAAAAAAAGGATTTACGTAAAAATTATCTATTATTGATTTCATCAACAGAAGTTGCTTCCTCTACTTGGTAATGGATTCTTAAAGCTCCTTTCCACCATGCATAAGCACAGGCACAAATTTGTTGATTAGCACAGTAAGGCTAGCAATCTGCCAGCAATATAAAGGTGTAATAGGGAAATATTTTTAGAGAGTGGCTATCTAACCCTTCTTACTAATCAGGCTCACCTTAGGTTTCTCTAAAATTTAATTTATTTTCTCTCCCTCTTTCTTATTTTCTAAAAACATTAGCCTAAAGATCTAAACTGTATATAACTGTGCCACCTGTTGGTGTCCCTAGAGAGGGAACTTTGATGTTGAAATTCCCCTTTCTAGGGGGTTACGTAGAGTGTAAATTGCTGTAACATTTTATGAAGTGCTACTACTTTTTCTGCTTGTAATGACTACTTGATTGGCTCATTATTGAAGGGAAGAGGTGGAGCCAAAGTTCAGTTTACCCACTTTATGGGAATAAAGCATTGTGAAAATGACTGCAACTTTAACAGAAGCATATTTGAAAATGTTCTTTCCTTCTTGTCCCGCTGTTTTGTAATTCATATAATGTGCTCTGTGTCGCTATTTTCTCTCCTTACTTTTCCTCCTTCTTTTCTTTCTTACTCAGAAACAGCATATCTTCAACATTTCCCCTAACTTCAGATGCAAGGGCGTCTCTGGGGTTTTATAGGAAAATGAATGGTCTTTTGAAATGTATTTGTTGGTTAATAGCTTGCTGGGATCCATGCTCACTGCTATGCCAACATTTTTACATTGCAAGATAATTGCAACAACATAAATTCTCAAAATTTGTAAACATAAATTTCTGAGAGACTTATAATCTAGAGTATTGCAAGCTATGGTATCTTCACAATATTTGTTATATTCACGTATAAATTCATCAGTGTAATGAAATGTACTTGTATAAATCAGTTTGAAAAGTAAAAACGTTTGTAATGAAGTTATTCACAAATTCAAACAAGAATTAAAACAAGATGATGAATACTAATGTTCTACTATTTGTCAGAAAGTATTGACACAGAAAGTGTCAGATACTCAAGGGTAGAAATATCTGCTTCAAGATATGGGCAATTAAATTTTTAAGTGTATGCTATTTGGCAGATGAACATTATTAATAGTCCTGAACAAGATTTCATATGAATGATAATTCTTTTAGTTTTAATGTGATTTTCTTGCCTCAGAAACTATCACACTTCTGAGTTACATCACTTAAGATTCATGGTTGATGCTATTCCTCATATGTAAAAACATGTTGGTCTGTTTCTTAAATTACCCCATATGTATTAATTTTCTATTTTATAACTTCGTATAACTACATAGGAGAACCAATTCCTCCTCCTATACTAAAGCTGTTTGATAACTTTTATTACATCTTTCATGATTTGTATCTTTATAATGAGAACAGTTTAAAATTAAATGCAATGTATCCCAGCATAATGTACTTTTGGTAAACTTAGCTTGATGTTTTTCTTTGGTTTTCTTGATGAAGGAAATATGGTGTGGTTGTTTTTTTTGTTTGTTTTTTTTTTTTTGGTTTGTTTTTTTTGTTTGTTTGGGGTTTTTTTTGATAATGTAAATAAAACTGGGTAAGATAGTGATCGGCTTAAATTTTAATGTGAAGGGCCTAGCCAAAGAGTGGTAACTGTAGCTGAAACGGAACTGTCAGGATGGAAGGAGTATATTGTTTAATGCTTTTATTAATGGTGTTGGTTAGAATGAAAAGTATATTTATGAAATATGCTAGGGAGTTTGAATCATGAAACGAAGTGAAATACAATAGTACAAAATGCATGATTGTGAAGTTAGGACCTGTAAGACTGCCTGCTGTAAGCTAAGGATAATCCTTGATACAGTTTAGGAGGAGAAAGATTGGGTGAATTTGCTTATGGCAGTGTCATTTTGAGCCAGCTAAATAATGAAGCAGACATCTAAATTATGAGGTGTGAATCCTGATATGTTGGAATAAATGTCTGCAGTAACGATAGGAAGGTATTAACGTCATCAAGCGCTAGCAAGACTCCATGTGGAGCACTGCTCTATAATTCTCATCAGTCATATTCGAGAAGGTTGAATTAAAACTGGAAACAGGTGCAGAGGGGCGGGTAGGATAATTAAAGGAATGGAGTGCTCATGTCACAGGAGGAGTCTAAACAACAGTGGTTTGTTTCTCCGGCAAAACAAAGGGTCGGTAGGGATGCTGGTTCTCTATAAATATGTGAATGGGTAAGCACTGCAGTGAATGAAGAGTGATTTCAGTAAAAAAGTTTTGGCACATAATACAATGGATATAAATTATCCATTAATAAATTTAGACTGAAAAGAAAAAGAAAGTGATGAGAACATAGGGTAGATTGCTAAATCTTGGATCTGCTTTTCTCCAGTGTTATGTTAGATGGTTGGTCATTTGCTTGATTTGAGTGTAGCTTCTTAGCAAAGCTTACAACAGTATGAAAGTTCATTTAAAAATACTATACGATGAGTATATGAGACAAAACCAGTTTGTTTTTAAACAAGAAGTTTGGTTTTTTATTATCCACTTCTCATATGCAGTGGTAAGTTTTGGGTAATAACACTATTAAGAGCGCATTTAAGCTCTTGGTGTGTTCAGACTACAATTAATTCATTCTGAATTGATTTGGATTTGAATTCTGATGAAAATAAGTCCACACAGCACTGACAATTCATTGCATAAATGGCAAAACATCAGCATATGGAATAATTGTGTTCAAAAAAAGTATTTTTGTGGCTTTTAAAAAATTTCCCTTTCATAAGTGATGAAAAACTGTGCACCAATGACAGCTTTAAGGATTAGTCTAGCTGCGTGTCAGGCAGGGATTTTTTTTTTTTGTCTTACTTAATTGAAAGGGCATGTTAGGTATTTTTTAACAAATACGTTATCAAGCATCAGAGTATTTTCAGTGATGAAGTATTAACCTTATTCTTCAGACTGAAGAAAAAAATTGCTGTCAGCATTAGAAGGGGCTGTGTTTCGGCGGGGGGGGCAAATCTCTGTCTTTGATTATTAGGTACAGTGCTTTGTGAACTTCTAAATGATATCTTTGAACAAGCTGCCAAATTGTTTAGCTTTTTGGCTTGCATGGGAAGACTTGATGAATGTAGGTCACCAAACCTATGTCGGTTCAAAAAAAGACTTCGTGGTATATGATGAGACATTTGTGTGGCAGTGAACACTACCAATATCCACCTAATCTATTTGTTCCATTTGGTGTGTGTATGCATTTGGAAGGTTATAAATATGGATGGCTTTCCACAGTCCACAAATGACAAGATGCCATTTTACTTTAAAATTTTTGTTTTATTCAGTGCACAGCAAGTATATACTGCTACAGAAATTTTATTTTACTTCTTGCTTTCCCTTCCCTTTTCTTTTTTTGAATAAAATCTGCTGATATAACATCTGCTTGTTATATTTTTAAAGAACTAATGTGTTCCTCCCTTTATTCTCTTTTGCTGTCTTCCTCCCTATCCGTTTTTCTCCAAACTGCTGCTTTCATCCCTACTCCAACCAGCTTGACTTCCAGGTCAGTATTTTCTGCTCTCCTATTTAATTGCTCCTTCTGCAATGAAGGTTTTCATTGATGCTTCATTTATTTGGCTATTTTGATTCTATATTAATAAATTCTGTTTGGTTTTTTTTGGTTTTTTGTTTTTATTATGCTTGTCCCTATTGTGAAGTTTTTGGTCGTTCCATTTCTAGATCAGAAACTTTACAGTAAATGAATGCTTTTGTCAAAACTCTGTAAGAAAAAAATGTTTATTAACAACATATTCAATTCATATGTTGTTTGGTGTGAAGTTTTTTTTCTTCTTTCAGTTTTACTTTTATTTTCTTTATTTAGGGAATTCAACATTGGGAATAACTTTTTGGTAGACAACCTGACCCATTAAGTAATGGATTGAACAATAACGATCGTATACAGAGAGATTTATACCTAAGATCAGACACTCATTCTTAATACTTTACTATCACCCCTTTTACTGTTATCGCAAACAAAATAGGATGAGTTGGAGTGGCTCAGCTTCTGGTTCAGAAACTTTTAGCTGTTTGTGCTGGCCAGATTCTGGACCAGCACATAATTGCAAGGGAGGTGTATGTATGTGTATGTTTTATATGCTGTGTTTGTATATAGCATCATCTAGTCAGATTCACGTTTTTCTTTCTTCCAGATTTTAGATTAGTTTAGCTGGTGTTTGTGCTTGTGCACTGTTTTTGAGTAATCTTATCATCTTATCCAGTATTATTACATGTCTTGTGATGCTTGTTGAAAGTAAAAATTGATCTAGTAAACATTTTTTTCTCTTAGTAGGCCTTGATGTTAATTTTTCTTTCTCATGCTTATGCACGGCTGTAAAGTGTAAGTTAGCGAAGTCTTAAAATATCTACTTGGTATTTTAGAAACTAATAACTTTGTATGGTTTGGACTACAGATTCATCTGCTTCTTCCTTTCCCCATTCATTTCAGAGTGTGGCTTTTTTTTTTTTTTTTCTTTTTCCTGTGACAGGTATTTAAGACAGTTCTATACTCTAAAGCTCATCCCTTATTTTTCAATTTCTTGCACAAAGTTTTGTTTCCTGTACTGAAGGAGCTTTGCTTTAGGCAGGAACAGACCTGGTTTTTAATCATTATCAAGGTAGAAAGTGTTTACTTCTTCATAGATCAATCGGACTGGAGTATGAAGGAGGGTGTATACTGCAAAGACTTTCCAGGTGGATTTCGGCTACCAAAGTTTTGCATTTGCAGATATGGTTCCAGGTACCAGGTTGCCATGCCGTACATTTGATTAGAATCATGGCAAATGTCCAATCTGCCTTTATAATGTGTTCAGATCTGAAGTTTTCAGAATTTTTAAGTCAGTGTGTACTTTTTGCACAGCATTGTTCTCTATTCATGAAGAAGCAGAGCTTGCCAGTTTGGGAGAGTTTTGGCATCTTAGTCGCACAGTTCACATTTCAGAGAAGTTTCCGACATGGATGCCTTCGAACTACATGGCAAAAGATGGCTCATTATGAAAAGATTGACAAGACGAGGTTTTTTTTTCTGATGTGCTTTAATGCACATCACAATCTCAAGTTACTTTCCAGCTGGAAAATTTTGTTTCTGAAATTTGAGGCTTATTGATTGCAGTAATGAATCAGATGAACACTTTCTTTTTATTGTCTATCTAATATAAGCACATTTTAATGTGCTTGAATGGATAGTTATTACACCTGAATTATAAAAATACTTAAACAATTTATTTTCAGAATCTTTCTTTCTTCCAGAAATTAATTAAATGCATTTACTCTGGAGTTGGCTATGATGAAATTATTGTCTGAATGTGACCACTCTGACATTTCTATCAGAACATACTCAACATTGATTGAAAATCTCTCTAGTCAGAGAGAGCTTAAAGAAAGGTATTATGCTATGCGGTTGTCATTACGGTTGATTTCACTGGAATTCAATGATTGGTATGCAGAAACATTTATTCAGCAGTTGGAGGTGCAATTTCTGTTATGTTTTATTGACCTAAAAAAACAGCTGACCTTGCTGAAGCAAACTGTCCTCATAACCCTGCCAACTTTCATCCCTAGAGTCCTAGATAAGTTGCAGTGTATGATTAGAGTTTATTGTGGGATTTCAGTGAAGTGTTAAGTTTTCGCAGCTTGAATCATCGTTAAGGTCAATACTTAATTTAAGAAACAGATCTATTAATTTCTTTAATTTCTGCTAATCAATATGTCCTTACTGGTCATTTTATTAATCCGTATTTATATGGGGTTAGAATGATTAGAACAATGCTGCATCTGTTTTACAACATGATGGGCTATTGATAGTGATGGCAAACAAGAAAATCGAATACATTGGCATAACCGCTCCATGTGCATCTATCTATGCAATAAAAAATGTTCTGAGCACAAGAATCAGTACAGTAATTTTTTTTTCATTTAGGTTACTCCCCAATCTTTCCTGCCTGCAGATAAAGAGGAGATGGATATTTTTTCTGTGTATAATATACTGACCAGTGCTAGAAATTTTCCCACCAGCCTCTGATGTTGGCCTTCCTAATTGTTTCCGTGGGAGGCTAGAGCTCAATGAGATGTGTAAGGCAAGGTTTAACGGAGTTTTAAATTTAACTTACAAGCCTTCCACAGTTTTGTCAAATGTCAGTTTGATGGTTCCAAGGGCAGAGTGATATGTTGTTCAAAGATAATTTCCCTGGAGAAATTGAGATAGTGTACTAATGAAAACTGAGAGAATCTGTGATATACATTACTCTTCTGAGAGACTGGTTATTCTGAGTGAGAAAAATAGTTGTCACATTGGATAACAGGCAGATTGTTGTCATGTCTTTCTGTTTTAGTTTGTTTGCTACATATACAGAGTCAACATTTTAACATTGTGAACATTTTAACATTTAAACATTTTGAGAGAGATGAAGATTTGAGAAGAGATTATTTAGATTTATCTGATTATCTGTGTGGTTTTGAATTTGTATACATTTACATTTCATTTCATTTAAGAAGTAGTAAAGTAGAAAGTTTATTTCCTTGGAATTCTGCTTTCTTTAAAAAAAAAAGTAAAGTAATAATATATTGCAAAATAAGCAGAAATCATAGTGATAAACAATAAAAAGATACAAACGGGTCCCTGGGACAGGATAATGCATTGTTGTTAATTTTTATCCCACTCGCTCCTGAACCTGTCTGCTCAGTTCTATACTTTGCCCTTTCAGTTTGCTTAAAGGCATGCAGAGGTTAAAATAATAATTTCTGAGACAACTAGAAATTGATTATTTAAATAAGGAAGGATATTTTGTAATTTCTCAGTGATGTGGGGTTTTTTTTTGGTTTTGATTTGGAGTGTAAATACTCTGTGGAAGTAAATGGATATGCAGCATAAACTGGATATGAGGAGAAAGGAGCTCTACATCTCTGAAGGAAAAAATCCGCTTTGGACTGGGTTGGACTTGACATCACAATTCTGTGTTGGGGAAGAGAGAACATAAGGAACTGTTACTCTTTCCGTTTCATGCTTACTAATTTCAAGACAGAGCAATATTTCTTATGCTTTTCTAGACCTGATGCTTCCACTAGTTTTCCCTAGGGGGAAGATCTATAGAGCATATTTCTTTCCCTTTTGAATGTGTGAATAAAGTAGCCATACAGCACTCCTCTGGGGAGCTTGGTGACTGCATGGATACAATGCTGTCAGGATTCCCTGTGTACAGTGGAGGGGTCTGTGTGTGAAGAATCATTGTGAGATAGCACAGCTTACCCTCAAAAAGCTGTGGCTGGAAAGAGACAGGGGAACTAAATTTAGGAATTGGGCTGTTTGTGGAACCACTCGCATTGTTTGCTTCCATAATGCAGGAGCAATATGCCAGGACAACGTGATTGTGACTGGATTGAAATGCTCTGATCTGAATTTATAATAAGGGGAAGTTAGTATGTCAAAACAAGAAATCGTACAAAGTGTACCTGATCTATTTGGGGGTCTAGAGAGGAAAGCATGGGAAGTTTGATTTATGTATTGAATGATAATGGCTGGATTGATCCTGAGAACTGCGAGGTTGAGCCAGGAGTTGTAGTTGAAAGATTTGGTTCAGAAGCAAATGGCAATGAAACATGAAATGTAGCAGAGGAGGTTTGATCCTGATTGCTGTCAGGCTAAGCTGGACAGCTGTGCTATGCTATGGAGCTATGCTGTGGAGCAGTTGAGTGCAGAG
The DNA here is from genome assembly GCF_964195595.1 of Calonectris borealis. NCBI lineage: Eukaryota > Metazoa > Chordata > Aves > Procellariiformes > Procellariidae > Calonectris > Calonectris borealis. The sequence continues at coordinate 15,215,509 of NC_134321.1, forward strand.
AATAACTGGACAGAGTCAAGAGTTGGTGGGGTTTTTTTGGTGTTTTTTTTTTATTTGTGGTGGGGTTTTTTTGTTGTTTTTTTTTTGTTTGTGGTGGGTTTTTTTTGTGGTGGTGTTTTTTTTTTTAAAAAGGGAAAAAAAAAAAGAAAAAAGCTTACCTAGACAACAGCTGGAAAGGACCTGATGAAGCAGCAGCAGCAGCAGCAAGCAAATCCTTGGTTGCAAATATCAGGCAACAAACTATTTCCAGTTGCTGGTTACAGTTATCGCTAATGGTATCAATTAATAAAAGAGCTGAGCAAGCAATTGCCATATTAAATTAGATCAAATATCCTTCTCATCTAGTGTCCTGTCATCAGCAGTATTTATTTTTTTTTTTTAAAGAAGAACATCAGAAGAAAATGCAGAAGAATCCTTGGTGTACAAGAGAGATGTGTGACAGATGAGTCTTCTGGTATAGATTTCACACATGTTCATAAAAAGTGTCATCCAGTAAGAATGTGCTGAGAAGACAGTAGTGCAATGCACTGTATTGGAGTTTCAGTGGTTGCAGTGCAGATATGTGTTGAAACAAAGTGATATGAACCATAGTTTGGAACAGGGTTTTTGTAGGTCTTTTTCATTCATGCATTATCCTCATGTAGATATTTCTAGCATCTCTCTAGGGTTTTGGAGGGAACTGTGTCAGACTAAACACTTCTTAAACAAAGATTTTGGAAAACTTCCCAGATTATATATTAGGTAAACCCTTCCTCCCACGTTTTTGTCTTTGAGGTGAGAAATGTTTCAGTGATTTCTGTGACACTCGCTTTATTTCTACTAGGCAGAGCTGTTGGTTCTCTCAAGGCAACAATATTTTTTTGTGGTGCATTTGGAGGCAAAATAGTTGTCACACTGAAGCACTGTCATAATCTGAGTATTAATAAATCTTAAACCAGGCTTCAAACATTTGAAATAATGAGATTTAAAGGGGGGGTGGGGCAGAAGAAGAAGAAAAAAAGGATTATTTGAATTTGTGGCCTTTTTTTTTTTTAAAAAAAAAAATCCAGTAATAGAATCGTCTTGTGTATTTTGAGACCTATAGATCTGTGTGGGCTACAAGCTTGCTCATTTAATTGAAACTGAAATATGTAATCCATTGGTAACAGGAGCAGGGAATGTAATGAAAACATTGAATATACTAAAATTCATTTATCTTTACTGGTAACTCTGGGCATTACAGCATTTTTACATTCAACTGGAGAATTAGGGATGTGGGAATCAAATTCTTTGGAGATTTTAAAATTATTGTTTGGTTTGGATGATTTTTTTTGTCCATTGTTTGCGCTGGTCATTTTGATTCCAGTCCTTTATATTAACATAGAGAGAACACAAAGGGTGCTTCTCAGGTTTCCTGGTGAGGAGATGGAGTATGAACTGTGACATGGAGTTTGCCGTAGTCTCAGCTTCAGGTGAATGGCAGAAAGAAGACCAAGCATTCTTCTTCAGTAAGAGATGACAATATTAACTTCTTGTGATAATATTCTCTGAGGTATATAGCAGAATATTGGCCTTTATTACCAAAAGATAAAGTCAGTTTGGCCAAAGTTAACCAGAGTATTACATTCCTCCAAGTTCTCTTGTCCGAAAGGCAACAAATGTTTACTCAGTTGTCACAAGCTTATTTCATAAGGGAAGGTCTTAATGTCCCCTGTTAGCCTTCCTGGCAGCAGGGGCAGTCCAGCCCCAGGGTGACAATGTTTTCCTGTCTCTCCAGGAGACATCCACTCAAACTTTCCTTCTCATCCCATTTTATAATAGACATTGTAAGGAAGCTGAGCTACATCCATTTATGTCACTGTAGAATGGATATATTTTTCAGTTACAAGATCAGATAGCACCACTGTAAAAATGAAATTGTGTCACAGAGTCAGCCGTAGGGTGGTAGGTTATGTTGTTACACAGTTAGGAGTTTAAACAATTATAAAGGCAATTAGTTCAAGCAGTTGAAATCTTGCCCCTGCTCCTTTTCAGTGGGAAGTAGATAGGGGAAAATCTAGTTCTTCTATCGAGAAAAGGAAAAGAGAGGGAATAAGATCTGCTAGATTTTCTGCTTTGGAATAGTGAGGGCAAGAAGGGCAAAGGTGAGACAGGATTTTTTTCTATAGGACAGTAATGGGTTAGTCAGACATGCAAAGAAAGGAATCCCTTGGGATTTGGGGATGAAGTATTCCTCAAAAATGTGGCCTTTATGATAACAGACATAGAAAAAAAAATTGAGGAATGATTTTTTTTTTTTTCTTCCCTTAGGAAGCCTTAATTCAAAACACTTTACTCATATGTGCCTATGTAGTGGTATGTATTAATCTCTAAGCTTTTTATGTTGGTCTGTCAAATTTTCACATTAAAAGCAGAAAGACTCCCAAATTCAAAAGCAGCAGAAGAAATGTTATTTTTTAAAGTGGTGTAATAGCTTTGAAATAGAGAATGGAGCTGATTTACTCCAATGTTATACTTTAGTTCCAGATGAATCAGTATGAGCCATGTCCTCCTTAAGGCAGACAATTATCTGGTCACTTACATTCTCAGAATTCAGGTGCATTGTATAGTGTTATCAAATGGAATAAAGAGGCTGTGCAGAGAAAGTATTACAAGTTTTGGCACCATTTTTAATAAAGTAACAGATATTCATAGCAGTTTTGTCATCAGACTGTTGGAATAACCGAAGAGACAAAGCCCAAATTAAATAATTACTCTGGAGGGCGTAACATATTAGAAGTGGTAAATTGCTTAATTATAGCTTTGGGACGTTCTTAGGCTCCATTCTACATATGTTGCTTGTTTTGTGAGTGGAGTATATTGTATCAGTGGTGAATATGCACTTGGTGTGGGTTGTGGATCAGTTTTGGTAGGGCATCACTGATGCAGCTTTGGACATACTAATTCTTTCCTCATTATTAACAAATGCACTAGCAATAAATAGTAGCATTCTGTGTTGCTGTAACGTGACATGTTTGCTAGTCAGTGGATCTCACAGAAAAAAATCATTGTGTACAATGGTGAGCTGGCTTTGCAGTTTTGCAGTCAGTAGATTTCATTTTACAAGGAAAAAGGCAAAATGCTTATGAAATAAAATGTTATTATTTTATATGTTAATAAATTTTAATCTGTTTTCTCCCTGTGGTTATGATCATTAGTCTCAGCTATTTTATATCAGGGCATAAAGTTAGATGAATGATTTGGCCTGGAACGTACAAGCAGTCTAGCTTCTGAGCATCATCTACATCATTAAAAAAAGGATCAGTCCCAATATAATTTTTTGCCATTAAGGGAGAAAGAATAAAAGTTATTTTGAAGGTCAGCTCTGTTGGACATGCTGGCTGTGTCAAACTAATGAAGTTCTTAATGGTTGGCATGATTGCTTTTGGTTTTGCATTTAAGGTATTCTTTAATTTTTTATCAACATGACAATTGTATTAGTTAATAAAAAGAAAATAAGAAAGGTTAAGAATAAGGAAACCCCCCAAATTTTAAAAGACATTTTGGATACTGGTAGTGCTTTAGGTTATAGAATCTGGATTTAAAAAAATCCCAACCTGAAAGTTTTTGTAAATGCAAATGACAGCACAGGAAGATACTACTTAGTTTTTTATTAGCATATCATAAATCTTAGGGTGACTAGAGTCTAACTTATTAAATAAATTCAGCAGTCAAACATGAGGGCTTTCTTTTAGAAAAATAATGGTTATTTGAGGTATGTTATGTTCTCTTTGTCATATCAAAATTTCAGCCTGTCATGGATATAGGTTATCTTATCGTGATAATACCTATTTTCCCCAGACAAATCCATCTATGGGTTGTAAGTGAATAAACAGTGTCCCTGCATATTTGTGTCAGGAATCTGTCTGTCAGTAACGCTCTTAACGTCTCTTGTGATGTTTACAGTTTGCTAGAGTCTAACCCATCTTTGTTTTTCAGGTTTATAGATCGGTACAAATACATTTGTATTCCAGGAAAATGCCAGAAACAATACTTAACTTTTCTCATATCTTAATGGAAATTCTGTCTTACGGATTTCAGTGGAGTTGGATCTGAATTTTAAAGAATTGCCCTTATGCTGTTGTTTTAGTCTTGACTTAATAAATCAAATGGGAACCTATGCATACTGTCATTTTTAAGACAGTGAGAACTAAACTGTTGGAAATATTTTTACTGAGTTTTACTGAAGTAATGTAGTTCAGAATGGACATTCACATGGGCAGGATTTACAGGATCAGGTCTTCTGCATGATTAGCCACTGAGATCCAGAGTGCCTAGTAAAATGTTAAGATTCATTTTATTGCTCACATACGTGAATTGTTTGTAAAGGTGTGGACTATTTATAAAGGAGAAAGAGATGATCTGTTAAAAAATTTTTTTTTTCAAGTAATGATGTTGTTAATATTCTACCCAGTGCATGCCTAGAACACTAGGTGAAGTTGTTTGATTATTTAAAATATGTGTACTGGATTAAATTTTAAAATGTATTTTTGAGACTTTCTTATTTTATAGAAATTACTTGTTTTGACTAAATTGTTGTATTTCATAAAATATTTTTATTTTCCTGAAAACATTCTTCGGTAAGTTTATTGCACTCTATATTTTTTTTTTTTTTTTTTATCATTTGTTGAGGAGTACAGGTTCCTAGCATACTGGAGAATTTTTTGATTGACTTGCAGACAGCCGGTCCTATTGTAATGCTGTTTAATGTGATGAAAATTATTACAGAGACATATTCCTTTAGAAAATGTTACAGATTTTGCTCTTGGGAGTATTTTGCATGTCTGCATTTTTTGGATATTTTAAGTTAAAAAAAAAGTCTTTATGAAATAGAGTAAAGGCTATACTAAGCATGTAACACTTATTTTTGGCTGACATTATTAACTTTTTGGCCAAGGTACCCAGGTGGCTCATTAAAGTGAGGAATTTAATGAAATAGCATGATTTTCTATAGCTATCAGAGATGAAAGCATTGGAGTTTAGACAACAGTTACACACTACTGTAAAATGAAATCTGAAAGATACTCACATAAATGCTGAAGCTAAATGCTAGTATTTGTCTTAAAAAGTTGGACTGAAGGAATTAAATGTACTGTAGTTAGAACTACGAGATCAAATTGTATGCTATTCCAGAAGAACAAGAAAAAAACACAAACGAACATGGTTAAACATAGTGATTACAATTAGCGATATTAATACTAGTAAGAAGTGCTACTACTGTTTTGATATTTGTCTTTCTGCTGATCAAGGGTCTGGGTCTCCATGACACTGATGTCTATTTATTACAAAGACATTTCAATTAAAAGACTAAATAGAATGAACGACTAGTGTAATTGATGTAAGGCCATCTTGCTGTTTGCACAGCAAGATTAAAGGGCTCTAGGTTCCTTGGTCCGGACTTCATAGGAGACAAAGCTATAGGGCTGTATAAGAATTTTTTGTCTTTTCCCTTCACCTATCTTGTTCAGATCTATGATATTCTAAAGTGTACCTAAATATTTACCAGTCATAGGTCTGATTGTTCTTCAGCAGTATCAGAAATCTGAGCTGCTACAGTCTATTGATTCCTGTGTTGGTGGTCTACGGCCATTTTTCTGAAAAAGTTGTTGGATGCTGAGGAAAACAGATGTAGGCATTGCTGTGGTTTAGATACCTGATTTTAAGTCTAATGCCCAGTTGAGGTGGAAATTAATGGCTGTGGAGCTGTCTGTGTGTTGAGAAAGATTATTGAAAATTATCCCAGATCAGGAAGATTTAGGAAGAGGAATGGGGAATTACGACTGGCCGGTTTTTACTGAAGTAGCATAGCTGCAATCCACTATGTATTTACAGTTCAGAGCAATGGCTTGATCTAGATTTAAAAAATTCACGAACTCGAAGTTTAATAAGGTATAAGAAGGTGGAGAAGTATGTTATTTTATATAATCTTTTTCTCTTCATTAGGAATGAGAGAATGTCTAATGTACTAGAAGAATCAAATTTTATTTAGAATTTTTTCTTATACCTAGTGTTCTTCATCTCTGTTAACTTCCAATATCATTGTCGTCCAGTATTTATGTGGTGTGGGTGTTTGCTGGATACTGCTTTTCTGTATTGAATGATCAAATGAGTTGGAAGATGCCTATGAAGTCCTGCAGTTTGTAACTATGGAATAGAACAGAACTAACAGAACTTGTTTCTTTTCTTTCTTTCTTTTTCTTTTTCTTTTTTTTTTTTAAACTACTCAAAATGTGCTTACATTCTAGTTCCATTTTGAAGACAGCTTAGCTCCACTTTGAGTTATTTTTTTGTCCATAGATGAAGCTGCTAGATGTTTTATGACAATTGCTGACTGCCTATAACCATAGGAACACAAATAGAAATTTAAATTTGTTATCTGAAAAATTACCCAGCCATTTTAATGTTTGGCCAAGATTAAACATCTTTGTTAAGTGTTAGTCATCTACCCTGCTTTTTAGACTGCTTTTTTCCTTTTAAATGTTATAAGCTCAGAACATAATTTCTTTAAGCCAAATGTGGTGTTGGCACCACTTCAGTGTGCTCTGGGCTTGGGTGCTTTAGAACTAGTTTGAAGACTGGCTTTCCAGTTATGTGAAGTTTGTAAAATTACAAACAGCATAGTATTCTATAATAACTAGTTTGAGATGACTGTAATGTCTAGTTCAGTGGTTAAAGAATTTAGCTCAGTATAAGATAATAGATACCCAGCTTCAAAATGAACTATAACAATGTGGAAAATCAGAAAGCTGTGAATTCCATCTTACTGCTTTGGGGCAGTTACACTATCAAACAAAGAATACTTTTGCATGTATTTTAGTACCAGAGTATGATTAACTTGTGATGGTAAGATCAATTCTACTGCCCAGACCCCTGTAGCATACATTTCAGACTTTGAGGACATAGATCTTAAACAGTAATGTTTTATTTATTTTATTCTGTCTAATGAATTTTGTGGTCTTATAGCTTTAAATTGAAACAATGTAGCAGAACACATGAAACTAATTCCTCATGATAAAGAATAATGTAAACTCAACTATGCATATCAGCATAGCTACTAGTAAACTATGTGGATATTTTATGTCCTATATGGTAATGGCATATGATATTTTGTGCTGATTGTATACTGTTCTCAATTTTTTTCTATTTTTCATGCATAATTTTTACTTATCCTAATCTTCTATTTTATTCAAAAACATTTCAGAAACAGAGCCATGTGAAAAAATACCAGAGCAAGCATACTCAAAAAATATACTGGATCAAGGATTATATTTGATATATTTGCTGTTAAAAAAAAAGAAAAAAAATTGGCGGGGAATGTGTTCTTGTATTTATTTCCTCTGTTGAACTTCTCCTGTACCTTGAATGCAGGCCTAAAAGGAAACTACTCAGCTAGGCTTTTTAACTGTAGCATTTTCTTTTCATTTCCATAGGCATGTAGTCAGTTGTAGAAGAAAGAGAGGCTACGACACAGCTTTCTTTTATTTCCTTCTCTTCAAGATTTTGCATATCACAGGCACCAGATGTTTTCCTTTGCAGCTTTACCATGTTCTACTTTTCAGTGTGGCATTAGACAGAAACTGAAATGGGAAGTTGTGAGAGGGAAGGGTGATGAAGGAAGCAGTTAGCATTGGCATAAAATGGAACTTCTTACAGAGATTAAATACAAATTAATTTATCATTTACTCAGCATTAGATTAGAAACCACTTTATATTTTAACAGCATGAAGTCATATTACACCGCCAAAATTTCTGCCAAATACCACATTTATTTATGAAGTTCTGAAAGTAATTTTCTAATACTCATTTTGGTTTTATGCTGATTAGGTCTATGCTTACAATTATATGGCATGGACCCATGAAAAAGAACTGATTTTCACTTGAAATTGCATCTAATGTATATTTGAATACTTGATTTAGAAAGACTAAGGGCATTACTCTAAAATTCTTGAGGAACTTTAGTAAAAAATAGACAACTCAATAGATAAACCCATTATATTCTTTAAGACCTAGAAACAAGTTTAAACTGGAACATAAAATTTCTGGTTGTTTTTTTATTAATCTGTCAGTGTAACTTTGACAGAAATATCCCTGCTGTTTTTAGCACTGCCATGTTGCTTGCTTATTATTGGTTAGCTGTGGCAGAATGTTGTGTTTCTCAGAAAAATTAACCTTTCTTTAAACTCTATGACAAAATACTGGTGATTTATGCTATACTCCCAGGCCTATTGAGGCAGGTCTTGTGTAGGCAGATTTCTTCTGACCATCATGTATTTTTTTGTTCTCAAGTGAACTTAATTTGGGGATTTAAACATGATGCCAGAAATCTACCAAGAGACAGCTGTAGTGCTGTACGGGTGGTCTCTGAGCAGGGAAAAAGGTGTTGTTTCTTAGGAGGGTTGTCATTTTGTTAAAGGTATGTCTAAAGGGGAGAGTGCCTTAGGTGTATAGTTTTAGAACTATATCTGGGTACTATAAAAAAAATTTGAGAATATTTAAGGAAGATCCAGGCTAAAGTCTCAAAGTCTCTAGCAGTGCAAAATACTAACTGCTGACTAGAGTTGGTTCAACCTGGAGAAGCTCAGCTGTTCATCTTCCAGTCAGTGTTTTGTCTAATATCAAAATTATTGTACTAAAAATAAATAAATTTTAAAAGGATGGCTTTTGATTTTTTTTTTTCCCTGAAACTGGTCTATTTTCTGGTAACAATGTTTTGTTGGGGATTCTTTTATCTTTACGTATGTAGAGTCTTCACGAATTTTATTTCTAACATTAAAAACTGAGTACAAAAGACAAATGCTGTAAACAGATGATCAGTTAGGCTAATCTATCTTTTTGTGCCTTAACAGGCTGATGCAAACACTTGAACACAACTATAGGATAAATCTGTTTTTCAAATAGAGGAATTCATACTTGTCTTTTCAAAAAATTATCTGTAAGCTTGATGTAGATTCTTTTAAAAAGCAAAGATTTTTATTTAAATTAGTTGTACCCGCTTTTGGTTTTCTAGGCAAGTTGAAGTTACTTTTTTTAGTAATAACAGAATAGCTTTTCTTTTATGTACTGTACCTACAAACTTGTATATGAAGTGTCTTCTACGAATTTTTAATACCATGGTAACATTTATTGATTAGAGATTCATTGTTAATTTTTCAGTATAAATAAGTAGTGAGAAAAACAGTGGTAGGACAAAGAAACCAGTGATAGAGGTAAATATAAAATGACCTAGTTTCTTTAGCGTAATAAAACCAGTGCAAGAAATGTATTCTATAACTTTTTTTTTTCACTGAAAGTTCTAATGTGGAAGCAACAGAGACATTTTCAGTGATCCTTTTGGGCATTGAATAATATTCTCTTCATTTGCCAAAATAGGATTAGTGAGTAGATCTCATTAGGAATTTGCACATGACTTTATTTTTATGTAGATAAAAGGGAGCAAATTCCTCAAAGTCAAAGAAAGTCGGGAAAATAATATCTAAGAATCCAAGCAGGTAGAAATCATTACTGCAAGGATATTTTTTCAGTGCCTGCCAGGCAAAATTAGCTTGCCTTCTTTCTTAAAAGGATGTATGCTAAGTATCAGAATTGGGGAAGCTTCTGATAACTTAATGAATAACATCCACAGCAAAAGATAATTAAACATTGAAACAATTTAAAAATATATTTTTTTACCTGAGTACAGGCTTAACAAAAGAAAATATACAACGGTGGTAAAGATTGTTTCATTTTCATTAGAAGTTACTCATAAATTTATTTGTTGATAATCTTTTGTAGAAAGAAGTCTCATTATTAAAAAAGATAGAAATGTAATTTTTTATTATGTTTTTATTATGTACAATGCTATTTGTACAGGCATCCTTTGTTCTTCATGGCATATTTATGACCTGACCTTCTACCCCATCACACTTTAATCTTCAGAAACGTTGTATTTATAGTCCAGGTTTTCGAAAATAGAAGTTCACAACATTCATTAGTCATCACCTTCACCTTCTGCTTCCTTTGAAATTAATGCTACTTAAAGCACCCATTAAAATTGCTCCCAAACTCACTGAGTGTGTAAGGATTGTTGGATAATCTCCCTCTGTTACAACAGCAATTTTTCTGCATAGTGCTTGGAACATGTATGAGTATTTGTGAGCAGATGATAAAAAAGAAAAATTCTTGTAGGCCCGAATAATTGCTTTACCATTGTATAATCTGATGGTATTAAAGCCATTTCGATATGCCAACTTGAAAACAAGTTGAAGTTTTATTGTTTACATCTGGTAATCAGAATACTTGTATCTGTTGGAGAATCAATGTCCTGTGTCATAGTCATAAGTTAATTTATAGAGAAAAAGAAGCGATTGCAGTCATTAACACTAATGCATATGTGTATACGATTCTTAGACATATGAAGGACCAAAACAAGAAGGTTGCTAATCTGAAGCACAATCAGCAAATGGAGAAAAAGAAGAATGCACAGTTGTTGGAAGAAGTTCGTAGACGAGAGGACAATATGACTGACAACTCTCAACATTTACAAGTGAGTTTATTTTTCAGCTGTGTTTTAAAACCGTCAGAGGAAGTACGCTTCTGTTTCACTGCGTGTCTTCCAGGATGTAAAATGAATCTCTTCCCACAAAGAGCTGATGGCTCTCTCCTACCAGAGGATGCACTACTGACTTCAGTTGCACCCATGAAATATTTAATATTTATGGTGAGGGAAAAACAAAAGAATTTGAAGACCTCCCCTCACAAAGACTGTATTTTACTTATTTAAAAGCAAGTAAGTCGTCATAGCTTGTTTTGAGGAGAGTCAGAAAATAGAAGGATAATTATCCTTTCTGTATTCTATTTCTGTGCTAATTCACAGCATTATATCCACAAGCCATAGCGAAGTTATATGGTGTGTTTATGAATGTTCAGCATGTTTGAATATCAAATAGTAGCGTGCTGTGATATTTTTTTTTTTTTTTTTGTCTGGGCAGACATTTACATATCCAGGTGATTAGCTCTATAAAGTACAATTTAGATTTTCAAGAGCATTCAATTTCATGACAGAAATTCTGCTATATTTTCCAGTGTGGAGATTGAATGCAACAACATTTGAGACCCAAGAGCCCCTTCCTGTTCTATGTTTCTAGATGTAGCTCTTCACACTAAATGCCACTGTCTGGGAGTGCAATTCTATATCAGCAGGGATATCATCATCTGGTTGCAGATCATTTAATGAGTGTGATTTGATCTTATTAACTCTCTGTAAATGCATATGTAGTGGCTTAAAAGGGTAAGGATAGATTGTCTAACAGGGTAATGGTGAATTTAGAATCCTCACCAAAGATCATTTTTATCTTATGTACTTAGATCTAACACAGAGGAACACTGGATACAGCTATAGCTGTCTGTTTTGACCTATCTCTTGTAATCATTACTGCACAGTTACTACATCAAAACCTTTTTTCTTACAGTTGGAAAGAAAAGGTTATGCTATATCTTTTTTATTTAAGATAGACTTCGAACCTTATTCTAGGAGAATTTCTACAGTTTGTAAGTTATTGAGTACGGGCATTGAGATTTGAAAGGTAGTTAGCTGATCTGGTTAAATGATACATTACTGTTGTGGTTTAACCTGGCAGGCAGCCAAACACCACGCAGCTGCTGGCTCACTACCCCCCTGCAGTGGGATGGGGGGGAGAATCGGGAGGAAAAGAAAAATTCATGGATTGAGATAAAGACAGTTTAAAAGAACAGAAAAAGAAATAATAATAATAATAACAACAATAATAATAACAATAATGGAATACACAAAATGAGTGATGCACAATGCAATTGCTCACCACCTGCTGACCGATAACCAAGTAGCGATCGCTACTTTGTGGAACATGCCTACCATTCATATACTCAGCATGACATCACATGGTATGGAATATCCCATTGGCCAGCTGGGCCAGCTGTCCTGGCTATGCTCCCTCCCAGCGCTTAGTAGAGCATGTAAGCTGAATGTCCTTGAATAGCAGGGTACTTAACACACTCATGTTTTCAGTTGTTGCTATCAACATTCTTCTCATACTAAATCCGAAGCACACCGCTAGGAAGAAATTTAACTCTATCCCAGCCGAAACCAGGACAATTACATACGAGGGAATGTGTATTAAAGACCACAAAGCAAGTTTGATGCTTGACTTAAAAATTATTCTCTGAGATCTGACCATGAAAAACTACGAAGAGAAGTACTGATTTCTGTCAACAACATCAATGTCTCCATACCCAGTGTTTATAGGCAAGTTTAATTTACAGTGCAAAATATCAATTTTGCCTTGATCTGGTTAATATAATGGGTTTCTGGAAAATTTCTAATAGATGGAATTTGACCTTCATGTGCTTCATTTGGTACTGTATTTCTCATGTGTTCCTATATGCAAAATGGAGAAATTAACACCACACCTCTCTTCAGGCTTGTGTTGGTGAAACTGTATGTCAGAATCAAGTTCAGGAAATGATACATTATTTATGCATCTGTGTAGTGTTATGTATACTTTATAACCTTGGTCATTACATACTAATTGCATCACCATGCATTCTACTGCACGTGATATAGTAAGAAAACCTTGTGAAGTATTTGGTCTGACAAAATTAAATTTCGGTGTTAAGCAGCTACTTGTAATTCATATGGTTCAGTAAAGAGAATATATTAGAGCTTTATTTTTTCAGCATTATTTTGGAAATCTATCAGAGTGGTATGATCACTAGAGAACAAAAGTCATTCCTAGGGTTTTTGACTTAACTGCTGTACTTGGAGCTTTCAAGTCATGTGATGAGAATGGGTCTACCAAATAGCCTGAATTTAGAAAGAAAAAGCCTTGTCTGGTGTATAGCTGTTCTGTGCTGTTCACTCGCTAGAAAGCATTTACACAGGAAGAAGAGTTTATGAAAACCAGTTAACTAAGAATTGTTATTTCTCTGTTACTATGCCTTAAAATATTAATATTTTAATGTTGTGTACTTCAGCATACTACTTTCAGTAATGCATGTGTGTATGTGTTGTGGCCCATCCTACACTTGCTGAGCTGCTGGGAAAGTGAAAAAGAGAGGATCCCAGCTGCTGCTGCTGCCTATCAGTAGGTGCTTTGCATTCCCAACTCTTCCTCCAGTAGCTGCAAGAACAACAGGAGGAAGTGAGTATTGGTTGTCTGCACTGCTGGCATGCTGGAACAGCTAATTCTGCCTTCTCTGGCATAAGCAAATCAGGCAATCTGCTGCCTTCAACAGTTTGCTGCCATAACTAGTTGTTATATTTCCTGGGTCTAAAATGTTTTCTCATTTCCGTGGCTTATTTCTTCCCTTTCCTATGCCTTTCTTAATGTCGACCATTGTGTTCATGCAGGGCTGGATGCGTTCTCTCTTCGCAGTTTGTTTCTTTAGTGAATTAGACTGGCTGTCACGCCATGGATCACAGAGGAGGCAAATCCACCTGAATGAAAATGGCTTGTTTGACTTCACAGTTTGAGCCATAAAATACCCGGAGATGAGCAGTTGCAAATAGAAGTTTGATTCTACAGCACTATGATCTGTTCAAGTAAATCCTGAAGGAAACAAAGTGAATGGAGAGGGATGGAGAAAAGCTGCCAAACTTGATGAACATCTGGTAGCTTTTTCTTTCCCCAGCAAATTAAGATACAGAGTTGCTTTGGTCTAGCAGGTACAGGAGACAGATACCTTCAAGGGACCCTTTCCAAAATGGGCTTGATAACATGTGTCCTCGTATGATTGCTTCTTTCATAAGATTAAGGAAGATGGGGTAGTGGTAGTATCTGGGGCTTTTTTTTCTGTTCTTCTTGTGAGGTAAAGGAATTGTTATTCTCTGTGGAAGTTCCTTAGGGTTTGCTTTAAAAAATGAATCACAAAATTCATTGTTCCAGTAAAAGCTCATGATACTACTTCTAAATCTAATGGAAGCATGTCCCTGCCTCACATATTGGGAGCTTGAGGTTTCCCTATCATTGGAAGATTTTGGGAGCTTTTAGTTGATCTACGTAAATGTCATAGTGAACCTTGCAAGTAACGCAAATAGTCTGACATTGAGTAGTGGAGGTAACATGACTCTGATGTGCATTTATTCTGCTGATAGGAGAGTATTTTGATTTAAAGTTTTTCACTAGTATGGTTTATTTGTTTTATATGTGTAAGGTAGTTACAAATATTAGGTGAGAGCATCAAGTCATGTTCTTACATGAATCTGATAAGTAGGAGGTTGACTGGTTAAGAAGCCAAACAAACTCTAAAGCTCCAGTCAATTAGCCTTGGTATACAAAGGAAATTTTTTCATAAAAGTTGTTTAAAAAACCTCCTCCTCCTCCGTGGAGTTGTTTAAAGAGTTGCTCTTTACAATGCAAGTTTTTCCTTTTAAAAAATTTGATCAAGAGCACTGGTGGATGCAGTTATGATTTTGATTGGCCTGTATGGCTTGTCATTTCTGGGTGATTTTGATTTAAGGCTTTTGTACCTGGTCACATAAAACTATTTAATGTATTTGGCATAAGATAAATGTTTACTCCTGTAATATTTAGCCACAAATGCCTGGGTGCAGGGATGGAACAGATCTGCTTTCCGCAGGTCTGAGTATGCAGCTACATTTGTGAGTGTTCTAGATTTGAACTTATTTATGCATGTGTTCAAAACGATACATATAATGCAGTATGTAATAGGTAAATTTATTTTCTTTCCTACCAACCCAAGGGTACAATACGTTCCCCAGGAAGCAAAATATAAACTGAATTTCTTCTAGTGATGTGAACATATACAGAATTCAAACTGGGGTATAAGAGTTGACTAAATGAATAATCTGACAGAGTAGAATACTTGATCACTCTTGATATTAAATTTCAGTTTATAAATAACATAGAGTTAATAAAATGTTGTAACAGTAGTGATCTAAGGATTTAAGTGAGGTAGGATTTGTGGGGAGACACATAATATGAGGTATATGATATACTTTGAAAAAGAAGTTTCTGCTAATTAAAAATAAGATTAATTGGTATTTCAATAATTATTGAATTAACATCTTAGTAAACCATAGGGGTCTGACCACCTTTTCTTGTTACTGTTTATAATACCTTCTACTATATTTAGTAGAAACACCCTATGTTTATAGGCATTTATAACACATAGTGTTATGTCTATAGTGTACTTGTTACATTTGTGAATGATGTATTGAGCTGTTAGGGTAAAGTATATCCTAAAATTCTCTGGCCTGATGTAATATTGTATTTGTTGGCTAGCTGTGATAAGCTCAGCTGAGAATTGAAGAGCAATTAGACTAGTCAAATTACATTTACTCCAGCCAAGTCTCAATCCCTTTTGTGGAAGTACTGGAAAGCTAGTCCGATTGTCCATGGACTATTCAGGGAGTCATTCAGAGCAAACTGAAGCAATCAGTTGAAGTGCCATCTGTTTTGTACAGCTCAAGTAGGGGCTGAAGCTCTACCCATTCAGCTGTCCACTTGCTTTCTGGTAGGTTTGAAGAAGTTCAGAAGTCTGTAGTTTCTTTGAAGCTTCAATAGTATGTAATAGTTCCTGAGGCTTGTAGCATCATGTGTATTCGTGACACTTTTCACTATCTTTTCAGGTGAAAGCCTCTCAAAGCTGGTTCATGTCCTAGCATCAGCGCTTGCGGGTCAAGTTTGAGTCTCTCATGGCCCCATCTCACAGCACTCCAGGGCCACTGTTGTGATGGAGAGTGCTCTGGGGTGCCTGGGGAGGGAATTCACTTTGGTCTCCCTCAGCTATCAGCTATAATTGTGAGTGATGCTTCAGGTGTGGTTTTGGGGGGTTATTTGGATCACTGTAAAATTGGAAACATCAGGGAGCCAGACTTCAGATTAATTCTTGGGAATGAAGAATAGTTGTGAGGTTTTCTGCTTTTTCCTTCCACAAATCAAGGGCAGACCTGTGCAAATCTTGCCAAATGTGATGGTCATATATTACATAAAGCATCACAGCAGGAGAGCTGGCCCTTGAACACTTTATCATGACATTTTTTGAGAATGGTGTATCTAACATGCCTTCATTTTTCTCTCTTTTTGGTCTGTCTTAAAAAGATAAGCCTTTTTGAGAAATGCTGAGCTAAGAAATATACAGGTATCGTGTCATAATGTTGTGCATAATTCCTCAAGTCTCTTTGCAGGATCTTGAAATATTATAGATGTGAGACATGTTTATTTCCTGAGATGAGTTTTTCTTGATTTGGAAAACATGTTTGTTCAGTAACACTGTTACCTCAATAGAATTGGGAAATAAAACATTTGAATAACATTGAGAACTTGAGTGGGTTTGGTTTTGATTCTGATTTTCAAACCTGCTGTAATAACAACAAAAACAACAAAGTCCTTTCTTTTCTCTAGAGTAAACAATAAGAATGTGCAGGTAATAATATTCCCATATGTCTCATCATACAGCCTCAAAGGAAATTAAATGTATGCTTTTGCCTGATTATACTTTTCATAAATGTAAAGTATCAATTTAATAAGTGAATCGAACCTTATGGAATCATATCTGTACTAAGTCCAGAAACGCTGCTCTGCGGAAACTTCATGCAAACTGTCCAATGCATACATGTCACAAGAGAGGTGCAGGGATGAGCCTGAAAACAAAGTTAAAAAGTTCAATACTCTATTCTGCTCTGATCTACACAGCTTCTGGGTGTTTCTGCCTTTTCCTCTGGTTTATCTGCTGGAAAAGCTTTTGACTCTCCTAATGTTTTAAATGCTTGGGTTATTTGTCACAATTCTGTTTTAGGTGGCTTGGCTTTTCTTTGTGTGGAAATCCATATGCTGAAAAGAGATATTTCACCAAAATAGAAGTGAGACAACGTGTAGTTCTCATTGATTTCAAATATCATATACAGGCAGCTTGATCAATGCTCTGAGGCTGAAGTACTGTGAAACAGGATGTGTACACACATGTATTTTCCAGGTGTAAATATCTAGCTTTTTAAAGAGTCCAGCATGTCAACCTTGGTTTGTCACTGGACATACTCAGGCAAGGCAAGAATTCTAGTTTTTCAATAGTTTCATACTGGCTGGAAATTTAGTCTTAGGTAATGAATAAAACATGATCAGGAGAAAGTCCTATCAAAAGAGATAGAAAAACTGGGTAGTTACTATTACTGCTGCCCGATTCTTGCCATGTGAATATCTGTGGTATCTTACTAAAAATAGCTCCCTAGAGATTTCACCGCCAGTCAGCGTGAATCCTTAAACTTAGATTTGTTTCTTTATTTTTCACTCTGTGCTTCGCATATAATTTTCATCTCCATAATAGTTCTAGAAATACAAAATATACTTGAAGACATAGCACATTGCTATATGTTATGTCTGTGTCTTTTAAAATAAAATAGAATCATGGCTTAAACAAGGGGTATACCTGACATTAATTTATTACGATTTTTCTCTTAATGCAGTGTGTTTCCTACTGCATTGTCTCAAAGACTTTGAAACGATAATATTAATAAAAAGAGGAAGCTAGGGAATGAGATGAAATCTTGCAAATAAAAATAAACAGAGCAGTGTAATCAGTTCAGAGGCAGAGGAAACAGTTGTGAAAGTAATGCAGACAGGCATTAGTGTACGTAGCTGACATAAGGCAGGAGAGAATTCATTGCATAAACACACAACTTTGTATTTATTAGTGCTGAAATACATATGTAGTGAGAAAACGCAACCTTTTAAGAGGTTAAAATCATAAGTTATTGCATTAAAAGTGAATTCTAGTTTAAGCATGCATCCGAAGGTGGACCTAGACCTCTTTGGAAGGCTTTAATAATTCCGAGTGTCTAGGAAATTCTGTATGTTTCTGTCTTCAGAAGGCAGGTCGTTTTGTGGGGGAAGATGGAGACAAGATTGCAATTTTGCCTTTTACACCATTCCTCTCTGATTTCCACAATGTGCATGATGAAACACACATTGTGGTCTAGCTCTGATGAGTAGAATTGCCCCCTACTTCTCATTCAGTGTGGGCAGAGGATAAAGGGAAATAGGTGACTGCTCTTGATTTTCCTTTCTCAATATTATGAGCAATTAGATCACACAGATGAGATACGATGGAGATAAACTTGTGGAAATATGTACAGAGGCAAGAGAAAGGATAAGATATGGCCTGCAATGCTTGTGAAGATCTTGCCTCTTGCTAAGATTTCAGTTATCAGATACAAGTATTTTGAAACAAAAGCTGGGTTTTTTGCAACTGTGTAAGAGTCAGCTGCAACAAGTTTTTCAGTCTCTGTGTAAGTTAATAAAGAATCATAAGGTTTTGGAACCAGTGCAGTGACAAAATCAGAAGATGGGGTAAGCTACAGCTAGAATGAAGTTCTCTCTTTAAAGCTCCCGTGTACCTATTTGTAGAAAATACAGAATAGAAACTTATTTTTATTATGGTTGTAGTGAGTTAAAAACTTATTTTACCAGAACTTTTCTACAATTAAAATGGAAGCTTAATGATGCTCCTGACATTTACGATTGAAGACTGTGATGGTCTTGTCTTGTAGATGTCCTATTTAATATTGTAGCCCATGCAGAAATATTTTCAACAACAAGCTTATTTCCAAAGTTTCACACTAAATTGTAATTTTTTTGACTGGATACATTTGTTCAAGCTGTTGCAAATGCTTTTTAACAAGTGAGTTGATTCCCAGTGCAAGTAAGCAATTTGAATTTTTGGCTAAGTTTTCCATATATAGTCTATTACGTTAATGAACTAACATCTGAAGAAATGTAAAAGTCAATATTTTATGATAGTTTTCTGTAACACATCTACAGAATTCTCTTCAATTTATTGCTTGAAAACTAAAATATGTTCTTGTATGCTTCTGTTTTCAAACTGTAGGTTCCTTGGGGACTGTAAAGTTTCATCTTTGAGTGGTTAAGCTGAGGTTAGGTCAATTTGTAAGAAAATTAGTGTTCATGTACATATCAAATAGTTTTACCCTTATAAAGCAAGAGTTACATACTAGCAAATGGAGATAACCTAGCACAATAGATTACACAATTGTGTGCATTAGGGATATGTTCATGGGTACTTCCTTTGGCATTTCTCTGCTTCTCTAATTATAGCTGGATTTTGCCAAGACAGAGTGTAGCTAATAACTACAACCTCAAAAATGTTCAGCCTTCAGCAAAATGTATAGCTTATTGTAAATTTCACACAGTTCAGGGAACTTTTTTTCTCTTGTGAATACGTAGGAAAAAGGCAGGAATTGCATTTTCTTAAAGCAGTCATTTTCATGTCACTGAACATAAATTTTTAATAGACATTTTGAAAAAGTAGGACTTAACAAAACTATCTTTTCTGTGATGCATTGATAACTAATCTATAAAAAAATCTTTGAATGGAGACTCAGGCAGCAGGTAATAGAAAAAATAAATAAGCCTGTGATGATGTAGTGCAGTATATTAAAAAATGATTACCACATTAGAAGTGCATACTTACAAAAATCTGACTAATAAATTCAAACACCCGTAAGACTATTGAAGACACAGCTAGTGTACTTATCTTCAGATTTCTAACATAATATAAACATAAATTCAGATTGTAAACATGAATGGACATTTAGGAATTTTCCTTCCTTGGCCTGTGGAAGTTCCATAAGTTGTGGATAAATTCCATATGTGTTGCTGAAACGTGTGTTGAACTTCAGCCAGTAGTTTAAGATTATGTTGAAGAAAATATTTCTAAAAGGTTTCAGATGAAGAAAACTATTTGAGAGTCTACAGAGGGCAGGAAGGTTGATTGGTAGGTCTGAGGATCAATACCAGAAGTGGTTTTTTTCTTTGGGGATTTACTTTGACATTTGTTTTCATTGTGCAGTGTAATCCCCAGAAGCTAAAACTGCTCTTGTTATAAAATGTCCCTATAGACAATCTGTGAAAATCTCACTTGAAGGTCAGTTTCTACTAGACTCACAGTCTCTTAAACCTGTTTTCCTTTGTCATAATTGGTAGGCTGACAGAAGTGACTCAGTGTTCTGTGCTATGTTGTTCTAACCAGCTATAATATAAAAAAGAAGTTTAGCGGGTAAAACATTATTACTACAAGTGTTGTATGTAGTTGTCATGTCCTTCCTTTTGTCTAGAGTATTACATTATATGAGTATGTATAAAATAAAATTACTTTTATCCTTAAAACTATCCCAATTTATTACTTTTGGATTTTCAAGCAAGTACACAGTATTATAGAACATTATATATAATTATTAATACAAACTTTGTACTATTACAAGGACTTCTAGAGCATCCCATATCAGAAAGTTTGAATACTGACTTTCTCATCTTTCTCAGTTTCTACAGTTAAGTCAGAAACATAATGTTTTTCATTGTTGTCTAAGTAATGTTAATTCGCTGACTTCAGTACCCAAGAACAAAACCTGGCCATCTTCATCTGCAAACAAAGTTAAATTTGTATATTCTAATATAATTATTTATAAATCTGTGAACTGCAATTATTGGCAAGTATTTTATGTTTAGATTAAGTAAGTTATTTCTACTGTGTGCCTTAATAAGCCCTTTGTTAGTTGAAAAGGGCATATATGGTAAGGCACTGGAAGAAAAAGATCCTGTTGGAAAAAACAAAACTGCAACAATAGGAAACAGGAAAAAATTTAATGTGATACACCTTTTTTCTCCGCCTCAATATTTATGTAATAACTCACACATGTGGGACTCCTGTAGTCTCCAGGGGGCAATCACATTCAACATGCATCAAAAGAAATAGTTCAGTTAAACCAATTCTCCCTACGCAGCAATAATTACCACAGGTTTACACTGAGATATAGTTGCAAAAGGTTAGTCAGTAGGGCATCTGCAAATCAAGTCATATGTCAACTCTACATCAATAACCTCATTATAATAGATGTTAGTATTTCAGCACTATTTCATGACTGTCCAATATAGCATTCCACGTATAGTTCATTTTTAACTTTTACGTTGACTTATAGCTTGTCTAATATTTTAGTAACTTATGTATTTAAACACTCTATATTACATAAATTATAATCAATGACAAAAACAATGATTTAGATTGAAATTCTGCAAAGTGAAATTGCAATAAAATGTCTGACCTTATTTGTGTAGCTGTCTTCAATATAAGATGAATATAGGAGGTTTAACCCTGTAATATAAAAGCAGTGTAATGGAAATTTGTATTATCTTAGAATTTCCAATTTAGGCTTTGCTTAAAAATGTTACCTATACTTTTTTAATTTTCAGTTTTCACAAATGAAACCTGTTTCCCTATGTATAAGCTAGCAAAAAAGTAATGATGTTCGAGAAATACAACTGGTTAGCTAAATTCTATGCAAACTATATCTCTATATACTTTGTTATATGCGTAGCTAATCCATGGGCTATTACATTTTTTGTTGAAAGCTTGATAGGCTGGATGAAAATATAAAAAGGTTTTCAAAAACCTCCTTTGGTCTGCATCAAGCTCACATTTCTAGCTAGTTTCATAATTTGGTCTTGTTGTATTAACCTGTTTGTAACCAGTGCTAGCTATTGCTGCTGTTTGTCACTCTCCATAGATCATTTTGAATAGCCTGCAAGTCTGTAACTAATACATCTGGTCAGTACCAAAAGTTCTGCTTGAGGTAAGCCTAAGGAGAATTATTTTGGTTGGTTGCTAATAAACCAGATTTACACCACTTATCT
The DNA here is from genome assembly GCF_964195595.1 of Calonectris borealis. NCBI lineage: Eukaryota > Metazoa > Chordata > Aves > Procellariiformes > Procellariidae > Calonectris > Calonectris borealis. Next base: position 15,237,204 of record NC_134321.1, read on the forward strand.
CTCATTACAAGTGTTCTGTAATAGCCTTATACGCTATTACTTACAGACTACCTCATGTTACAGACTGGAAAGGGAAGGGAGGTGAAGGTGCTTCTTTACATAATCTTGTCTAGAACACGCCTACCTTGGAAAGTTTTCTTAAAATTGTTTATTGTAAATGCATCTTTGCTTTGAGAAGTTTTCATGCGATAGATTTCATCAGAAGATTTTGGGACCAAATTTCACTGTTGTACTTTGCCAGTCTGTTTTTTTGAATTGTTTGGTTTTAGTGGGGCAGAATTTAGCCAGCAAAATTCGTGATGGTAGAATAGATAAGCCAGGGAAAATGGAGATGATTTTCAAATCTCAAGCTGAACCATCAGATCTTGGAGTTAAAGAAAAAATACTTCACTTCTAATTTAAACAAATATAATGTGATCAGATTAACCCCAATTCGAAACAAACAAGTATTGGCCACCTACTGAAATTTGTAGTCACTTAGAGCAGAGTCTTAGCCATGGAAGCATGATAGTAAGTTGTTAATATTTCAGGTTCCTAGCTGTTCTGCAATACGTGCAAGTTAAAACAGTATGCACAGGCTGCCAGAAAATACTCACTTGTGACTAAAGGTAAAGTTAAAACTTTTAGTCTTCAATTAAGAAGCCTCACATTTGACATAACATGCTTTATTAATAGATCTCAAAGTATTTTACAGAATAGAGGTATAACAAATATATTGAAAGAAACTGAGGCATAAGGAATAAAGGTTACATCCACTGTGTCCCAGATGGCTGATGGCACCATTGAGGAGCATAGACTTAGTCTTAGTTTATCCAGTATTCCATTTACTGCTCTGAACTGTTAACTGATAAGATTTTGAAGCGGTGTTACTCATGATACTAAAAGTGTTTGCTAATGAATTGCTACTGGATGAGGTACTTAGTGCAGGTGAATTTGATACAGTTTTTGGTCCAGTGAGTGATCAGAAGATCGGTCTTTAGCATGTGAAAGACAAGGAAGACTATGTATTACGTTAACTATTTTGCAGCAGCTAGGCAGTTTTACTAGTGTCTCACTTCTCTGTGAATGGTCTGTAATAGCTGCATATGAAGAAAGAGTACTGCCATTTGTGGTTTAGATTTCTTTTACAATGGATTCATTTTTTTTTTTAATCTGGATTATCAAGATAATCAGATAATTCCACAACAAACAACACTAGAGTGCAGTACATTAAATTTTATAGAAGGCTGATGTTTATCTGTTCTTTCAAGTTACAGCTAGGGTTCTTAGTGCCTTAACAAGCATTTCTTTGATCCTCTACTTCTGTTTGTATTTTTCCATTTCTCTTTTTCCTTGGGAAACAGTCTGTTCAACTTTCTGCATCTGAAAAAGACTCCTTCCCTAGAAATACCTTGGAGACAGCCTGATAGGTTATGGATATTGTTGAAGTCCCAATGTTTTCACTAAATAAATGTATTAATACAATTGGAGTTTTTTTTCCATGACACCTTTCATAATTGTCAATAGGGAAAGATGAACTTAATTTAAAATATTAGTTTGAACTAATAAAATAATAATATAAATATAATATATAAAAGAACTATAAAAATGTTAACTTTGACTCTTAAACACCAAAACTATACACAGAATGCAGAATTTTTTTCATATTGCCTTCTAAAAAGTACATTTTTAGTTATTCTTTGTATTTCTGTGGATATTTTAGTGACATGAATTAGAAATGCTTTTACAAATGCATTTGTTCTTTAGTGGGGTGGAGTTTTATTAAACAATATTACTCGGTATCAGCCAGTCATGTTTCTTTTCACAGTTGCATATTGGCATAATGAAAGAAGCATTTTACACCTACTCTTTAGCTGTCACATACCTTTGTCATATTAAGAACTATCATAATTTATCCATCTAGAAACTATGACAAAGATAAGAGCCAGGTGTACGTGATTCCCCCCCTCCTCTTTTTTTTTAAAAAAAAAAACTTCAAAGGGACATTATAACAATGTGAACAGTGTGTCACATGAGTGCTATAGTCCCTTCATTTTGAAGACGGAATTTTGTGTTTTCTTGCATATACGGTGAATTCCTGGTTCTAGTAAAGTTAATGGGAATTTTGCCACAGCCTTGTCAGACAAAGATTTCTCACATGAAGAGAAAAATAATTAAAAAAACCCTGTACAGACAGAAAATAAACTTAAAAGGTCATTGAGAAAGCAGATCTCAAGTACAAATGGAACAAGTCCATTATCATTCATCATTTACATCTGATCTGTTGTTGGGAGTTGTAATTTGTTAGAAAGTCCTTCCGCAGTCAGCTGTAAGGTTTGTCAAGATTGGCTTTTCTGTCTGGGTGTTCTTTTTTAAGAACAGTTTGCTGCCAAGTCCTAACAAATATCATTACTTCTCTTAATACAGACATTAGAGAAGACTGCTAGAAGGCTGCTGTCTATTTCTCATGTTTTCAGCATGGGCATCGATCCTTTATGCATGATGGCTTTATTCACCTTTTTCTTATGAAACTGATAAACACTAAAATAATTAGTGCTATAAGCGGAATAACTGGTATCTTAAACTCCTTCTCTTTTATATCTTTTATCTAAATCTGAAATAAGCATATCACAGGAATACTAGAAAGCTTGCATATAAAACGTCACCTAATAGCTTCCTACCTAGAAAACTTTGCTGTGTATATGTTCATGGGATACCTGGATGAAGGTATCCTAAATCCATTGTGGAAGGATATGAATTATTAACTATACTTAGCTGCCTGACATAAGCTAGCTTGTGCATTGTTGGTTCTCTAAGGTGCTCTATTCAATTTTCAACTGCAAATTACATTCTCTCCTTACTTAATTGAAATGTGCTATTAAATTAAAACATGTATTGAATTATCTAGTAGACAGTCAGGTGAAATAATTTATCTCAAATCCTGAAAATGTTTCTTAAAAGTTATAAGAGAAAGTTTCATATAATTGTTGTCCTGGATGATCCCATGAATCATATTTCCCCGTTCACTCTGCTGTGGTACTTTGAAAAGCCAGGACTTTATAAAATACATGTGAAGACATTTGAAGAATATTTATTTCTGCAACTTCCCAGTGCAGAATTATCCTGCAGTAGCACTCTCCTGGTCATAATAAGGGAAGTAGGGACCATACACAGATGTTTTGCTACTAATGCTGATCATGGTAATGAGACAAGCTGCAGCTGAAGTTGGAGGGGATCCAGGAGGCAGGACTGGAGATAGGAGTGGGCACAGGCGCTCCCGCAGCATGGCTGGGGCTGGTGCTGAGGGCCCAGCGCTGAGCTGAGATGGAGGTCCAGGGCCTGTAGGCAGGGGGTGGGGGAAGGCCCCAGGTGATGCCAGTCGGGGCCATTAAGGCCTGTTGGTGCCCTCAGGGCCCTGAGAGCAACCTCCCCCCACACTTCCCTGTCCCCCTGCCTCACGGAGGTCTGGCTGTGAAGTGACCTATTTGCCATGGTGTGTTACTGGGCTGTTTCAGGGGACAGGGAGGTGGCACAGGGGACTTGGAGCTGGGTCAGCATCATGGCAGGGACACGGCTTCGGGGCCTGCAGGTGGGCAGGAGTTGGTGTTTGAGGCTGCCACTGAGAAGCACCCCCGCCCCACCACACACTGATAGAGAAGTCCCTGAGGAGCCTGGGGCTGGGCAGGGGGTCGGCTGCTGGGAGATCAAGCCCAGGGCCCTCAGGAGGAGGGGCACAGGACTGCAGCAGGCCAGGGCTCACCACCAGGCTGCAGGGCAGGCCAGCTGCCCCCTCAGGTACCGGGAGCACAAGGCCACCCAGGCACCGGCTGTGCCCTTGCCAGCTGGTCCAGTCCCACCGGATCTCCATGTAGTGGACAGAGCTGGGTGTTGGCAACAGGGTCTGTCCACAGTCCCAGGCATGCCTAGTGATGAACTGGGTCCAAGGGCCGTCGGGGGACCCAGTCAGGAGGAGCAGGAGATGGGGCCAGAGGCCTGAGTGGGGACAATGGGCTGCCAAGTATCCTCCAGGTCCACTCAAGAGATGAGATACCGACAGCCAAGGGCTGACCTCGTCCAGGGGACAGGGACGGAGAGAGGTAAACCTACAACATAGTTCTCGCAGATATATGGTATATTATGTAAACTGTTTCCTTCATCTTACTTTTGGTTTGACCAAGTTATTTCTACTGAAAACCTTAAAAAAAAAAAAAAAAAAAAAGTAGGAATCCTTCAGTCTGTAAGGGGAAGGGCTGAAAGGTAAAGACTTTCTGGAGCCTCTGTACATCCTTTTCTCTGTCTGTCTCCACTCTTAGTATTTTAGCCAGGCGATGCCTACCAGAAATACCCTGTGCCACAGAGGTGTATCTCGGTTGGAAACATCACTCAAATACAGAGGAAAACCCTCAAGATCAAAAAAGGGAATATTTTATATAAAAATAATGCTTTAATTTAAAATAGTTGAATGGTAATCATTCAATTAAATCATTTTAAATAATTGAAATATTACTATATGGTATATTTATTTTCCCTATTTTTTATAATGAAGAGCTATCAGATTAATATTTTGACCTGAAATTTCTGAGAAAGGAATAAGTAGTTTAAATGGGTAGTCTTTAAATCTATGTTGTGTTAGACTGCAATTACAGTACATTTAGTTAAAGGACACAGACTTAAGTGCCTCTTCATTTAAATTAGCTTTCTTACAGTTCTGAATGTACATCATCAAATTTCATATATAGGTGCATCTTTGCCCTCTCATGCCCAGGGGTTGAGGTATGTAATGTTGATTTTAATGCAGTAAACTACTGGTGGGTAGACTCAATTACATGTGTTGAAAATGATGTACACAGCCACCTTGAAGCATTACAGCACATTTGCTTGTGGTATTGTTGCACTTCTACCTTGTGAAAGGAGTCTTATGAGAAATTAGAAAACTGCAGTTTCAAAAATTTTTAGATTTTTAAAGATGTGCTCCTCCCTTTCCCTCATTTAATTATACATTCACATATTCATTTTACAGGTGTTTTTTCTTGCTCCTGTTCTAGCATTAATGCTGTAATTACACTGTTTGGTGCACATGTATTAAATTCTCCTTCACAGGTTATACCACATGTGCAGTGATCATCTCTCCTCCAACCCAGATATGGATATAGCAAGTATAAACCTATCTGTCTCTTCTAGCAAGGTTCTGAAGAGTCTGGTGTCTCTGATAGGTGTGTGGGTTTTTTTGTTGTTCTTTTTTTTTTAAAAAAAAAATTTTCTTTTTTCCTCTCAAATTTATTGTTCCCAAGACTAGTTCTTGAGTAAAAAACAGCTGGCCAGATGTTTCATATAGTGATTGAAAGTCAGTAAATCAGGCAGAATGTAACTATAGCATTTGTGCTTTAACGGAAAGCGTAATCAATAATAAATTCAGTGAGTTAGTAATAAAGGACTTAAATGTTTTTCAGAATGTTAGGATCCTGCAAAATAGCTCAGTATTTTCATTAAAACTTGAGATGTTTAGCACTGAGTATGTATTCAGAAGGAAAAAAGAACTTTTCCACTACCTTTTTAATGTAATAATTGAACAAAATCTGAGTCAAGCTAGGTCCGTAGTATGAATATGTGATCTTATACATACTAGTATGAGTCCTGAATGCCACGAATTTATTTATCTTTAGTAAATTATGTAGACTACTTCCATACATGTAGAAGTTACAAATTGTGGAAAAAAAAAGTGTGTGTGTGTTCTGGAAAAGATTTTTCTTTGGTAGAATTAGTATTTGAAATGTGAACAAATGGAAGTCTGCTTAAAAGAACATGAATTTTCTGAGGCTTTTAGTCTCAGTCACATTCAGTATCTTTATTGCTGTTACATTTTTTCCTGCAATCTGACAAATTTTGTCCAATATTAAAAGTATATAAATCTAAAATTTGACCCAGTTTTGCTTTTTATTCTGATTTGTGTTTTATGTATATAAAAAGTTGTATTTATTCCTTTACACTTTCTCAGCCATGTAGTTTTGTCAAAAACTTCATTAACATTCGCACAAAGCCTTGTCCTTATTGTTCATATCTTTTAAATGACCCAAATATCTTTATGTATGTTGGCAGTATCATGTCTTCATATTTGTTCTGATTCCCACTGATTCCCAGTGTTGAATACCTAAGGAATTTTGTTGCGGTGCATCCGTAGGTATTAACAATCAACACATTCTCATTCTTCATAAACCACTGCAACATCCTTGACAGATGCCCCATTCAGAGAACCTTTCAAGTTCTCTTTTTTTCTTGGTGTAAATGAAGTTTCACAATTCATGAGGTAAAGCTGGAAAACAAGCAAAATGCAGCTTGTGTTGTCAAATGCGGTACAGCTGTGGTGACTACAGCTGATATTACCTGCTGATACTATACTCTCTGTAGTTGTTTTCAGTCAAATAAAGAAACTGAATATTAGCCTATGCTGATTAAATAAAATGAAATTGAAACCTGGTTTAAAAACTGGGGACCGAGAGTGATGTTGTAGCAGTTGGCATTTTACCTGGACTCACTATGCATGTTGGAACTACAAGAACCAAGAAATACATTGTATCTGTTTAAAAAAAAAAAAGGAAACTGCACAAAAGTAAGGAAGTTGGTCAAAAAGAAATTAAAAAGGACAGGCAAAGGAGTAAAAGCTTTACAGGCATCATGAAGGCTATTTAAAGAAAATTATATTGGCCCAGAGGAAATGGATACCACCTATCAAAAAGACCAAATGGAAACCAGCATAGTTAAACAGCAGGATAAAGGAAGCTATCAAAAGCAAAAAAACATCTTTCAAAAAACTGAAATTTGTCCAGTTGAGGAAAATAGAATCATAAAACCTGGCAAGTAAAATGTAAAAAGCACAAATAGGCAGGCCATGAAATGCATGAAGCACAATAAGGAGTAAGTCATGAAATGCATTCAAACTAGTAATTTTCCAATGTGTCAGAAGGCAGAAGCCTGCCAGAGAATCTATAGAGCCAAAGATAATCAAGACATATAAAGAGTGCTTTCAGAAAATAAGGTCATGAGGTCAAAAAAAAAGAAAGAAATTTCTTTCTCCTGTGTTCACAGAAGAGGAGCTTGGGTAGTTTCTGCTTCTGGAACTCCTTTTTATGGGTAAAGTGTTGGAAGATTTATCTCAGAGTGAGGCTACAGTAGAAGACATTACACAACAGTTACCAAAATGAACAATGCCATCATCATCGGATCAGTGGATCAGAGGATAATTCAGGTTGAAAGGGACCTCAAAGGGACCATCAAGGTCACCCTCTTGTTCAAAGCAAGGTGAACTTGTGGTCAGGCAAAGTCACTGTCAGTTTAGTTTTCATTCTAAACTTCTGGGAAATTAGAGGTGAAATATGTGAATTTATAACTCCAGTTATAAGTTTTCCTTTTTACCACTGGAAGGTGGCTAATATGACATCTGTTTCTAAAAAGGGTTCCAGGTAAGTTTGGGAAAACTACCTCTACATATGACATCTGTATTGGACAAATCAAGAGAAATTGTTCTAAAAAAAATAGAATTAGTGGGGACATGGCTAAACATAGTATGTTGGTGAAGAGGCAAAGTGCATTTCCTAAAATTAAGTCATTCCTCATGAATTCAAGTCATGATATTTTTCAAAAGTCCCATAAGAATCTATGTTGTGACCGTTTGGTGTGTTTTTAAAAGGCCTGGAAAAGAGAGTGAATAGTTTAATGAAATTCAGCATCATCCACTCCAAGACCAAGAATTGTTTCTTTGATTGTGCCTTCCTGCAAACTCATAGGAAACTGGATAGTATTTAAAAATAAAACCTGTAAGAGTAATTAAAAAAAAAAAAAAAAAAGACAACTGTCTATTCTACGCCATAGAATAAGAAAGCAATTAAGACATGAAACTATGTAATCATGTTACTAAATGCAGTACTGATGGCAAAAAGCTTAAATGTTACAGGGAAGAGTGTAGTGAAAAAACTTATGCAGAACAGAAAAGAACATTTTGGCAAACTCAGGCTGATTTATGATGGTAGGACGAACTCTGTGGGTTTGCATGGTTTTGACCCTAAACCTGCAAAAATATGTTGGATTTGGCAACGTTTCACTTGGAGTTTTTGGCTTCCTTTAAGCCCAGAAGTCAAAGCAACATTTGGGATATGAACCAAAGCCAAAGAAAAGGTTTGGATGAACCGTACATACCATAACAGCCAAGTTTCACACAAGTCTAATTATCATAATGGTTTTCCCCTTTCTTTGTTTCTTTACACTTTTTTCCAGAGCTGCTTTTCTATTTCTGAATCTTAATGGATAGGAGTCTCTATACCCAGTAAAAGTCTTTTTATTGTGTGTGTGTAAGGTGATGAAAAAAGAGAGCTCAAAGGTTTTGTGTCTCATTTTTGTATTACAGCAGAATTTGAACAAAAACATTGTAGATATCATCTGAAATGATGAGGTGTCTTCATGTCCATTTTGGAAATATTTTATTTTGTCTGTTTGGTGGAAGTGATAATGTTAGATACTTGGCCTTCCTTGTGTGTTTCAGAATATGAAATGACATAATTAAGACATCCAAAGCACTGAACAGTTTAAGAAAGGGATATCATTTGGCTTCTTTCTACCACTTATTAACAAGTATCTCTTAAATTCTGGTAATGTAAATACCACTTTCCATGGAGACAGCCATGCCTGTACAGTAAATGGTGCATGTTCTGTATCTCATTTGGATCTCATGAAACTGCGGGATACGACATGTTCAAGCTGCCTGAGAAAGCATCTCAAATCCATAGTCTTTGTATGCACATCAGACACTATACATATGGTAAATGATAAACATACCATATGGGATTTGTGAAGTTAAGACTATGAAATTCCTCTCCCATTATTTTTTCTTACATTGTATGGTCAAATCAAAAACATATTATTCTTCACATTATTAAGGGGTTATGTTTGTGGCCCATTTATAAAGTTACAAAACTGATCATGCTTTAAGCTTTCCTTTGGCCTAAAAATTTTTCTGGTTACACTCAGGTTGTCATTTACTAAAAAAAAAAAGGGGGTGTGTGAAGTTTGCAGAGGTTCGGCCAATTTTTGAATTAGAGAGTTCTGAAAACGTCACATGCATTACAGCTCAAAAGAGCTGAGTTTAAGGTTCATTTTGAAAACTTAGTTTTCCAGAATTTTATTTTATGTATCGTGAAGATGTTATCTGGAAAGAATAGTTGCAGTCCTGACAGGATCGCGACTATATATGCAGTTTCATGAAAGTTTTATTTTTTATGTTGGCTTTGTAGACTTGAATAACTTAGTATCCTCAGCTGAACTGTCAAGTGTTTGTCTAAAAATTATAAATCTAGTATCCTTTCCTTTGCTTACTTTCACATGACAAAATTCTTCTAATCTTACTTCAAAAATTGAAATTAGTTAAAAGGAAAGTGGAAAAGCAGTGACCACAGTAAACTGTGGCACGTGTACTAGGGGAGGAACGAGAAAACAAAGCTCCTTGAAAAGTTTAAGTCAGGAATTGAGGGGAGGGAGAAGAAACATAGATTTTGTTACTCTGAATACTGCATAACCAACCTCATTTCTCTTTTGCTACTTGTTTTGAAAGCAAGGACTGTATATCCTGACTGCATTGGAATGCAGCTCTATTATTGTGTCCCCCTTCCATGGTAAGTCAATAGCTGAAACAGATTAGGGATAGAGACTCTTTCATGCTACGTGCATCTCTGTGGTTGAACTCTCTCTGTAGGTTAGTGTAGACTTCCCTCCCTCCTTTTTTTTCTTGGGGGGGAGGGGTGGTGGGGGTGGTGGTGGGAGGGAGAGGACAGGGGGAGGGGTGGTCCCAGTGGGTTTCTGCTACAACTAAGAATAAAAAAGCTGGAATATGTTTCCTTTAATGTCTCTCAGTTAGATTTTCTAAGTGAAGATTAGTTTTTCAGCAAAAGATCTGTGTGGAATTTGTAAGCAGTAGGGATACGGCTAGGTAATGCTTGTTACATGTGGAATGTATAGCTATTTCTTTCCATGAAGATGCTACGGGTTTTTCTTCTAGACATGTCACACTGATGCTGAAGAATATGTGGAAAAAAATTATATTCTGCCCTTATTTTATGTCCTTCTCAGCATCTTCTTCTCCAGGGACAGGCAACAGAGAGAAGGCTGTGTGACATGTAAAGTCTTTATGTAGATTCATAAATATGTGAAAGGCTTCTGCACTCTTATACTAACATTTCTGATAGTTTGGCCCAATTAATAGACATTTCATCAGTGAGGGTGCTCACTGAAAACTGTATAGGAAAGAAGAGTCAGACACTAAATATTGTAGTCTTTGGGGAACTGGGATAAAAATTTCTGAAGAGATACGGAATACTAGAAATACACAGGGTTTATATGAAATGTCAGGCTACCAACATACAGGCTTTTAAAATTAATTATTTTTTGACTTACAGAAATACCTACTGTAAACAATGAAAATGTCTATTTCTTTGTGAAAGCACTAGTTAGGGCACCAATACAAATCTGTAGCTTTTGATTAATTCTTAATTCTGTTCAGTCTACTTAGCTAAGAAAGTTAGCAACTGAATAGAAGAATTGGAAATGCCATCAAGGATCAAGATGGCCACTTCATACATCATGAACGGATCTCATCAGTTGAGATGGGAATGAAGCACATTGGGTGTATGCTGTCCTTTTTCTCATAGTACTTATTAGTTAAAGGTACAATATTGTGTTGGAAAGGAGATAAAAATACACATTTGTCTATAGGGTGGGTGAGACCGTATACCAGAGCTGACTGGATTCCTTAATCTTACAACCTGTGGACCAAAAATTTTATGGATGAGAGTCACAAGACTTACACCTTGGAAAATCAAAAGTAGGGAGGTAGAAGATGGGCTCTTGGGATTGTTTACCAAATAGGAAATGACTCTACCTCTGGGGGGTCTGTGGGTGAATCTGCTTTAGCCATGGAGCTGGCATATAAACCAATCTCATAATTTTAGCTGGTTCTTTTCCTTCCCAGCCAGGGATTCAGATTACCCAGCTGTATCCCTACTGCAAAGCACTGTTACCAGTTGTGTAATGAAACCTTATAATGGGAACTTTATTTGACCTATCCACTAGACATGTGGCTCAAGAGTCACAGTCTGGAAATCCATTTCACATACAACCAAAATGTGGCTTAGGATAAAAAAGATAGGCAGGTGTAGGTCTTGACAAGTATCTATTTAAAGACAGTGAAAAACCCCAACTCAAACAAGGAAACTCATATAACTGAAGAACTAAGCATCTCCTGCTCTTAGCAAGCATGAATTTGGACTTGAAGCTTAACTGAGCTAAGTCTGATCCCATTAAAATAATCCCATTAAAATGAAAGGACATCCCACTGATTTCATTGGCCCTTCAATTATGCAGAACAAATAATAATAAATTAATATTTTTTAATATCTAGAAAACATGTTTACAGTAAAAATTATCTGGTGACAAAACAAGCAGCTGTTAACTGACAAATCTAGAAGGAATGGTAGGCTTAATACAACATTTGGGTGGAATCTGCACTATTGGAATTGATGAGAATTTTTTCATAGTCTTTAAGAAAGGTAGAATTAATGTTTTAATGGAATTTAGGAGAACAATGGTTCCCAGAATGACCCCAGGACTGAAAAGATGAACCATTTCTTTCTGTGGGACCATAAAATTGATACTGGAGAAGGCAATGAAATTATCAGGCAGAAGCTGAAAATGTGAAAGGGAACTGGATTACATAGTGAATGATGTTCTTGGGCTGCAAAAGTAAAATGGATGCACATGGTACTGCCATGTCTCAGAACTTTGAGAGTTGTTCAATGCATGATACTTAATACTTCAGTAAGGAGGATGTGCTTTAACTGCTGCACAGGTATATAGAGTCAATTGCTCAATTACTTACAGCTTGGTTAGTAGAAGATTAATATAATAAGTTTGAGACCGCTGGTTTACATCCTTTTGCATACCACCAGTTAGTTCCGTGCTTTCTAAAACACTATAGAGATATGTATGAGAATATTTTGGAATATCTGGGACTGCAGGAAAAAGCTAGAAATATTATGCTTGGATCTTTGTAAGAGTCTGTGAAAGACATTTATTTTTTAGAGAGCTTTTTAATTTTTTTTTTTTTTTTTTTTTTACTTTTAAATCTGAACAAAAGCCTTAAACCTTTGTACCCGGAGAATAATTTGTATGATTTTCTCTGTTCCCCCCAATGCTACAACAGCATATCCTGAACACGAAAAGAACTTCATGATATAAGTCACTGACTGCTTGTAAAAGCCCAGAATAAAGTCTAGACATCAAGGCCCATAATCCAGCCAGCTGGTCTTGCTTTCCAAGGAAAGAATCCAAAATGGCAGCTAAGATGACTTTGTTTCATGAGCCATCTGAACTGTGGTATGGTGTCTTTGGAGACAAATGGTTTCCTGAGATTTTCATATGATCATTACACATTATGAATGTAATGATATGGTATATATACATTTTAAATTCCAGTGTTGTCAAGGAAAATATGCATGCATTAGTGTAACATACTGTGATTTACAGTAGGGCGCTTCTATCCACATCACTGTATACCAGAGGACCAAGAGTATCTGTTGGTTCTTATCTATCTACTCGCAGATGTATCTAAGAAATACACATTTCTATAAACAACTTAATTTATAGACGAAGTTGGCCACTGAGAAGTAAAGTTTTCCTGAAGGATAGGAGACATGTCATTCTTCTTTGGTTTAGTGGGGAGATCACACACTTCCGGCTCCTGTTGTGCCTTTTGGTGTTCAATACTAACCATTTTACTCTCCATAATTCTTGCGAGTCCTTTTCAATTTAGAATATATTTTGTCCTTTCCTAAATATTTATTTTATTTTCATGAAACAGAGAAGTGCTTTTAGTACTTTTATTCTAGTTACTATCATTAACTCTTTGATAGACCTTCTTGATTTTAAGTAGGAACATAGCGGAATTTGACTTATATTTCTTTTTCTGTTTTGGAATCCCTAGCTGATTAAGAACTGTAGTGGTCTCGCCAAGAGAGGTTTCTTCACTCTATGCAAAAGAATGACTGAAAATTTTCTTCCAGATATGAATCTTTCTGCATTTCAGTAAGCACTTTTCACCCTGAGATTTTTTTTTTTTAAATCCGGTTCCATGTAAGGTTATACATTACATTACTAATGCTCTGAGGCTGACTTAGTGTAACCTGTGTGACATACCTGAGTGGTTTTTAGATATTTCCCCAGAATAAATATTAGGCTGCGAGCCATGCACAGCAGTAGCTTTAATTAACATGTCTGCAGTTTTTGTGATTGTTCCCTGCAGTTTGGGAACTAGTTCTGTAATTCTGCATCACAGCTACCCTCTGTGGGTATTATTATAATAATAATAATGCCTTCCTGGTGAATTGAGAATGAGTTGGTAGCAGCAGTGTTTTCAAAGAAGGAAGCATCAGCCTTCCAATCATTCCTTTCCTTTTTTCATGCAACTAAAACGTGTTAATCTTTACAACGTAAGAACTGACACACTGGATCAGATAAGAGATACATCTACTTGATTTTTTTGTCCTGGTCAGCAGAAAAAAACTTGAAATAGAATAATACAAGAATTAGGGCATAAAAAAATAAGAATAGGCAGAGTGTTTTTTCCTCAGTATACTGTCTCAGCTGGTGGCTTTAGGAACCTTTGAGCTGGAAATAGCATATATATTGTCATGTTTAGAAGCCATTGAACTTATAATCAATAAAGTATTTAAAACTTTTTGGCACTCATTTTGGGGCTGAGAATTACGCCACATCCTTGAGCTCTGCAACTTAAAATGTCATATTAAGAGTTTTTCCTTTTATGTGGTTTTTAAGTCTGTTGCCTAGTAATGTCCTTAGGTGCCCATAGCTCTTCAGCTATGAGTAATAGTGAACGATAGTTCCCAGTTCACCTTCTCGATAGCATTTTCAGTCTCTCGCTTCTTTTTCAATAGTACATTTTCCAAGCTGAAAAGTCCTGCCTGAAAGTCTGCCTTTTCTCACTGCGGATAGTTTTGTTTGTCTTTCTTAACTGGGAGAGTAGGTTCTTTTCAAAGTATTTTTGGCAGGTCTGGAATGTTTCATCTAGCAATTCTTTTGTGCATTTTATGCTAGAAAATAAGATAAACAGGTTTTACATATATTTTAAATTAAAATATCATAGAGAACCAGGGCTGGAAGGGATGTGAAGGTATCTTCTAGTGCATCCATAGTACTAAGTGAGTATCAATTATACCACTGTTATTTCTGAGATAAGTTTGTCTGGCTTGTTCTTACTGACCTTTGTAATACCTTTGTTCATGATTCATTGTCCACAGGTACTAAAAGATTTCTCTAATATCTTAACTTAGTCTCTTTTTCTGTAATTTCAGGCAGTTATTTCTTGTCTTATCCACATTGGACGTAGTGAACTGATTTTTTTTCCCTCCTCCTTTGTGATGACCTGTATCTGAAAATGCATATCATGTTCCTTAGTTTCTCTTCTTGAAGTTGATAGACCCTAATTCTTTCAATCTTACCACAGAGGTTATGTTTTCTAGTTTTCTTATTGTCCTTGTTGCTTTTCTTTGTAGTCTCCCCAGTTTGTTCACATCTTTGAGTGGATAAAATTGGATCCAGTTCTCCTGCTGAGTTCTTGCCAGTGCCAAAGAAAACAGAAGGATTACTACTATATATACATCTTTCCATAGTGTGTTTTTTGCAACAACATGACTCTGTTGACTTGTCACCTTAGTGTCTTGATCTTTTTCTTTAGTAGAAAAAGACAACTTCTTAATCAGTTATTTCTCTTCCTGGATTTGTGGAGTTGATTAATTCTGCTGAAGTGTATGAGCATGCTTTTCTCCCTATTACATATAATAATTTTTTTTCCAGTTCAGTTCTTAGGTTTGGCAAGATGTCTTAAAGCTACATTTTTGTTTTTCATACTAGTGCCATCTGCAAATTTGTAGGTTATTAATAAAATAATTTAATATCATATGGCCCTGCAAAATGCCATTTTTTAAACATCCTTCTAGTTTAACAGTGAATTGTTGGTGGTTCACTACAGTTTCCCAACTAGTTTGTCATCCATGTTATGTTACTTTTGTTTGGATCATATTTTTCTTTAGCTTGCTTATGTGAATATCTTGAGATTTGATACCAAATATGACTGCTACTCGTGTCCTTCAACAAAGCCAATTACTCTGTCATATGAAAAAATTTGATTTGTTTGACATAACTTCTTGGGAAGTCCATATTGATTCTTCTAGGTGTTTACAAAAAGTCTGAAGCAGATTACTTGTTCCAGTAAGTCTCAGAATGAAAACTGACTGATCTATAAATTATTCAGTCTTCCTTTTTTCTGTTAAGATCAAAATTATATTTGTCATTCCCTAGTTTTTTGGTATCACAACTGTTCCCCAAGAGTTCTCAAAACTACCTTTATTTTCAACAGCACTGAGATTTTATCAGCATTTTTATTCCTAGGACAAAATTCACTATATCTAGCTAATATTAAAACATCCTAGTATTCTGTTACCTGTTGTTTTTTTCCCCCCACTAACAGTGAGATGTTTTCTTTCCCCCTGTTAGTGCTAATTGTACTAGCTATTTCATCAGTGCTAGGTAAAGAGTGATGTAAAAGAGCATCAGCCTTGGCATAATCATTTAATAAATTTACAGATGTGTTAAAGAGACTAGGCTTAATAGACTTAAGCCTCACTCTCTCAGTATAGCTTTAGTCATTTTGTTTGCATGTGAGTTTATTTGTGACATTATTTTAAAAGTTTGTAAATGAAAGGGATAATGCTGTCTCACCTAGTACAAAATGCTTGGACATTAAAATCAATAGGATAGGAGAGAATGCATTTTGTAATCATGATAGTTAAAGATCCCAGCGGGATTTGATATCTACCAGCATCCAGTAACCTCAGCACAGTCAGGTGGTAAAGGATGAGGGAAATATAGTTGTAGCCTCAGGCAGATACTCGGCTCACGCAGCTGTTTCATGCATTCTGGCAACATGACTCAGTTAAAATCAAATAACATTCCTTATGCCAATATTTCTTACCTGCATATGAAACCAGTTGTCTTTCATTTTGCAAAAACATGATAATTCAAAGAGCATTAAAAAATGTACTGTTTCTCACACAGAATTTATATCTTGCAGCTGCACACTAATCCAAGTGAAATGGAGTAGAGTTTCACTTTATCAGCCAATCATAACTTTAAACTGTTTTTACAATTCATCGTACAGTTTTTAAAGCCAGATTTAAGTCTGTATATGAAAAATAGTCTACTTGATGTATGAAACCATAGATTAGTCAATCTGTATTTAAAGAAATACTTCAGTAACAACAGAAAAATGACTTTAGAGAATTTACGGACTAAACTCTGAATGATACACATGGAATGCAAGTGTTATGCCATCAGTACAGTTAGGACTATGTGTGAAAGGAGTAGCTGAAATATATAGTTAAATTGCTCAAATAATCCCTGATCCTGGTACTCTTTTACAGCTGTCATATTTAGTTTATTAGTCTGTCCCATATCCTAGCTGCTTGTTAGCCTTTTTATTTCTGAGAGCAAATATACACCAGATGGAAGACAGAGTGGATCTCTTGTGTCTGGGTAAGGCTGAACCTGTTCATTATTTCCTTAGATGGGATCATGGAAGAAGATGAACAAACAATTAAATTCCTACTTGTGAGTAGATGTGCCATGTAAAGATGCTGGGAGATTATCTTTGTCCTCCCAAGACGCTGCTGAGAATTCAATTGCATCTCTCTATCGCGAAAGTCACAACTTGGTTCTTATGCCCTGTTTAATCCCCTCTTAGGGATTATTAGAATTAAAGGAATATTAAGTCCTTATATTAGGAGAAAGGGAGGAAAATCATCATAATGCACATACTCAGCACTTCTTGTCACATGCCAATGCTCAGGTGGTGGTTAATACTCAGTCTATGGCATAGATCTGGGACTGAATTGCATATCCAAAGTAATGTTGCATGCTTCATCGTCTCTATCTGAAAGTGTCAGGAGAATCATAAGATATTGATTTGGCCTTTTTGCCTAACTCAGATGAGAAATTTTTCTTGGGTCAAGATTGTGTTTTAACAGGAAGAAAAGTATTAGAAAAATTTCTGTTGCAAATAAAATTTTATCTTTCACACCCATATTATTTTTAACATTCTTTGTTTTTCTTCAGCAATCTTTTTATTCTATACAGGCTCAGATAAACTTGTTTTAATATGTGAAAAGGGTTTTATGTATTCTTAGAGGGTTTTGGTACTTCGGGAATTAGTCATGTGGTTGTACAATAAGTTACAGAAGTGACTGCATAAGTGACTGTCGTGATCTCCATTTACACAACACGTTTAAATATACTCAAACTTAGGTACATCCTCACATACTATTTTGCTAACAAACACTAAGTATGACTTAGAAAAGACAGCTCCTAGGAATAAAAAACTATTCAAGTTTTACGCCTACTCAGTCCTTTAAAATTCTGTTTACTATGCCAGATACATTTTTTTAATTGATGCCAGTTATGATACTTGTCTATTTTTGCTGTCATCAAGCTGTTAAACATATTACTATTCAGCATTTTTGTATGAATATCACCTTTCCTATTTCAACTCTGTTTTTTAGAAGTAACTTCCTGCTATAACAATATTTTCTGGAAAAAAGTCAAGAATACTTTAATACTTAAACAGGTTTTACAAGTTAACAATTCTGCTATAATTAGTCTTCAGGCTACCTCTGGCTCCATGGATTTAAAGCTATCAGAGTTTACTGTTTTGTGAAAAATATGTTTTACTTTGTTTGGACATGCTTGTCATAAGTTTCTCAGTATATCATTATCCTATAAAACCTCCCACTGGCAGCGTCTGGAAGAAAAAAATATAGTGTAAACTATAGAAGACCTAATGGCAGCTTCCTGCCAACGTTCATTCTTGAGTCAACAACGTTTGTTTTTGTTTTTGCTTTTGTGAAAATATGTCACAATCTAGTCTTTCATAGAAGTTTGCTATTTATTTATCAGCCTAGTAGAGCATATATCCACATCTTCTACTTTCCCCTATTTTTTCTCCTTTTCATTCCATGATATCTGTGTTTCTGGTCATACCACCAGTAAGTGTTTGCACACATAAATTATACACCTAAAAACACTCATCACTGGAAAATTTACTGCTTCTAATATCTTTCTCATGAACAGTTGTGTTTATTTCTGAGTTGACTTCTCTGGTAAAGACAGCAATGCTCTTAGTTTTGCTTCAGTTCTTTGTTTTTTCAAGACTCTCGTTTTAGGTATTACAGTGTGTATGGGACCATGTGGGCTTTTAACCATAAGCCTGTGCTGGGAATATTAAAATGGTTTTAGTTTATAAATGCAACTCTGAGTAAAAATAATAGTGGATTGCTATCTGTATTAACTATACTGCTTCTACCCTGCTGAAGCTAAGGGCATTATGTGGGAGCAGAATATATCCTCCTGACAGAGGATATAATTGGCTTTTCTTTTTTCTCTTTGAAACCCTATTTCGAGAAGGCGGGGGGGCAGAGAGAAAGGTTGCTGTCCTTTAAGATAAGGAGCTTGAATCTTCTTTCCTATGTCCAGGAAACTTATGTTATTTGGTTTGGGAAATCTTTTATCTTCTGGGCCTCTTTTTGGCAGCTTAACTACTAACTCTACTTAACTAAAGTAAACTAGAGACATACTACAGATACTGTCTTGGAAAAGTAGATGCTGCTCTTTTCTCTTTTTTTAAAAACTTCTTTAAATATTCTTTGCCAGTATTTTGGGGTTTTGAATACGAAATACTTGGTGCTTTTGTAGTATTACAACAGCATAGTAAGTTAATATTTTTGTTATTTTTATTATCATATGTTACTGTGCATTTATAGCAATGAGGGTTACTCTTTTGTAATGGTTAATTTTCCCTCCTCTTGAGGTGGAATGTTGTATAACGTTACATGAAGTACCATGAGATACATCTCAGATTAAACTATATTCATAATGCAATAGAGTAGGATACCAGTTATTCAAATGACACTAAATTTGTCTGGGTGATTCAGAGTTTGTATCATGAGGAGTCACTGTCAGACAGGAAGACAAGTACAGCAAAGAAGTTTGGATAACCAGGATCATGCTGTGAGTATTTAGGTTTTTTGTTGACCAAATCCATTATATGTAGAAAGGCTATATTTCTTTTTTGTTCGTTTATAGAAAGTCTCTTTAATATTACACTATCATCACATGAATTTACTGAACAGATGTGGTATTATAAGCCATTACTTTTGATCTTGTCATGAACAGTAGATTTGAGATAAGTGGCACCAGCCAAAAAAGACCCCAGAATGAAAAAGCCAACTTACAAGAAGAGAATTGTTGAGCTCTAATTTTGAATAATAATTTTATTTACTCATTGTAAACAGTGTTTCTTAAAAGGAAAAAAAAGTAAACCCTTAAGTTTTATGTGCCCAACTCTCTTCCTAGATAAGAAAATATTCAAAGCACATCTTATATGTACTTGCTTACCACTGTTGTCTAATTTTTGTGTCTTTTGTCTTTGTTAGCCCAAGGAAAATGGACAGATATGATGATTTTGTATACCAGTGATTTAATTTAATTTCATTTCTTAGAAATACTGTTCTTCTCAGTATCCTTATACCAATCAAGATCAAGAAAAATCCAACTTTCAATAAAAAATGCCTGCAATTGTCTAAGCTGTGTTGCCTAAATGAATGAGAATTATTGAAATCTCCTCTCCTCTGTGGAGATTTTGCTTTGTAGAGGTGTTTCCTGTGGAATTCATCTTAGAGAGGGGAAGGAATTTAGACGTTATTTATGTGCATATGTGTGTGCTCACTGAAGTGATTTCGAAGGTCTTATGTATGCACCACGAAACTGGAGAAATTAGATATTTGGGAATGGAAATTGGTGGTCTTCCAGGCAATATTGGATCTAAAAGTGCTAAATCCTTTAATAAATAAACCTTGATTCAGACTGGAATGTCTTGGCTTGATCTTAAAGGTGATATTATGAGGGACTTCTAGCTGTTGACTAGCCTCAAAGATAATTATCTGCACATTCCAATCTTGCTCTGCCATCAGCAGTGCCTGAGGTCTAAATGGAGCAAATGTTATTTCCACTAGAAGTATATTATATTTAGACTATCCTCATTCCCAATCATTTCAAAAAATATTTGCATCTGACTGGAAATACGAAGAATAAAATAATTAAATAGCTATATAACCTGCTTCTTAGAGTCCTGTGTGCTTAACACAGGAATCATAATTTCAGCCATGGTAGACAGTTTTCTAACTATGACATTTTATGTTGTTAGCACACAGTTATATTGTTGGTGTTACTCTTTTTGTTAGGCTGTGGATGAAAGAATAAGTTTTTCTTTGCTGAACATTTTGGAGTGAGAACTCTTAAAACACATCAATACAATGTTGAGGATTTTGCTCATAATATAGATCAGATGCTCAACAAATTTCATTTACTGTATCATGTACTGGAGCTAATTTGAAAGACTGAATAGCCCATCTGAAATAGTATATACGTAATTTAAGTATTAGAGAGTCATGTTTCTGTATCAAGCACCTTGAAACAGTTGGAAATGCTCTTCTGCCTTAAAAAACTGCCTACTTAATTCATAGTACATAACTGCTTCCTTAATAAATGATAAATCTAAGAATTTTTTGTTTGTTTGTTTCATAAGTTTTACCTGCACAAGTAAAATAGAAATTTGATTCTTTAAAGGACTTAACTGCTGGATATAGCAGAGACTTCCATAATAAAGTTTGTCTGTGGGACAAAAGCCTATACAAAGTTGAGAAAGAAAGAAAGCATTAATATATAACATGCTGTGTAAATATGTATGTTTGTAAATGCACTTTAATATAGTTTTAATGTATCCTCACTTGTGGGATTGTGTGCTTCTTGGATAGGGACTCTAGATATTAAAAAATAATTTAAATGTACCACTTAATATGGACATAGTCATCTCTGTCCTTTGAAACCAAACCTGTCTTTCGACGAGATGGACTCAAGAATAATAAAAGATATGTCCTGATGAGAACTAATATGCAGACTATGAACAGTGGCAAGGGTGTTAGTTTACATGAAAGGTCAAGCAGATCCAAAATACAGTTCTCATGAAGGCCAGTTTAAGCCTCCCAGCTCTAAGTTTTGTAAGTCCTGTCACTTAGCTTGTCATCTTAATGCCCATGTATTTTGCCTGGAGTAAATAATATCAGCTTGTAGATCTGCATGTTTTCTGTTTATACTGTCCTGCATTTTGCCTCATATGGGAAGAGGCTTGAGAGACTAAGAAGGAAAACAAACTTTTAGCTGAGGAATAAAAGGCACCTTATGTTAGTTAAAGATTCTGTTACTACTTTTCCTTTTTTCATCTGGTGAGAAATATTATTGTTCTCATCAAACTTTGCCTAAAAAAGTATTTATAGCTGTATAAAACTTAGGCTTTTATATGAGCGTCCATTACTTTGGTATCTAAATAATGTTCATATAAGAACAGTTACAATAGCAAAATCTTTAGTAAATTCCATAGAGCAATTATTATGGTTGCCCAGTTCAGACCAAGGCTTTATAGTACAGTTTGTGTTAGTTTTCTTATTATAAACTTATTATTACTTTATCTATACAAAACTTTGTTCATACTACCTGTAAATAGAATTCTTGCATCTAATGAGGCTGCCTTTCATAGGATTGCTATTGTACTGTACTGTGAAGTGCAATTTAGGAAGCATGAAAGCTCTATCTAAATGTTGACAGCTGCTGTTCTTCAGTATTTATTCTAGCAGATGGCAAAAACTGCTTGTAATCACTAAATGAGAAAAGCTGCCTTATCCCAGTTGTTGAGCATATAACCCACAGAAAGGCTGAGCAATAACTACTTGGAAATAGTTGGGGAATCAATTAACTTCTGTAGGGAAGATCTGTTAGAATATTTCAACTGTCACATCTTTGGGCTGAGAAGATAAAAAGGCAAAGACATTTAGTTAAGTGACTACTGAGCAGAATTTGGAACTGAAGCACTCCAAGAATAATATGGAGAAATGTTCCAATATGAGCTAGATCAGCAGGTTGGGAAGATGAAGTGGAAGAGGGAGAGTTGGTTCAGCAAATTCTGGGAGCTTGGTGAAGAGGCAGCTCTATTTATTATGATATTTATTCCATCAGGAGCCAAAAAGGACTAAAATGGACATAGAAAATTGAATTGCAGAGCATCGTAGTGGGGGGAGTACTCATGGACAGTTAGGAGAGGGAAGAAGCAACTGAATTCGTAGAACAGAGAGCTAAGCACCATTTTCTATTGCCTTTTTCTGTTATTTTCTTGTACCTGGTAGATGTTGGGATAATATAAGTACTCTGGAATAGCATAGTGGTAAGGTGAATAGGGGTGTAAGTATGACCATCTTCTCCTCCTCCCCTTTTTCAGTCTAGCGAAACAAAATCTATCACACAATAGAATGTATTGCCAAATGCATATTTGGCTGGTATATCATTAACTGCATGAGGGGAGACAAACAAAAAGTCTAGGTGCTGGGACTTTGAGTTACAGTATTTGCATTTTTATACTTGGGCCAAACTCTTACAAACTGATGTGACAGAATTGAAATCTTTGTTTTCGTTGTAGGTGATGCAATAGTTTAAGTGACAGCTCTTTTTCTTCATCTGGGCATCCTCACTAAACCTTGTTTTGGTTCACTGGTAGTCAGACAATGTGGTTTTGTTGCTTGGAAAAGAGCAAGTTCTGTAATTCAGCATCTTTGTTTTTCCCAGTAATGTTTTTATTCATTGTTAACTGCTGCTGTATTTCACAAAGAGATGGAGGTGATTTTTTCAGGAGCTAACTTGGAGTAAAACCATTGTTATAAAGGCTCTTTACTTCCTCTTCCTTCCTTCAGATAGTGATTGAGGAAAATTTTGCAGTTTCAGGAGGACAGTATTTCTTGGGCTATCTTCCTGCCCTTGTCAGTGTTCTCTCCCCAACCTGATTTTCTTCTCCCATTTCTGTAATCATAGCGAGCCATTCCTACCGAGTTTCTTTTCTGCATACTGTGTGTGTATAATTCTGCACATCCTGTTACTTTGCAACTTTGCTCTGCAGCATTGCGTACTGTCTGTGCAATTACGTGTAAGGATCTGTTTAGTTGCTGCATAGTTTCCTCCTGAGCTAGTGTGCCTGCAGCATTGTGGAGGCATCTGTGGGCTCTGTTACTGCCTTCTCGGCTTCTGCTAAGTGCCGGCAGCCCTGCTCTCAGAGGCAACAGGCTGTGCAACCACCCTCACATCTGGCTCCCTTTTTGCACAAGTAGTATTTCCTGAGCCTGTTGTTGAGTTCAGTTCAGCATCCTGCTCCTCCAGCACTGCTTCTTCCTCCCACAGGGAATTTCTCTCTAGTATGTTGATTGAGGGGAAGCACTGTGATCTGTGACTGATTATCCAGTAAGCTTATTACTGCGTAGTAGGTGTGGGGATAGTTTCGTGAACAGGGAGCTACTATTTGAGCAAGATTTCTATTTAGCGCTCTGAAAATTTGACATGCTGATTGTAAACTGCCTTCATGGAGGAATTCCTGCTGACAAATTCTGGGTTGGTATTTTTGCCCCATCATATGATCATTCCTAGCTTATCATGTGTTAATAATGGAGTCCAGTTGTCAGACATTTTGTTGTCCCCCACAGGCCTCCCCTGACTGTCCTATGGGCTATCCTATCCTGGACAGGCTCATAAGCACTTCAGTTCTGTTCCTATTGACTGGTCTCTTCCTGAAGTGACCCTCCAAAGCAGTTTTTAATTATTATTTTTGTAAGAAAGATTTCCTTCTAAGGAACCTTTTTCCCCAGAAAAGTACCCGAAATGACACAAAATGTATAACCTTTATTTTTAGGGCTTCAGTGCAGCTTATTTGATCTATGACAGAGCCCATATTGGTAAACTTGTGTTGCTTATGTTTGCACCATATCTGAAACAATTAACTCAGTCAACTGTTTGTAGTCCTGCTCCATGTGTTCTCCTGTACTTCACCCATGGCTCTGTGTAAATTTGAGTAAGGATGTAACTACCAATTGCTATACCAAGTATCAAAATTTTTCTTGATAACAGTGATCTGCAAATGGGTGTGCCGGAGCCAGAATTTGGCTCTTTAATGTACAGACATATAATAACTTTTCTTAGGGTTATTTATGTAGTTGATATTGCATTATGTACAATAGGAATTAATTTTAGTTTTTAAGCACGTAGCATGTCCATGCCACTGTGACTTTTGTAGGTGTGCGAAGCCAATAAAATATTGCATAAATAATTTTATATTAAAAATGCCATAGAATTAAGTAAACAGGGAAAGATTATCTGCATTAAGAAAAGAGTGCAGATACAGCTTCCTTGGGCATTCAGTACTCACATGAACACTATGTTAAAAGTCACAGTACTAAAGATGGTATCAAATTTCTTTGGTGCAGAAGCTATACCTTGTTACCAGTTGCATGAATCTTTTTATTTATCTTGCTGCATATTAATATTATTTTGTTTGTGTCAAAACTAGATAGGAAACCGTATTTTCTGAGATTTCTCACATAAAACTATCCAAGTATTTTCATACAATAACGTTTTCACTTTAATAAATCTTACTTGCTATTTCACAATACGTAAGCACATTGTAGTGTGTGAAGAAACTCTTACGTACATAAACTACCTGTTTGCAGTAAGACTTTACACATACCATGTGAATCTCTGCTGCCTTTGGAAATATTCTAAAGGAGAAGCATTTCTAACTTTAATAACATATTGGGATTATGGATTAAAAGCAGTGGGGAAGTAGCTTTGTGCAGTGTAACCTAACAAGTGTGCTAAGAATCAACTTTTTGCAAGAAAACTCCCAATTTGCCCTCTCTCCCCGAAGTTGACCTGGTGGATGAAATAGTAGATGTGTGTATGATTCTAGGCATGCCTTCTCCAAAGATCAACATTTGTACACACTTTAGTCACCTTTTATACGCAGTGCTATTGACATTAACCAGAGAGGCCAGTCTGACAGCGCTGTACTTTAACACCAGCTAAAGAGTTGCTCTGCTCTACTTGCATGGTTTATCTAAAAAGACTCAACACTGAAATCACACAGCGTAATTGTTTTCAGTCTGTAAGAGTTCTCTTCCAGATACAATATCCTGTAGGACAGCTGAGTGTCCTACTGAAATCAACATATGTTCAATAGCTAATTCAATTACACATTTTTGTATAGTTCTGAAAACATCAGGTTGAGCTCTGTAATTTATCAATATATTATATTTAAATCTGCTTTCATTTGCACAACTATAAAACACCTTTAATGCTACTCTTGTAATTAGGTTTGCACAGTATCAAACAAGTGTAAGTTAAAGCAGAAATGAGCCCACCAGCTGTTCAAAACAATCACAGACTTGCTCAAACGAAGCTCAATAGGAAAGGAGAAAAAAATAATAAGATATGACAACAAAATAATTCATTTTTAAACTAAATGAAAAAAATTAAAACGATGCTACTTTTTTTGTATGAAGCGGAATTGCACAATTGCGCAGGTGCTTGGTCTTGTTTCCATGACAGTGCGTGTCTGGATGACTTCTAGAGTTCAATGAGGCTAACAGTGAGTTAGGCCTTGTCAGTGTGAAGTTTACCTTGGACAAAGAACATTTGTTGACTGATTCTTGCAACACTTTGAATACTGTATCTTTATTGACATGGTCCGAGGTGGTTTTTTTCCTAATTTATATAGCATTGCAAAATCAGAATGTGATATTAATTACTCCATCATATAACTATATTTTGCTGCTAATGAAAGACCTTTTATTTGGGGTAAAACATCCCAGTTCTATCTGCGAGGAGTATTCTGCCGTTTTGCCCATCCTTTTCAGTTTTGCAAGAGGTCACATTCACGTTTTGACACTGGGTTGTCATACAGTGTTTTCTAGTTGAAACTAATTGAGAATACTATAACTGGAGGCCAGTTGTGTTTCACAAGATGAAGTGTTTAAATATATGACAGTATTCCTGGGACAGCAGTGGGAGCATCATTTTTGTTTGCTTTTGAGAATAGGGTTTTTTTCATCTTTTTAGAAACATGACCCTAGAGCACAAAGGTTAACATTATTTATACAGTCATTTTCGTTGGATTTAACTGAAACTATATAGGTATATAAAAAAACTCCGTTTTTGTTGTTGCTTTTGGTTGTTGTTTTGGTTTGGCTTTTTAAACTTATTATTATTCTATTTAACTGATTATTACCAATATTTTCCAAAATTATTTAATTATGTTTTTCAATTATAGTGAAATCACTATATTAATTGGAAGACCAGATAA
Organism: Calonectris borealis; assembly: GCF_964195595.1. Taxonomy (NCBI): domain Eukaryota; kingdom Metazoa; phylum Chordata; class Aves; order Procellariiformes; family Procellariidae; genus Calonectris; species Calonectris borealis. The sequence goes on from NC_134321.1 coordinate 15,263,575, forward strand.
TGAATCCAAGAATTATATTATTGTGGTCCTATATTTTATTGAATTACTGAGGTTTAGAGTAAAAGATGATCGAAGTTCTAACTGCCAGTATCAAGAAAGTTAATAATTTTAATACTGTCTTGCAAAATCTTCAATAAAGACCGCTACTTTATTAATCCTTCCTCTTAGGATATATATTTATTTTAATCTATGGGAATCTGCTAAATTCTAGAATGTTTTTATCTACAGATGGACATATGTCTCTTATCATAACACCATGCTAATATAAATTAACATGACCGGTAGCTACCATGGAACAGCCAGCAAGGAAATACTAAGGAAACTAAAGTACCTTCTCTCCCTGATTGTGGTCCCTACAAGTCTAAATGGGAAATATGTACTATAGCTATACTGTCTCTCTTCTTTATTTGAATAAAACTAAATCTCATGTATTATTAACATAGCACTTAGCAAAAGAATTAAAATATTTTAAATCCTACTTTCTGTAATAAAGTAATCTCAATAAGCTTTTCTGCAGCATGGCATCCCATTTGATAATTGTGCTGTTGTGTTCCTATGGAGATGGCAAGCCATTTCATGAGGATTGCTATTTCAGTGCTTCTGGTAATTTGTTATACTACCGCTGCATTGCTGGTTAATATCATTGGGCCCTACTTGCCTAGTCTATTATGATTTAAAAAAAAAAAACAAAACCCAAATCGAAAAGGAACCATTATCCTGGATTTTATAAACGTTCTACTTAACTTTCTGTCAAATCCTTCACTTACGATGTTTATTTTAAAGCTTATAGACATTCTAGAGTATGGTTACTTTTTTCTTCTCTGTCAATATCCAAAATTGTGAGAGACAACATGTGTCTAATTTCTTCATTTGGAAAGGTTGAGGAACATCAGCCTCCGTAACGATACTGGTTTTGTTAGACCTGTTTCCTGGGTTTAAAAGCTGTGATGGAAGAAGTCAGAGGTGAGAAATTTGGCTAGGGATGACAAATGGGATGGGAAGAGAGTGGAGGGAAGGGTGACAAAGTTTATTTCCATGTCTTGCAAAGCTCAGTATGACACTTTGCTACGTCTGTTTGCTTTTCTGAAAAACACTTTTGTAATGAAACTGTTTAGGCCGTTGTACACTGGAGAAATTCCCATTAGAAACAGAAAGAAACAGGGTATTTACAAACCATATTGCAGGACAGTGTTGGCAATTTTAAGAGCAGTAGGTCCACATGACTGGTATTGGACCTCCTATAGGTGTGCAATTGAATTAGTCATGAGATAGAGTGGTTCTCTGCGTGGCCAGCAGCCGCTGGCACAGGATCCTGGGATGCCTGGCACTCATCCTTCACTATGCAAAGCAGAGGCAATCCATTAGTGTAAAAAGCTGAAGTCTCCAGCCTGTGAGTCAGAAGAGCTGGTAAGTGGATATTTGTGTGTACAAATCCAGTTTTTATCTGTTTTCCCTCATCTCTGTGAATGTGTTATCTATGTTCTTTTAGTCCAGTGACAGAATAAACTTGTAGGAAAGCCACAAAGAGAAACTTTAAGGAATATAGTCTTTCCTTTTTTTGCAATCTCATGCTTAATCATGGGGAAAAAACCCAAATACAGTTTTTATTAAATTAATCTTCACAGAACTGGAGATAACTGAAATTTATATAGTGTGTAACTTGGCAAAAAAAAGAGAAAAAAAAAAAAACAAAACATTTCCTTAGCAAGTGAGAAAAAAAGAAAGCACCTTTGAAAACAACTGGATGGATTTTTACACTGACTGACTTCTTATTATAAAAATGCAGCTGACATAAACCTGTACTGGATGAATGTAATAGTTTGTTAAACCTTTTTTTTTTATTATTATCTATAATGGTTGTATTAAAGAAAAGTGAAGAATCTATAAGTAAATAGCGGGATTTACTTATTTTATTTTACTATGTAAAATTCATAAATGATCTGTGTGTACTAACACAAGATTAGGTTTTAAATTAAAGTACGTATGGAGTTTCTGTATAGCTACTGATGCTTGAAAAAGTCAGTTAGGGAAATCCAAAACTCTTGTATTTATCACTAATATCATTGCTAAAATGAAGTGCCAACCCTTTAAAGATAGTAATACCAATAATACTAACCTTGATTGCTGGAAAGTTGCCAGCTCTTCGTCATCCTGCAGAAATATATTATACTTGAACTGAGAAAACATGTAATTGTCCCTCCCCCTCCTTATTCCCACAAACTGGAACGGTATTATGTTAGCATGAGTTGTGCTGAGCCGAATCCAATCTGGAATTAAGAATGCTCCAGGGCATTTTTAATAAACTGTCATTCATTTGAACTCTAACCTTCTTTAATTTCCAGAATCTGGTAACGCAGATGTATACTTCAGCCGCATTCATTTCTTTTTCTTTCCTTATCTTGGTGTGAAACACTGCTGATAGGACTTGAAAATGTGAAGCTGTGGAAGAAGTAGAAAGTGTTCATTTAAAATAGACTCAAAACTAAGAAGGAATTATAATAGTTTAGCTTGCTGGCTTTCTGCCATTCTGAAATGTAAACTTAATTCTAGTACTGATTTTAATAAAATCCTTGAAGTGCTGAGGTCAGTTAGGCTTTCTGAAAGTATGAAAAAAAAAAAGGCTTTTATTAGAAAATGCAAAGGATAAAATGAGGCCGTTGTCTTGCAGAGGGGAAGAAAACCCAGTTATTAATGTGTTCAGGGCATAGAGTACTTACTAGCAAAGAACTTTGTATTCGATGAGGTTCTCACAGTGAACTCTTTCAAAACATGAATTCTTGCTAATTCTTTAGCTGGTATCTAAAATGGCAAGGTTTGTGATTGGAAGTAGTTAGGCTAAGAGATATAGTGGGGAAAAAATGAGCAGGCTTTCAGGCAGTAACTGTCTTGGCAGGCCGGGCAGGAGCCGCCCCTCAGCAGGCTCCGGGGAGCTGGAGCTGTTAGCCTCAGCCTTCCCGAGAGGTGTCGCTGCAAGGCAGAGCTGCCGCAGGAGGGGCCGCGCCGGCACCAGCGGCCCGGGGAAAGCACCGGCGTTGCTCGCACGGTGACGGCGCCTGCCCTAGCTTCAGCACGTGAAGGCCTTTAAAATGCTGCTTGGATTTCAGAATGTGTTACTGATCAACATCAATTAGTCTGAGAGACTTTTCTGTATTTCTGTGTAAATAAAGGTCTTAAGGATGCATATGTGATGATTAAGATAGAATAGATGCTTCAGATTGGGAGGAAGATGGCTGGATGGTAACCAATACGGTCATGAATACAAACTTTATCTTGACTCTTGGTACAATGATAAGTATGTAAATGTGTTACTTGGTCATTATTGAATTGATACTTGAATAGGGGACTCAATTCAATATCTGGAGAGTGGAAAAACTAAAAAGAAACTGGAAGGCAGGACCATACCAGTGCTTTGGAGAGGAAAGGACTCCTGGATGCACATTATTCTCTAGATGAAGTGCCCCTAAATGCAGCAAAAGAAGCATTTGCCATAGGTCAGAAAGCTAAAATTTTGCACTAGTAGTACTGGATTTGTTTCCACTTCTTACAGTAGGACTAAGAGGTAGTAAATCAACATTAACCCCTAATTTTTCTTCTGCTATCATTTTAATTCTGGTATCAAAGAAGAGAACATGTGCTTACATTAAGAATTTGGTTTATGTTTTACAATGCTTTTTTCCCCTTAGACTTTTATATCTAGATAATATTGCCTTCAGTGTTTAAAGTTAATTTTCCATTGTAATATATCTGCCACAGCTATATAATAAACATGCTAAGATGACCTTCAGCATTCACACATTTACATTTGATGGTAGTTGATTAAAAAAAAAAAAAAATCAGTTTCTTCTGCACATGCCTGCCAGTTAAATTCTGCTGTAGGTGTTGGTGAGACAGTTAACTAGGAAAACATACAACTCTGAACTTGGGTCATATTCAAAAAATGAAGGAAGAACTAGCTAGCAAATATTGTGTTGAAAGTGTAAATGAAGGTATAACTTTCAAGTCTACATGTGTTAACGATTTGTGGTTTGAAAAAGTTTTCATATTTAAATTTTTAAAGGTTTTTTCCCTCTCTTTTAAACTTTGATCTCTTTTGTCTGGTAATTATTAATATACATTAACAAATCCACAGCTTTGTTTTCCACAAGTCTTTAATTCCCTTAAATGTTTTAAAATGTAACTGATGTGATATATCAGAACTTAGGTGAGCATTCAGTCAGTCAACAGGTTGGATACTAAATTCAGCTGAACCTGTACGAGAAGGAGGGCAATGATACTGAAGATACAGAAGTGCTACTGTTCTGCCTTTTCATGTTCTCATCTGCCAAACAAATCTGCAAGTGTGGAGTGACTTGGTGTTTGAAGATACTGTCTCGAAGCAGGAGTCTGTGTGAATGAATGACTTTGCAGTCTTGAATCCTTACTACTGTTTCCATTAATATCTGTTGCCTGGAATTAACTAACAGGCTGGAGGCTCAGCAGAAACTATATGCAGTTTTTAAAAAACACAAGGACGAGCCTAAGAAATAACCTAGGAAAACAGGGAGAAATATCATATTATGTTTTAGTAGTTGAGGCTTGCCCTTGTTGGAGACAGCATGGGTTTGTGTTCTTGTAGTAAAACAGAAAATAAAGTATCTGATGTTATATTAGAAATTGAGTATATTTTAAAAGAAATATGATCTTTTTTTTTTTTTTTAAATTTTTTTCCCCTGGGATTTAAGTGCAAATCCAGCTTTTTTTTGTTTTCCCCCTCAAGTATATTTTCTCTTTGATGCTTCTACTGTGAAAGTTCACTAGATAGTAATTTTACAAAGATATCTAAAGCCTTTCTTCATGGTTTGCTTTAGTGGAATCTTGCACCTGCACAGACTCTACTGCACAATTTGCACTCCTTGCAAATTTATATCAGTACTACACTGGTTTTACTTTCTGAGTGGAAGGTTGAACATCAGTAGTTTCAATGCTATTGGTAATTCTGATTCTGCATTCATGAAATATAACTTCTTACGCATTGAAGGGTATCAGATGTGTTCTAGTATTCCATTGATCTTCGTAGGGCCGGAAGAAGGATCCGGGAAACTACAGGCCGGTCAGCCTGACCTCGGTGACGGGGAAGATTATGGAGCAGTTCGTTTTGAGGGCACTCACAAGCCATGTGCGGGACACCAGGGGATCAGGCCCAGCCAGCACGGGTTCATGGAAGGCAGGTCCTGCTTGACCAACCTGATCTTCCATGACCAGGTGACCCACCTTGTGGATGAGGGAAAGGCCGTGGGTGTGGTTTACCTGGACTTCAGTAAAGCCTTTGACACTGTCTCCCACAGCATTCTCCTAGAGAGGCTGGCGGCTCATGGCCTAGACAGGTGCACTCTTCGCTGGGTAAAAAACTGGCTGGACGGCCGAGCCCAGAGAGTTGTGGTGAACGGAGTGAAATCCAGTTGGCGGCTGGTCACGAGCGGTGTTCCCCAGGGCTCAGTTTTGGGACCGGTCCTGTTCAATATCTTTATCAACGATCTGGATGAGGGGATCGAGTGCTCCCTCAGTAAGGCGGCAGACGACACCAAGTTGGGCGGCAGTGTTGATCTGCTGGAGGGTAGGAAGGCTCTGCAGAGGGACCTGGACAGGCTGGATCGATGGGCTGAGGCCAACTGTATGAGGTTCAACAAGGCCAAGTGCCAGGTCCTGCACTTTAGCCACAACAACCCCATGCAATGCTACAGGCTTGGGGAAGAGTGGCTGGAAAGCTGCCCGGAGGAAAAGGACCTGGGGGTGCTGGTTAACAGGCAGCTGAACATGAGCCAGCAGTGTGCCCAGGTGGCCAAGAAGGCCAACGGCATCCTGGCCTGTATCAGAAATAGTGTGGCCAGCAGGAGCAGGGAGGTGATCGTGTCCCTGTACTCGGCACTGGTGAGGCTGCACCTCGAATACTGTGTTCGGTTTTGGGCCCCTCACGACAAGAAGGACATTGAGGTGCTGGAGCATGTCCAGAGGAGGGCAACGAAGCTGGTGAAGGGTCTGGAGCACAAGTCTGATGGGGAGCGGCTGAGGGAACTGGGGTTGTTTAGTCTGGAGAAGAGGAGGCTGAGGGGAGACCTCATTGCGCTCTACAACTACCTGAAAGGAGGTTGGGGCGAGGTGATGTTGGTCTCTTCTCCCAAGTAACAAGCGATAGGACGAGAGGAAATGGCCTCAGGTTGCGCCAAGGGAGGCTTAGACTGGACATTAGGAGGAATTTCTTTACTGAAAGAGTGGTCAAGCCTTGGAACAGGCTGCCCAGGGCAGTGATTGAATCACCATCTCTGGAAGTATTTAAAAGATGTGTAGATGTGGCGCTTAGGGACATGGTGTAGTGGGCATGGTGGTGTTGAGTTGGGCTCGATGATCTTAGAAGTCTTTTCCAATCTTAATGACTCTATGATTCTATGATTATTAGAGTGTTTATAAAGATGCAGATGCAGCTGGTGTAGAAGGGGTAAGTAATCAGTGTATCATTTTCAAACAGGGTACGAGTCCTCATTATTATTTGATGAAGACTGTACTATTAATTTTGCTTTATTGAACCTGTTATATAGGAGGCAATGTGTGTTCAAACTGAAACAAAAATATGTGGCTTATAAACACTGATTGCATGCTAGTAGGATTTAGATAACAACAACAAACAACAATTAAGCATGAACTTGGGAGAAAACATCTTATTTTCTCTTATAGACACATTGATTATATGACCACAGTAGAATATTGTCAGACTTTTCAATACACCAGCAAAAATGAACACTTTTCAATGACTAGCATAACATGAACAACCAGAATATATCCTCTCTCCCATTTCATTTTATTTAGATGTTCTTCCTGAAGTGTTGGCTAATTTATAAAATGTTAATATTTGGATAAAGGAGGTGAGAAAGAAAATATGGGCAATAGGACATTCATTATTTAAATTATTATATATCATAAAAACAAATCAAATCTGTTGTTTACTCGCAGCTCTTAATGTAAACTGTATCTTTTGAATAGGGGGAAATCATACTGGTGTCCTGGTAACCAGAGACTATTCATGACCCTCTGGTTCTGTGAATATGATGATTCATGCCACAAGTAAATTTTCTGCTGCCAGACAGGCGTCATATATAGTCTCCATTCTTTAGCATGTTCTTTAAATAATGTGATAGACCATGTCATACACTTTTTTTACGTCTGAATTTTGTCTTCTGAAAAGATGAAGGTTTTCTGAATTCCTGCAATAAGCAATTTATCCTACATCGAGTTGATATTTACCAACGCTAAAGAGAGTGGGATCACCCTAACTTTCCTATATTTCATACTTCAGAGGTTCTCATAGTTGTCATGAGGAAAATAACTTGATTGTTATTAGAGCAGTAACAGACATTTAAAGATCAGAATCATAGAATAATTCGGGTTAGAAAGAACTACTAGAGGCAATCAGTCAACACCCCTGCTCAAAGCAGGGATAACTTTGAAGTTAGGTCAGATTGTCCAGGCTTCATTCAGTCAAGATCTGAAAATACCCAAGGATTGGAGAGTCTACAGCTTCCCTGGACAACCTGTTCCACACAGAAGGGTGTGCATGTTTTGATGAAAAATACATGGATTGTTGTGACCAGTTTTATGTTAAAATATATACCTATATCTGTATCTAAAACTTCTGAAATTACTATTATGATGAGTTACTACCACCCTGAATTCAAATAATATAAAAGGCGCAGAAAATATTTATAAATTGCGTCTGTATGTGGCAGTGGCCCAGGTTAAATAGGTTTCTGGCAATCTGTTAGTTCTGTTTTGTTGCTTATTACTCAATGGATTCATGGAAACATTAAGATTTTTTTGGTATTTAAAGACTACTTTTGTTAGTTTTTAAAATAGTTAAGATAGGAATGGATTTGAACAGCCATTTACTTAAAATAATTCTTTGTGTGTGGCGTTTTTTCTTCTGGATTTATATCGCTTGAAGATTCACTTATTGTAAAGAATATGGAGCTTAAAAAGTTCTCTCTCTTAGGTAGAAGAGCTGATGAATGCACTGGAAAAGACTAGACAAGAATTAGATTCTACCAAAGCCCGTCTTGCCTCAACACAGCAGTCTTTGGCTGAAAAAGAAGCACATCTGGCTAACCTGAGAATAGAGCGAAGAAAACAGCTTGAAGAAATTCTAGAAATGAAGTAAGTACATTGATTTCTCTAATTTATAGAGAAATTAAAATTACTACTTTGTTGCCATAAGAGAAGGAGATTTTTTTCTGTAGGTGTTTTTTCTATGTATATATTTAAGTCTGAATCTAAGGACTTCTAATAGTTGTAAGACTGTTAAATTCCTTTTAAAATATGGAAATGCAAAAGTCTTCATTTTAGAAGTAGTCAACAATTGACATGAGCAGAATTTTTTGAAAGCTGTCCTTCGTTACATGCAAATAAAATATCAGCACAGTATAACTTCCATAAGAAATTGAGGATCTAAAGCCCCATCTTTCAGTGGGAATTCTATGTTGGAGTTTCTGTTAGTGTCAAATTCAAGGACAGGGATTTATTAACTTTTTATGGGTGGTGCAAAGTTTATTGCATTGAATTGGTTAAAAAACACCTGCGAACCCAAACCAACAAAAACCTATTTGCATACACATTATCGCTATGTATAAATGTACAGAACTGGAAAAGGAAGATAGACCTGTAATTTAAATCTAACTTCCTACCCGCAATAAAGGTAAATATCTGTAATTATGGGATGTTAAAGCTCTGACATGATCTTTAAAATTGGCAAATTGAACCTGTTTTGACTTGGCTAGGCTGCTAAGTGTGTAGTTAACATTCAACAAAGAAAATTCACAGCTGTAATTTCAAAACTGTTTTATTGAGGAAGGCAAAAAACCCCCAAAACACTTAAGCCATATATAACTTCAGCAAAGTTGTTGTAGATATCCTTACATTTTAAAGGAAGGTAAATAATCAGAACAAATGATTTTAATAATGTTGTAAATAAGACAAAGTGGAAATGGAAACATATGCTTACTAGAGTTTTACAAAAGTAGGTTTTAAGAATGGCTGCCATGTAATATAGGTGCAGAAATACTGTAATGTAAGCATGAATGTTTCCAGTGAAATCAAAAGAACTTCTGCTTTTGACTTTAATAAGGTCTATATCTATACAGAAAAGTGGGAACACATATGAATTAGAGTAGTATGTGATATTATATTCTATAACAGATAAGTTTTTTTAGTTTTCTGATTCTCTTTTATATGTACATATTAATTCATCTATGATAACTCAGATGCTCAGTGCCAGTATATTTCATGCAGTCATCTATTTTCTGTATAGTGCTTTGGTCTGTGTCTTTGAGTGCATGCTTGTTTTTTGTCCTAATGGTAAGATTTTTTTTTTTTTAATCATAATTTTCAATTATTGAGCAACATAGGCAAAAACAAAAAGCAGTATCTTTAATTCTGTTATTGTGACTTTTTTGGTTGGGTACACAGAACCTCACAGAACTGTGTAAAGCATGTATCTTCAGTCTGGGAAGTGAAGTTGGCAAAAAATTGTAAAGTTTGACTTCTCTTTTGATAAAAGCTGTTCTATTTTATGAATAAAGGACTGAGAGGATGGTACTAGTAGTGAAAGACTCAGTATCAAAGGTCCAAGTTAGGAATAGTTTGGAATTTAAGATGAGGTATAAACATATAGTGTGTTTTTACAGTATCAATTTTAAAAGTAAAATAGTAAAATTAGAAGAAAATTTTAAATTAGCATCTAAAAAATTAAATTAATAAAAAATTCTAGTTAAATGTGCGGTTTTTTTTTTTCTTTGAGTAGTCGTTAGTATGGTTTCTTTTGTAAAAGACTTCTTATTTTTCTTTTTTGCCTTTGATTTGTTAATTGCTACTTTGTTAGCTGTCTAAGTATGTAGACTTTTTCTGCCATTACCTTTTTTCTGTCTTCAAGAGAAGCAATTGTTCATATACAGTTTTCATTTTTAATCCTGAAGTGACCTCAAATTTGTTTGAAATTCTAAGTTAATAACAAACCCCTTCTAACCTGTAATAATAAAATACAATTAATTACAATGCATACTTCTTCCTACTTAGGCCACAGAGGGTTACCTAATCCTCTACTAGCTTTCCCAGCTACCTAGCCCTGCATCGTTACTTCTAAGAGTCTGATGCTCTACCTCATATACAAATCACTCCGCCTGAAATCTGTGATTCAGCTAATAACATAGAATTAGAACTCACTTTCATTAAAAAAAAATTCTATTACTATTTTTAATTCTATCCTAACTTTAGTTTCTGTGAAATATGTTACAAAGCTGAGTTCATATTAGAGATGGAATCAGACAGAACTTCTATTGCTTGTGGTGAGATGACAAGAAATGAATATGGTTGTCAGACGTCAGGATGGTTTTGCTGGCCTAGGACATAGGAAATAGAGTTAATGAACGAAACAAAATATATAAAATCACAGCACAATATTACTAAACAGAGAGAACGAATAGAATAATGACAGAAATTCACACGATCATATTTACTTGTTTTCTTTTTACTGCCTCCTTAACAACATTAGTACTGAATCAAAGAAGCAAAAATGAACATACTTATTCATTTTTTTTGAGCTCTGTGTATGGGAAGGGCTACATGGCTGCTATTAAATGTAAATTAAATGTAAAACAATTTCAGATTCTTTATTTATTTTATTAAGATATAGTAAACATAAATTGATACACATGTATTAGTAAATGTCTTTTAGAAAGAATTCAGGTATTTCATTACAGTAGTTTGATTTTTGAAATTGCTCACTGAAATAAGTGTATGACAAACAAACTTTATAAAACTGCTGCATTACAATAGAGTATACTAAATATGGCATTACTTTTTTTTTATGAATAACGTATTCTCAAAAACAGATTGTAGAAGCCAGCTAAGATCCAGACATCCACTTGACAGAATAATGATAATTTTGTGTTGTAGTAATACACTAAAATAGTGTGTCTTGTCTCTGATATTTTAAGATCATTTATTAATTGGCAGCATTGACCGTAAGTTCTATTTATCATTTTTTTAATTTAATATTGAGTGATTACAGTTTTTGGCTGCTAGTTTCCAGTTAAGTAGGCATGAACTGTGTTTTTAAAAACATTCATGATGATTTCCTATGCTTATATTATGTTCAAGTTCCAAACATAACTCTGCATTCTAGACCCATGTGGCTGACGTTGCCAAGATCCATCTTAATTTACTGGCTACAATCAGTTGTCAGTTTTAGATGACTTCTTCAGTTGTCATTACATGCAGTTATTTAAGTAAGTTTAGAATAAAAATGGATAGCAGCTTAATCTTGTTCATTATCTGGTTGGTCTTTTTGAACTGGAAACTAGGTAAGTACCCATTAAATGAAAGGTAGTTGGATGGAAGGAGATAAACATCAAGTTATTCTTAACTTGATGACAACATGTGAAAAAACAATATTTATTTTAAAGAATTCCAAAGTGTTAAGTTTGGAGAAGGATTTGCATTTGCATGTTGCTTTCTAAATACGTGAATTTTTTTTTCCCAAATGTCTATTAAAAATATTACTATATTAGTTCTGGAGGAAATATTTTAGCAGTGCACACATAACTCATACTGACATTAATGGAAGTTATGCATACATGTTAACAGTAAAATGCAGCATGTGTTCAAATCCATCATTTTGCCTAATTGTCTTAATGCTTTGTGCTCTTTCTATCTCTGAGCATAAAAAAAAATCAATGCATTTATTATTTTTTAATAAGTGATAGTTTAAAAAAAAATTCAGTATTGCATAGTGTGACAAAAGGCATGTAAATGTTTTTTAAAAATATATTTATCATCCATAGAAATGTTTCAATTCGCCTGAACTTAAAAATTGGTAGTTAGAAATATATATCAAGACTACTTGTTCCAGACATTGTTTTTGCTTTCTGAGAGTCTGCAAGAAGGAGCACAGTCTACTGAGAACTTCACAAGGCTTGCCTAGAAAAGCTTATTCATTTTGTAATCTGAAGAGCTTGAGGGTAGGAGAAGTTTCTGTGCTGTGATGTGGTGGGTTTTTTTTTCAGATGTTTCAGAAATGCCATATTTGTGGAGCATGCTTTCATGACCACAAAGGTGTCCACAATGCTTTCATACAGATGTCCTTTCCTATATGGTGGGTTCCTTCCAAAACTCATAAACCTGCTTTTAACAAAATTAGATAGCTGTATAGATAGATAAATGAGTATTTATTTAATATTAAAATTGCTTTATATATGTATGTGAAATAAATGCCTGTGCTTATGGAAAGCGGATTTTACTCTATGGGATAGATCATCTTTTTAGAAATGGTCAAAATTATTTTCCCTTTGAAAGATATAAAGTTTGACCTCGAGAGCCAATAGTCATAAAAGAAATCCTAATGGCATGTGAGGGAAAAGATATAAAAATTATTATCACCTTTTTTGTTAGTTTAACTTTTAAATTATATGCATGTAATCTCAAGCTGCAACCACTGAAGTTAAAAACAAAACAAAAAAACTCCAACCCCTACAAAATCCCCAAAACTTTGTTACCAAAACTTGGGGTTTTCTTGGTTAAAAGCCCGTAAATTAACTTCCTATGGTGTTTACTCTACTTAGAAATATGTTTAAATACACGATTAAAAAAAAATAGCAAATTATTTCCTTGTGGTTTTGCATTAATTTGATGATCTTTCAGTGACTTAGTTACATGTGACAAACACTGCACTTTAGTATGAGTGACCATGGGATTAATCCCCAACAAGACTGAACTTCACGTTTTGACTTGAAGATCTATGAATTCTTAATTTTTGACATCCAACTGTTAATTACTGAGTGTTTCCTTTAGCAGTCAAGTCAGTATACTCAGTGCTCTGAAGCTTTCAGAGTATCCTGAAAGAAATTCTTGCCAAGAGTTTGAAAGGTAATTTCCTTGACTTTGATAGAGTTCATGCCATCACCTGTGGGTATTGCTAAATCAGTTTTGTTGGAAGTGACTTTGCCCTGAAATTCACTACAAATTTCCAGAAGAATATATATTTTCCCTTATGTGGAATAAATCAGATTACTTCAGTAACGAAGCATTAAAGTTCTCCTAATAAAATAACCAGCTACTAGTCCTTTCATTCAATAACAAAAATAGAACATTGCTGTGCTGTCCAAAAAAAATTTATTTTTAAATTAGATTTTGCAGTAAATTTTCTTACAGTGACAGTATAAAATTAAACATCCCTTCCTATGTTTAAGAATGTCCGCCACCATTTTTTTCACTGAAAATAATAAATGAATATTGCTTATCTCTGTTTTTCAGTATGTTTACTTTATTCATTTAACAGCACCTGTGTATAGTCAAGGATGAAATATTTGTGGGAAGAAGGGGATAAAATGTTTTTTCCCCCAAGCATTCAGTCCCACCAGCTGCCACTCTTTGCAGAAGTGCTGACCACATAGTGCACTTTTACATGCTGGGTTAGTGGTTCAGCTGCTCTGCCAAACAAGGAGAGGGCACTTGTATTTGCCACTAGATGCCAGTCTTGGGTGCAAGACCATGGTCTGGATCTGCTTGGTTCAACAAACAGTATGAGCAGTTTCACAGATTAAGCAGGAAGCTTGTCTTGTTGCAGGGAAGAGAATGTGTCTTGTCCATTTGTTTGTCACCTGGTCTGACTGTCCCCTCCTTCCTTTTAGTGCAGGAAATTCAAGTATGGCTTCATAATGGACTTTTGAGGATATTGCAGGGATGAAGAGGGACTTTGAATGGATTCTGGAAGTCAGGGATCACAGCCTAAGGGGGAGACTGTGTAAGGTGTAAAACTAAAGAGTCGCAGTCAGAGTTTGTAGGGAAGTCGAAACACGTTATGAAGTACATATGGCAGAAGTATAAGGAAGTTTACTGTTCATCTGGTTTTCTGCAGACATACCCCTTTTTTCCATCTATAAATTTTACTGGAGTAGAAGTTGGGGATTTCACATCTGTATAGCCACTCAGCAGGAGCTGCAGCTCTGACAATGGCTGTTGGATGCCCAGAGAATCTAGACATGTTTCCAGCACCTGGACAAATCAGCTTATGTCCCTGCCTTACATTCTCCTATTACTATTTCCATCCATCACCACCTCAGACTGGCACTTGGGGAGGGAAAGGGAGAGGAACTCAATGTGTTTTCCTTTATTTGTGTCCTAATTACTCCACCCCAAAATGTTCTGTCACCCATAGGATAGTGGTTTCTTCCTCATTGCTGCGGGTACAGCAATGGTCAAAAGCGCTTCTGAAATCTCTGTGTGTGTAGTAAATCCATTGCATCTGGAACATTTCAGAGTAATTGTGTATGCAATTCACCTGTTCAGTGCATACACAGGCCAGAAGTGTGACACGCATTGACAGGAAAACCCCTGATGAAATTGTAGGGACTCTACTTGCATGTAGTCATGAAGTTAATTTCCTTTTTTGGGGTCTTCCGTACAGCAGCAAGGATGAGGAAAGCAATACAGCAAGGTAGGAGAAACTGGCAAGGTGATTTAAGGTTGGAACTACTCTTTGAAATTGCTTGGAACTGACTCTTTAAAACCACTTAAAACAATAGCTTCCCTATAGACACTGTCTTCTTTCTGTGTCACAGTTAGGCAAGTGCTTTGCCCCCACCCCCTTCTTTTCAGAAAGGAAAGCAAGAAGGTAGATAACTGTTTCTCTTGCCTACACTGGAAACTGAGGTGCTTAATTGAAAGGTTTGGGCAAAGATGCTTAGTTTATGCTCCTTTTTTAAATGCTAGTGTTTTCTAAAAAGAGCCAGCACCTACATTGGGGATAGTTCTAGGCTAAATAAGTAGTAGTGGGTACATGACTTTAAAGGATACTCTTTGAATTGAAGTTTAAGCAAATACAATAGGATCAGATTTCTTAGACAATTTATGAAGTATTATTTTGAAAGTAGGATCATTTTAAAATCATTTTTTCTACTTTGTCAGCTCTAATACAGCCTATATTTTGAGAAAGATAGCTATGATAATTTCTCTAATGTGAATCCTTTAACATATCTTTACTTAATAGGTTAGGTAACAGACTAGTGTATAAATAGCTGTGGAGAAAAAATAATTTTCAGAAAGCAGTTTACTATTTTTTAAATTTTATTAGAGGAATTATTTTGACTTGTTTCAACTGTGGTAATGTATACTATAAACATGTTCAGTGAATGGATAGCAAGTTGATTGTCTCAAAATTGTACCGTTTCGAATGTAGACTGTTTTTTAGTAACCTGTGGACTGCTTCCATTTAATTGTAGGATTCATGCTGAGAGTGTAGAGAGTCATATCCCAAGTTAAATACAAACAAAACAGCAGGATGTTGATACAACTGTGACTTCCATAGGAAGTAGTTAGAATGGTAATGTGGTCTCCTAAGTTGGGTGGAAAGTCTCTTGTGACTGCTTTTGCCCCACAGACCTGTAACACAGCATGCCTTGACTAACATTTTTGACACCAACTTGCAAACACCATAAAGATTAGAAAAACCCAAATGAAGGCTTTGTTCTCTGGAACAGAAGCTTTCTTGACTAAAATGAAGAGATGTTTTTCTTTTGTAAACAACGAAGGGGCACAAAGCAATAAAATGTTTCTCTCTGTCAGAATAGAATGAGTGAACTGTTTACTTGGCAAAGCACTTCTCTTATTTAAAGACGTATGAGTGTCACCGAATTCCTGTTCACTTGAGAGTATTATATGTTCAGACTAAATGATAGTATACTTTGATTTTTATTTTATAAGATTCATGATGTTTGAAATTTCATCAGCATGGGAAGAAAGTGTGCCATTTCTTTTCTTCATTTTGTTCTTGTTAAGGTCATAATTTACTTTCAAAGTAGATTGTCAGTAACCTGCTATTGAATGTTAGTAAGATTAATTTAGGATTTCTCCGAAATGTGATATGAGAGGCTGTATTTTGCCTGCTTTTATACAAGTATCCAAGCAAAGGAAGCTGGAACCTCTCCCATGTTTCCTGTCCCTTTTAGACAGTGGGAGAGTGCAGTAACAACCTTTTCAAAGTGTTTCCCTCCCAGGAAGGCAATATCTTCCTCTTTGTTATGGAATGGTAGTAGTGCTTCTTATGTCACAGAAGCATTGCGTGAAGGCAAACCAGAAAGAGTTCAAACATATTCCAGACAACACATATTATGGTTATAACAAATAAGCATACTTTTCTGATCTAGAAAATGGGTCTGCATTTTTCCAACCTGTTTTCTTCATCTCATAAGTATTTTGGCTTAATTATCATGCATTTCCATGAGTAACTTTCTCAAGAAACTATAGAAATTTAAGCTTCTGGCTCTCTAGTTGTAAAAATGATTTTCCAGGTTCCTATGATCCATATGATTTGAGGCATCTGCCAGGCAGAAAGGGACTTGGATGGTAGTTGCCCCTCTGTATCCTAGTAGTGCATTGTTCTTTCCGATTTTGTTGCCATTATTCTCTACCCATTCAGGTATCTTGCCTCAGTAGAAAAATAACAGTCAATGCTCCAGCAAACATTTTATGTTGGAAATTCCGCAATACTTCTTAGAGGTTTTATTCCTCGAGTGCTTTCCCCAGAACCTGAATGATAGAGAGATCAAGGGGATCCTGCAGCTGCTTTATGAGGGAGAGGCTTAAAGACTCTTCACTCTGGGGAGGGGAAGTCAGGGGGAGGATATGTTTGAAGTTTGCAGAATCTCAAAGGCAGGCATAAACTGAACGTAGAACTGTTGTTTGCCAGAGCCCCCTGCGTGAGGGAATATCAGGCACTTGCTGAAGTTAATCAGTGATCGATTCAAAAGAGAGAGAAGTGCTGGTTTATGGAGTGGTTGGTTGGTTGGTGACCTTCTGGAACTTGCTTCCACAGAGGCCAGGGTGGCATCAGCTGGTAGAAAAAGGGATTAGACAAATTCATGGACAAGAGGTCCATAAATGGCTACTTCTTCCTACTCTTTGGCTGTTGTTCTTGAACTATGTTCCTAAAATTTATTTTCTCTCTGAAGTATTAGCTCTTTCCTCCCACATTGCTCCCTTACACTGAAACACACACAGTTAATGATCAGATGATTTTTAAATCTTTTTTTTTTTTTTTTTTGAGAATCAGTTATATTAAGTCAACTAATACACTCTGGAAAGATTAAAGGCCACACTGTGAATAGCCTTTTGCATCTTCTGTTGCCCTATAGTATATAAGTGGATTTACATAATGATACAAGTGACAAAATGATTGCTTTAAAGTGCAGGTTATGAGAGTGAGATATGACAGTTACATTACATTCTTTAGTGATTGAACCACTTAGAAGACAGACAGGATTAACAGTGCTTTAGGTTTACAGGTGTCTCAAGGTGCTTGAAGGACTTTGAGATGCAGAGTATTCTAGTCTTTTGTAATGCAATTGAAAATTTGAAGAAACAATTGCAATTGAAAATCATTACATTTGCTTCTCTTTTTTCCTTTTTTTTTTAAATCAACCTCTTTAAACTAAAATGCTTTTCTGTTTTTTAATTTATAGATGTGTTAGGGTTTAAAATACACCAGTTTAATCTATGCTATATCTTGATTTGTAGCATTCTAAATTCATGTGAGGTGGAATAGTATGCAGAAAGGGGCAGTGATGAGAAGGATATTATAAAAAATTGAGAAGGGACTATGAGTTAGTATTCAGTGAAACATGGTCAATGGTAAAAGTAACAGGGCTGTACAAACCTGAAGAATGAAAATCCAGGTCTGGACTCTTCCAAAGGAAAGGTATAGTTTGAAATATGTTTCTATTTTCTAAGGAAGCTTACTGTTTTTATCTAAAGTTAATTTACTGGGGAGTTTAGCAGTCTTAACTTTTTACACAAAGAATAAGAAGTTTGTATGATATCTACTAAGTATTAAACATTTTTTGTGTGGTTTCTATTAAAAAAATGTAAGCAATGAAATCATTTTACTGGAAGAACAATACTATAGAAAAAAATTGTACTCTGTAATTACTGATCCTGACAAAAGTATATATGGTTTGTTTTAAAACTACCTTAAAAGTGCTTTTATTAGCTAAAAAATTAGAAATGATAAAAATGATGAAATAGGATGGCATTTGTTTTGAAGTTCAGCCAGCATGGGAATGTGAAGGCCTCCACCTCTGACAATATACTCAAAAGAACAAGTGGCTCAAAAGACAGAAAGGAAGGAGTAGGAGGCTGAAAGTAAAAAAAGACAGAAAAAGTTAGGCTTCTGTTTCATGGATTTTTTTTTTTTTAAAGCTGACTGAATTACGCCCTTGTCTATTGAAACGCTCTTAGTGTAATTCCCATTGGCCTCCGTGACACGTAGGGCAGTGCTGATCAACTGCAGGCTCCCATATTCCTAACCTCAGCCAACTGAATATTATTCTAGCAGATGGTTTTGCATTTTAGACCTCAAGATATGATGGGTCAGTTTTTTTTTCCTTTTTCCAGTGGCAAATCTTGCATACTTGAGACCCAGGACATGCAATTCAATGGTAGAAATTATGAGCTGAGGGTCTCCCCAGTGGGATCATGCTGAACTTAATGTAAACTCAGATCTTTGAAAATGGAGAACCAAAGAAATTTGAAGGTTTGGATCATTTAAACTAAATTACTGGATTATTGTTTAATATTGTATAAAAATATAAAATGTGCTTAGAGATGTATATGATGATGTTTTCTATTAAAAGGAAAAGGTCTCATAAAGTCAGGAGAGAACAGAGCCAGAAGCAGTCAAACAGGATCAGCTTTCACAGTTGCAGAAGGGAAAGGTTCGGTTAGCTTTCTCTGCCTTCCCATTACTCTGTAGGTGCTATGAAGTAAGTCCATTGCTGCCTCCTTCTTGTGCTTCCTCATTCCCCCTCCTCTTGCCCCCAGCAAAACAGGTACTTCTCTGTGTGCTGTGGAAAAATAAATCCAAGTTCCTATTGCTTTGTTTCCTCTGACTGGGTTCTCTCATGTCTAATAAGGTGCAAGATGTGCTTGAAGTTTTGCTCTCTCATGTCTGAGAGTGTTCATTAATGCTCCCTAATGTGCATTCTCTCATGCTTTGTAAAGTGTGAGCTCGTGGGGCAGCCTCTCTGCCTGTAAGGGCACAAGTAAGATTTACTCTTTTATCTAACTGATATATAATGACACCTGTAAGAATTTATTGTCATAGAGGTCTGTACCTCTATCTTGAAATGAGTGAAAGTGTTTCTGTCTTTTGGGGAGGGAAATGCAGTCATACCATATTTTAAATACAAGAGAACTTCACACTATTTGTTCTGGTGGTGTTTATGACTTCCCACTGAACTGTGTATTTAGAGTACCTATTTAGAGTACAAGCCTGACAAGACTGATCAATACTCTTTATTAGTACAGTGCCAGGCATAATGGGCTCCCATCCTTCATTGGCCATCAAACATTACTATAATAAACAAGATAATAATGAAAACATGTATCATGTTATCACTGTCAACGCTATCTAAGTGAGTGTAGAAATATTGCAGTAAAAAGAGAATTCTTCAAATATGATTGGTAAAATATGGCATAGCACACAAAAATGTGCTAAAGCACTGCATTTCTAATGAACAACACCTCTACTTTCAATGTTGTGCTGCTGTTTAGCAGAGACTGACAGATCATGACTTATGTGATGACAGTAGAAATTAGGATGAGCTCATCTGAATTTTCTCTGATTGTGAACAAACTTGGCTATATCCACGCTGTTGTGCAGTGTACCAGGGTATCTTAGCAAAGAAAAGCCCTATTTAAGAAAGTACATTATTTAAGAAGGTACATTATATAAGTCTGTGCTATGTCTTACAGTCAAGCTGTTGTGTTCAGGAATAAACATCACCTTAAAAGGACACCTTGGCTTGCTTCCTTAGGGTGAAGTGGCTTCAACTGAATAGATATACTTTTCAAGGTGAAAGAAAAGCTTGGTGACAGCACAAACTTACGCAGAATATTGTTAGTGGAAAGATTTTTTTCAATTGTTGGTAAATAGAAATGTTGCATTTTTAGAGAAGCTTGCATAATCCTAATAGGAGTACTACGTTTATTGTGTTGCATTTTAGTATTTTAAAAGTATATTGGGGGATGCAAGTGAAAGATTTGGTATATTTTTTCCTCATATTTAATAGTGAATTTCTCAAAACCCATCCACTTCTAGTTTTGTAAATATGTAGATACCAAGGGGGGAACTATGATTTACTGGCTTAGATTAGAAATGTAAAAATACTTTTTTGTGGTTAAACTCTTCCCAGTTTCTAACCATGCCTACCTCAAACATGTAGTTTATCTTTGTTGCATTCAACTCTAACCAAAATTAGGCCACACAGGCCTCTGAGGATCACCATATTGCTAAAATCATTCTAGTTACTAGGGATTCTTCTTTTTTGCTTCCCAACAAATTCATCTTGCATTCTTTGAAGACTAGCTTTCATGGTTCTCATCTTCTAGGTGGGAGGGAAAATGTAGATTGATCTAACAGAGACAGTCATTAAAGGTACTACTTTGTTCTTTTGTTTTTCAACCCCCTGAGCTTTCTTTATGATTAGGAAATAGAGAGGTATTGAGGAGAAAATGGCAAAGGTGGGTTTTATAGGATAGGTAGGTCACCTATCAAAGCTAGCCTAGGTACTTTCAAATCCTTACATTATGTGGATTGTGAATACAAGTTATTGAACAAAATTCTAATTCCACTTAAATTCCACTTAAATCTACATCCATAAGAATGTAATTTTATATCCTGCCTTATTTCTTTAGGCTAGAAGAGTTTTGGGTAAAATGCAGTCAGGTGTGAACATAAGACCTTATTGCATCAATCTGTGAGCAGTAGTGAGGGGATTTCATAGTCGTTATGTTCAGCTGTCTGCATGTTATAGCAAGCTATGTCCCAAAGACTGGTTAGGAGGGAGTGATGCAGTTAATAGGAAGAGAAATCTGAACTTTTAAACCCCCTCACTCTAAAAGTTCCAAAATATGGAATTTTCATATCGCTGTTTAGGGGTTTTACTGTGTTTGATAACTTATGAGTATTTTTGTGAGCTGGACAACCTCATCCAGGTCTTGTATGACTATCTTGACCACCACAAGAAGTGTGGTAGATCATCATCTGACATCCAGCAACCCTCTTAACATAGTGGAAAATACTCTGACATTCATGTGCTTAAAGAAAAGACTTTTCACCTATTGAAAAATATTTAAACTTTCAGAATGCATGAAAGAAACTTGACTGCTTTCCAGTTTTGTTTTGGGTGCCCATTACACCCCTTGACCTCCTGGATTATTTTGTCAACAACTGAAGGAAGACTGGTGAAATGAAAACAGTGTCTTTTATGGGTTTTGTGGTTATGCATACATGGGTACCATCCAGCTACCCAGTACTGCCCCTCCCATCAGATCCCCTCTTAAAAAAAATAGTGCAAGGATCCAGTCAGGATGAAAATTACCTACAGTATTTTCACAGTTGTATTAAGAAATATAATTTATATTTTTTCTCTCTTAGAAAGATCTTCCTTCAACACTTCAGTGTTATGTTTTGTTTAGTCTGATGTAGGTTTCTGTTAGTATCTAGCCTAAAAATGAATCTAATTAACAGATGAACTTAGGAAATCCCTACTGTAATTTGGCAACTAAATGAATGGGGGATATCAGTATATGACAAGCAACTTCCACTTAAGGCTAATGTAACTATTACCTCATTAGAAGTGCAACTTTACACTCTTCAAATAAAACCTTTATTGAATTTAAAATATGTATTTGACAAAGGACTAGCTGAACTTACTTGAAATTGGCTTTATGAAATTATGCTCCTTTTATTGATACTGACTAGCTTTATAAATGTTTATCTTAATTATGTTTTATTGTGATTAAAAAAGATTGCAGATACTCTGCCATTTCTGTAAAGTGAGCTGTTGGAAGTTTTTTTGTTAAAGATGGGGGTAGGGTGCAAAGAATAGTCCAGCTCCAGAGAGGAGGCCCCTCACAGGCCATATGAATCCACTTACATGTAAATTGCTTGTCTATATGAATTAAGGTGAAGGTTATGAAAGAACTGCATTTCTGTGTTTATTGTAGGATTTTTGACAGTCTCTTTCCTCTTTCAAGTAAATTTGGCTTAAGTCCACAGTCAGTACAGTTTTAAGTAAACTCCTCTTTTGTTACATTAACAAGGTTATAACATCACTGAGGCAGATTTCCAGCTGCATGAATTGAGGCCTAAGCATGCAGACTGAGGGGATAATTAAAACCTTAGGGTGGGTGAGTTAAACTACCAACTAAAATTGGATAAAAGGCTAATTGTCCATAGCAACATAATACATGTTTCTAAATACCTGTGAAATAAAGATAAATATTTGTGGTCTTTTAATTCCTTTTTGAATGCTCAGATTCAGGTTATATTTTAGGGCATAACAAAAATCAAGAGTAAGTAAACAGAAACGCAAAGAATTCTTTCCCAGATATTGTTGTATTTTAGTTATTAATTGAAAAACAGACTTCAGTGATTTTCTGACTTTCTTTACAAAACAGGAAGCATTTTTATGTAGGAAGTATGAGCCTCACTGTGTGATACAGTATATCGGAATGGACTGGTCGGTGCTTTGTCAAAATTTGTCATATCTCTTTTTCCTTCCTCCTTTTTTTCATTATTAAGAGTGGAGTTACATACCTTTGGTGACCTTCAAGAAGATGACATAGAGTCAGGCAAGATGATACATTACCACAAAGTTAAAAAAACAAAATGGGTTGTAATGGCAGCTTGTACTGAACTAAATGAATTGTGAAGGCCCATTTGTTATTCATTAGGAGAAGCAGAGCAGATTACTGTTCTGCCTTCATAGGGAGCCTTTAAACTTAAGGTCATTTTACACTAGTACCCTTGTGGCATGGACAGCGTTTAATACATTTTTAACAGCTTTTACATTTCTATGGTTTGCAGCAGTGCTGGTTGAATCATTTCTGTAATGAAGGTGTTTTAAAGTAGTTTAGAGTTACTTTGGGGGAAAAAACAGGAAAAAAAAGAAATAATTGGGTTGATGAAGTGACTTTATATACTAAAGAGCTAAGCATGCAGAACGTACTGCTATAAAGTAATGCATGCTAATTCCCATTGCTACAGAAGTACATCCCTGGGGAGCCGTGGGTTTTTTTGTGTTGTTTTTTGGTTTGTTTTTTGGTTTTTTTGTGTCTGTGTGTGGTTCTTTGGGGTTTGGTTTTGGTTTTTTTTAATTTTGTTTTTGTTTTTTTTTAAACATAAATAGAACTATAGTTGTTTTTTCACGGTTCTCATTCCTTTGGGGAAGGAAGGTCTGAGGATAGAAATTTAAGAATATTTTTTGAGCTATTTCTGAGTTGCTCAGGAGTCTGATGGAGAACAATCAACATCTTGGCATGTTTTGGGGAAGTGTGCGTACTAACTGTTTATCATAACCGTTGATGTGGGCATCTAAGGAACCCAACATAAAATGAACGTGGAGTGGAGGGTAGAATTTTGCTGATCAGAATAAATGTTGATTATTTCAATACCTCTCAAATGGTTCAGTGGTGCTGTGGAAAGTCAAAGCAGAAAGGTAGGTACTAATATGAAACAATCTGAGAATAATTTGTTCGAAAGTGCTGAACAAATCTAAAATTCTATTAGCTTAAAGAATGATTTATAACTCTAAAGAAAGGTATAATAACCCCAGTTAAAGGAGATAATCATTTCACAAGCTCACATTTTGTTGTAAATGATAGTCTTTCATTTGCTACCTTTTAATTATGTTGTGGATTTAGCTGTCAAAATCCATATTACAGTGACTTTATTTTTGTTCAGAAAATATTAGAACACAAATGAAGCACTGTGTTTCGAGATTTGTTTACAAATAAATTTAATTAAGAAAATGCTAATTTAAATGTATGATGGTACTTCTCCCAGCAGCCAGTCCACCCCTAATTTCCTTTTTCTTGTTTAGCACATTAACAGCATTCACTCTATATTTCTTCGCAGGTGTCTTTCACTGGACTTTTTTCTATTGATTTTACTGTTTTGTGAGGATAAATTTTGACAAAATACATGTGGATCACAACCAGCATATCACCAAGAAAAAAATGACTCATTCTTTGCCAGCAGAAGTATTTTTTTCTGAGATTTTGAGCAATACGTATTTTAAAGCTAAAAGCTTTTAAATGTAGCTTTAGAAAATAGCAAGCTTTAAATAACATTATAAATGCAACAATGATTGCTTTTATTTAATATCAGAGAGATAGTAGAATGTAAGAAACTGTGAACTCTAAAAATCTTGTTGCTGTTTGGACTATATATTTTTTTCAATAAAATTAGATTCTTTTAAGATAAGTTTTAAATGTTCAGTTGCACCAGTATTACTGCCTTTTCCGCTTCTTTTATCTTTGCACTAGCTTCATGTAGTCATTTCTTGTTTGTGAACTAAAGCTGTTTTAATGAAAACTTCTTTAATCGGTCTAAGTTTTTAGAAGTTCTTCACACATGTGAAAACATAGACTGACAATTTATGTCCATAAAATTCATCAAGAGTGGTTTTGTTTGGTCAGAAAGGGAACCCCATCACTTTTGTTCTTTTAGATTTCTGAATATGTAGTGGAGGGACTGTTATAATCCCATGTCAAAGCAATACCCTAAGAAAGGCATAGTGCCACTACTTTCATTTGTAAAACTCACTAATAAGAATATAAAGAATTCTGTGAAGGCCATGTATACTTACCGTAGGAATTCTGAACTGGGGTATAGTATAGATTCCATTTTATTTTTTCAAACTAAATACAGGTAATTAATGATAGCCATATTTCATTGCCTGAAACTGCAGGGTTTTTTTCCCTTTAGGTTACCTTACAACCTTATTTTCATGTTTGTAACTTATTTGTCAGAAATGTAAAACAAAGAACGTGTAGTAAGAGTAGAGTTCCAATATTGGGGCTACCTTAATTATAAAATTATATTAAGTAACCAAGGCACTCTAATGTTCACTCTGTTGGCCCTTTAATGTAGGGCTTGCTCCTAAGTTGAGGATTGTACTCTCCACAGTTCTGAAGCTACTTCTGGTGTAGTACTGAGACAAACATCCCTTGGGTTGCCATTGCTTGGGCATCTTGTTAGTATTTTCAGACAGATTTTGTAGCAGCTGTGATTAATAAAACACAAGGTAGCCAGAACAATTCCTGTGTGCCTCCAGAATGTTCTTTTCATTGTGTGATGTTAGGAGGGTCCCTGTGACAGTAGTATGCCAATTGAGGCTTACTTAGAATAATTACAGATGTTTATTTTGCCACTGGGAAGTGATACATTTAGTCACATGTTTTGATTCAGGCAAGAGTTCCAGAGTTTGAACAGGTTAAAACAAACAAACAAAAAACCAAACCAAAATAAAAAAAATCTTTTGAACATAGGCACGAAAGATTGGTATAAAAATTCTGTTGAACACCGGTATTGTTTGAAGTGCTTAGACACTGTATGTCCCATTTACAAAATTGTCACCTTGCTGGAGCCACATAGCAGAAGGCTTGGTCTAGCATCTTCATATATGTGAATTTTCTCATTTTGATAATAGTTTTCCTGCAATCTCTGTGTGAGGCAGAAGATTAGATGCCCCTTCAAAGGGAAGGATCCATGTTTGTTTTGTGGGCCTTTTTATCAAGTAGTAATTGGGACATTCTGAAAGACTTCCATGTGAAATCACTGATTTTTGGCATATAGAAAGGCCTTAGTCAATTTTATGCCTTAAGAATTAGTTTGTGGTTTAATTTTACCCTTTTCAGGTTTCCAGAAGCAACCAGACTTGGTGATTCAGAATGTCTCTTTGAATCGATGTTCTTACTTCTGTCCATTTTTCCCCCAGTTGTTTTTTTTTTTCTTAAAAATAAAGATTGTAGCTACCTTCTGAGTCACTTAAGTAATTTCTCTTCCTTTACTCCTCCTCATTCCCTTAACAAAGAAATCTAACAATTTTCCTCTTGTTCTCTTTTTCCAAGAGCAAATCACGTCTCATATAATACACAAAATTGTTCTGTTTTCAGAGAAACGTAGGCTTTGTAATTTTACCATAAAGATTATACTGATATGTCAAAAGGAGTAGAACTTTAAGGCTGCTGTGTATTTTTATCATTTCATATATGTCCAGGGATGCACTGGCGCTGGTCCTTGTAATTTGATGTCTTAAAGTTAGCCTTTTGTGTATAAACATTAAAAGGTGTTTGCAGTTCTGAATCATATTTACTAGTATGCTCGGCAATAAATATCAGAAGCTTGTTTGTACTGGTCTGACTCTATTTCAGGAATTATTTTAAAGATTAATTGAAGATCTAATATTTCATTTTTAATGGCTTTTTTCTCTTTAAAAATTGCAGGAAGCTTGTGAATAAAAACTCTGTTCTATGGGGTATCTGTATTGGTATTAACTCTCAGTTCAGAGGCTACACACATCCAACCAGATAGAGCAAATCCTGACCTGCAGCCTACTTCTTAATATTCCTCATAGAATACAGAAATACAGAGGGAGTTCTGAACAATGAAATATTACAGCAACCTGTGTAGGAGATAGCAGAAAGACAGAGAAATCATGGAATAAGTTATTTTGTTTTCTTCACCTTTAGGAAAATATTATCTCACAGTCCATAATAATGACTATTCAATCAAGTAGAGATACTAGGAGGAGAAAAATCTTTTCAAGAAGGGATATTCATATTAACATCCTGTTGTATGTAATCTGTTCAGACCTCAAAAATTAAATTAATATTCACTAAAATAAGACACTAAATTTTTCTCAGCTGATCTTCAGTTAGTTTTGTGTTTGCCTTCTATAAATAGTGTAGGAATAGAATCTGCTTGTAGAAATGTTCACAAACCCACTAAATTTTTAGCTTGTTTTAAATAATGGTGACTGTATATGTGCATCCTTGACTGAAATTTGATTATAAAAGTTATCTACCCCAGTCTATGGAAAGGCATGTAAAAATCCCAGACATAGGTGATAATGAAGCCTACTTTTATAAGAAACAGCTTCTTTCCTACCCTCCATTTTTTTGATGATAGTATATGTGTATCTATGGCGGTTTATTTTCTTTGATCCTATGCAAGTCAGCCCTATGATGGATCTAATGCATCTGGGCAGACTGTCAGTTTTACCTATCATTCCAATAAAGTGGCTCCATTTGCTGTGGCACAAAAGAGACATGGTGAGAGGATTTGTGAAAAACTGCTAATGGTTAGAGCTTTGCAGTGTGCCTCTTTCCATCTAGGCTGGATGACTCTAAATGCTAAAATTTCTGTGTAAATAACCAAATTTGACTAAAAAGGTATTAAGTATTACTGAAGATAAACTGAAAATATTTTTGAAAGGATAGATAAATGGTAATCCACAGACAAAATCTTGCAGTGGTTGTGGTTTTTTTGTGTTATTCTAGCATCGCAAAGCAAGTAGGGGGTTTCTTTAAAGAGAGTGTAAAGAAAATAGCCTGATTTGGAGAACCCTGTATTGTTGTAAATCTGGCAAAACTATGAGAGGAAGAAAGTCTTCTTCAGTTATATTCCTTCAGATGGTTAACCCTCAGACTGATAAGAATAGTGACAGAATAAAGGAACACCAGGTAAAAGGTTCACATTGAGAGCAGACATCCTGCTTCCCTAAGAAAGAACTGATTTCTGTACCAAGTGGTTCTTTTGACATTGACCATTGTGGTTGGAGCATGTTTCTTAGATGGGAAAGAACCATAAGTACTTCTAATGTAGAATTCATATGAAAGCAATGTAAATGCAAACAGAATATATTTGATGTGATCTAATCCCAACTCCACTACATCACTTGTTTCTAAATCAGATGAACCACAAAGCAGTCATGTTGCGGTCTCATAAAGGGCAGGCGTGGATAATATACAGTGTATTAGCAGTCTTCTGTTGGTATAGGTAAGAGTTTTATAGCGGCTCAAGGTAAAGAACAGCAAATTCCAGGCTCCTACTTGCCAGATCTATGGAATGCTTGAGAAGACTCCTCTGGTTCCCTAAGTGAACGAAGCAGTAGTGAGACAGGCGCAGAGCTTAAATGAACTGCACAGTAATGTTCTGTATATTCTTTCTGAAATGATAATGTACTATACTTTGTAGGCAGGTGGTAGTAACAATCCAAAGTCAATTATTATAGTCAGATAGAGTCTAGAAAATGAAAGTGAAGACACTAAAGAAACAGATCACATGCCTTGATCCTTTAGAATTAAGATGCATAAGAGGGACAAGCTTTGGCAAAACAAAGGGAAATATTCTCCAGTTGAGAACACAGTATCTGTTGTGTGAAAGCTGGTACAAGCTAGTCTTTCCTCCATTGGAAGATAGGGGAATTGTCTATGAAGTTTTAAGGCAACAGAGGGTTTAACCTGTATTCCATTCAGAGATTTTGACAGTATGACTCTGTTAGAGCCACAGCTAGGACAGTCTGGGGGTTAGCAAAGCATGTTTTCTTAAGGAAAATAATAGAGGTACCAATTGTTGTCAGGAACCATCATGTCAGTAACATGTGGTGAATAAACACGTGGTCAATAACTATAACTAAACTAAAATTTCTAGTATCAGAGATCATTTTATTCCCACTAGTGGAAATGAAAAATCTGATCGTCAAGTAGATTATAACTAGAGTTTAGATCTTATAAGAGAAAAAAACAAGCTGACAGATTTCAGTGGTGAAAAGCTTCTGGTTAAATGAAGTGAGCTGCAAGGAGCAATAGTCATGACACAGTTGGGCAGAGACAGATGTGCAGATGAATAACCAAAATTAATAGCAGGCACCCTTAAAGGGCTGGTTAATCTGCCAGTAGAGAGTCTGTCTCTTTTCTACCCACTAGTACATCAGCTCATAAAAAATACAAATGAGTCCAATAGCAGCAAGAGCCTTAAGATCTGCTTCCTCATTAGTGAAACTTCAGAGAAGCATTTCCTATGGCTCTGTATCTTTTTCTACCTTTTAAGAAAAGTTGTTAGCAGGAATGTGTAGACTGAGTTTTTGGGGCGGGGGGTGGGGGAAAAGGAAGTAGTGGAATGAAAAGGAAGAGTTTATCTTGGATTACTTCGGCAAACAGAACATTTAAGCATTTTAATGGTGAAAAATATATTAGAGTGTTTGATAAGTGTTTTTTATATGGTAGAGAAGAACAACTATCTTGTGTGGTTTCTATTTTTGTTCATGTTGTAACCCATCGAGAGCAGCAGTACTAGTAGATCGTATGTGATATTCTGTTCATTCTTAGCTATGAGGGGTTTGGTAGCAAATTCTCCTATTTTGCACAACTGGGGCCAACCTAAGGAAAAGTGATCCAAAGATGGGCTTTCCTGACAGCACAGGAAAAGTTCATGCACTGTAAGTAGTGTTGAAGGACAAACAAAGTTGCAGATTTGGGGTGGGAGAAAATACCCTTTTCAGAAGCTGAAAATAGCAAGACAGGGTAGAGCAAGCTGGAAAAAAAAGTTCAGCCTTAGAAAGATTCTGTTTCATGTAGTTGTGGAAGATCTGAAAAAAAAGTGAGATCGACAACTGGAAAGAAGAGAAGAGGTCACTGGTCAAGAGGTACACTAGGGGTTGTTCAATTGTAATGATAACTTGAACTGATAAAGTTAGTTAAGGGGGGTTCAGTCCTCTAAAGTGTTCAGCAATCTAGCACTGAAAAAACAGAGGATGTAAACAACTTTGTTCCCTCTGTCTTCCTTCTGAAATTACCCAGTGAAAGCTAGGAGCTTGCTTCAAGCAGTCTCTCACAATTTATCTTCTCTTTGACCTTCTGTTTGGATATACTGCCTAATATATAGCAATTACATCAAAGCTATTTGTAGTCATCTTTTGGGATCATGTGGCTAGTTATGTGACCCACTTTTTTTAAAAGTTGGAATAAAAATTGTTCCATGCAAAACAACCAAAAAGCAGAATTGTAAAACTGGTTGCACATGTGTTTAGTGTAATGAAATTTATGCCTGACTCTTTCCCTAATGCTACATAATAAATCATGATGATCTTACTCCTGTACAATGTAATCTTTCTCTAGTATTTCTGGGTTACCCAACTGTTATACTATTGTTCAAATTGATTTAGGTGCTTCTTCTCTCCTTTTCTCCTCCTCCCTCATAAATAGTAATCACACAAAGTTACATGTTCCTGTATTTCTTTTAATGAGCTAGTTTATGCTTATCAGCAGCTCTTACAAAGGCATTCGTGTTTCTTTCCCAAGGTGATATACTCTGCCCCTTCACAAGTTCTTTGACTAAGTATTTATCCACACTCATGTTTAGAAGAAAGGGCCTCCATGCATGCAAGATCCAGATAACAATAGCAATAGAGAGCAACGATGCACATTTGAAGTTATTACAGTGATGTACTGACTTGTTAACCTGTATGATTCACCTCAGAATTTTGTTCATTGAGTTTTGCAAGATCTTTGTCAATTTATCTGTGTCTATCTGCATCTATAAAACACATACAGGCACACACATAGATTTTGTATTTGTTTGTCAGTGATGTGAAAGATCCTTTAACCCCCTTCTGCTGTCTAATAGGTTCAGGAATTACTGCTTTTAAAAACAGTAATTGACCTGGTGGAGTCAGGAAAATCACATACTTTTAAAATCAAAGGTTTTCCGTGTCAGGAATATTATTCATTAGCAATATTTTTCATTTATCTAAATTTATACTTAGACTATGTTTAAGGACTTCCTATAGGTCTGTAATTACCAGTTGCCATGCCAGTTCCACACAGATAGAGTGTCAAGAGATTCTGAAGCTTTCCTCCCTCTAGGGAACCTCAGAGACCAAGAAATGTATTAGCTATTTAGACCAAAAGTAGTTGTATAATTTCGCAAACATTAACAACATTTGTAGAATTATTTAAATTGTTCCTATTTAAGGGATACAAGTATTTGTGTTTCCTTACCTGCCTTCTGTACACAACAAATTTGTTAGCTGCCAGTTTCATACCGAGTTTATTTATGTTTGACACAGTGGGGATGGCCTGCACTTTCTCATTCATCTGCCGTATTTGCATAACCTTGCAGAGTTAATGGCTGCCATTCTGACAAATTAGGCTGGTTTCCTATGCCTTTAATGGATTAAGTCCTCTTGGACAAGTTATACTTTATTTTAATCCGTGAATAGTGTTTGCTAAGTGTTGTAAATAATACATTCATTGATTTTATTCTATTGACATTTGACTTGTATGCTGAAAACATATATATGAAGAATACTTAACAAATATGGAACAAAGCAAAGTTTTTATCTATATAAAGACAGAATACAAAGATCATCGATGTTTAATAGAAGAAAAACTAAAATGTGTTATGCTTTAGTTACTGTCAAATATTTGAAAACATTTTGGCTGTGAGAA
The DNA here is from genome assembly GCF_964195595.1 of Calonectris borealis. Classification (NCBI taxonomy): domain Eukaryota; kingdom Metazoa; phylum Chordata; class Aves; order Procellariiformes; family Procellariidae; genus Calonectris; species Calonectris borealis. The sequence continues at coordinate 15,294,946 of NC_134321.1, forward strand.
TAGTCATGCTTTTAAAGTTTTTTATTACATTATAATAGAATTTTACTCAGTTCCTGATTCCTGTAATGATTTTTAAAAATTACATAATTTACACAGTGTGCTCCAAGTGTAGAAGCATTATGTATGATGCATGTGATAAATTATTTCCCTGAAAGCTGCGATAATATATTGGAGTTGTAAATATGTGTAAACAGGTTAGAGGCAAAATATCTAAATTGAAAATGTATGTTAATGTTATAAAAGCCTGAAAATGTCATGATTTGCAATGAAGGTCATATTTAAAAATAATAATCTGTGGGAACTGAACAGCATTGAATCTGAGGCAACATCACCTACCTATTTATAGAGTAGTATTTTGATAATTCTTAAATGATCAGTAATGGATGTATTGTTGAAGCATTCTGCTGTGGTGGAGAGGTAGTGCTTCTACAGTTTTTACTCTACAGATAAATGGAAGTATAAAGCTACTTCTTTTCATGTAAATGAAACTTTTTACGGTTTTTTTCAACATGAGAATTAGGCAATACATTAATTTCACATTACTTCAGGTTGTGCATTTCCTACTTCGCTGCCTGTGCATTTCCCCAGAAATGCACCTGGGGTTTGGGAATGCAAATATGCATCTCTGTTCATCACATTGGCATTCATTTAGATAAATGAGATTTTTTTAACTCCATGAAGTACATATATAGTGTATGTGATGCTTGGGTTAGAACTGCTTTGTAATTGAAATGTTGTATTTAGCCACATAGTATAGCTTAGTGGGAAGGAATTGAATTGTTCCTGGCTACCAGACCTTTATTCAATTCAGCAGACCACACATACACTGCACTATAATTTTTTTTGGTACTATGTCAGATCTCTGGCAGTGTTCCTAAATTCTGTATGTTTTGTGTGCACGGGCTTATAAGCTAACTCTTCTTTGTAAGCAAATCTGAAAATTCTGTTTCTTCCAAATAAGTCTGAGGCACGAGATCTCTCCATGGACTATAGAGTAAAACAATGCTGTTTGTGAGATATGACATAACAACAAAATATTAAACAGGAGCTTAATTCTCCCCATCCTACTCTGGACCATGACAGTGGGCCTCCTACTGGGAAATACAATGATCTATTATTAAAATGACAGCCCCACCTAGGGAGACAACAGCCCAATTCAAAGAAGAGAGCCAAAAGTGCCTCCACTACCACCACCAGCAATTGAGATCAGCTGGTGCACTAACAATCCCTTGATTTAAACATCTGGTGGCAGGACTTTCTCAGTGGAGGTCTGTTGACTGTGGAATTCTCTTACACAGACACATACATGGTTTAACAAAGCCAAAGTTTCTTTATCCTCAGGGTACAGTGTAAGGCTATTTCCTTTCCCAGGCAGAAGCATTTGCTGATGGTTCCACTGGCATCCAGTACTGCATTACAAGAACTGTCCTTGAGGGGTATAGCCAGTAATGCCAGAGGATGAGCTGCTCCGCAATGTCAATTAGTATTCTTCACCAGCTCTCCACAACTAGTAAAGCCCTTGAGGGAGTGCAGTGTTAGAAACATCTCCTACTCTTCTGTGGGAATTCATCATTTTCGAACTTTATCTCAGTTTTACAGTGAGGTGCACACAGATGGGAACTAGGAAGTCAGAATGTATATGCTCTGCTGTTCTGCATCCTAGAGCCTGTGTTCAGCTGCCCAGGGTGCTGCTTTAATTAATCTCCTGAAAATGCAAACTTCATTTTTGTTTTGCAAAATGGCAAAGGAGCAGGGGGGGATTGCTGTTCTCCCAAGTTATCTATGGACACTAATATTCTTTTTTTCCTGAAGTTGAGTGTTTCTTTTAGAATCAGGTGAAATCTGCAATCTTAATCATTTATTTGGTACTACTATACATATTTCAAATTATGGGCTACTAAATTAAAAATAACATGGCTTATTTCACACCATGGTTTATTTACAGCATGTTAGGAAATTGAGACCACACAGTGGAAATGATATTCAACACAGATATGCGAATCAAGAAGAGAACTGGGAAGGAAGAATTAATAGGTATCCATGGAATTATGATGTAGCATGACACAGAGGTGTAACACAGTCCTAGTACTAGTAATGTAGATACAAAGCAATACAATTCCTCCTCCCTGCCCCTAAATCTTCTACTTTGCAAAGTAAACATAAGAAAGAAGTTTAGCTGAAGAAGATAAAAATTGTGTATTGACTTTTGAGTGCTTTTCAACCATGTTTTAGCTGCTTATCCACATGATGAAAATTCGTTGTGAAGCATATGATAAGGAGATGCTGCTACTCTTAAACTGTCTGTAAAACTTTAAGTGTAACTATAGTCTGGAATACTGCACTGCATTAGCTTTCACTGTGAAAATGGAAAAGGAAAAGCTTAAGTGAGGAAAATTAGAAATGTTTTCTGTGCTATTTTCTGTTTATTGTTAGAGGCAGGTATTTTTAGCAGCCCAGTAAGGCTGGGCTGTAAGCTGTATAGTGCCTTAAGTTTTTTTTTTCTTTGATTTCTCACTATGTGCATATTAATGTAATAGAAAAATTGACACTGTGTGTTAGAACCAGCTTTGGTTTAAAGACTCTGGTAGAAAGTACGTGCAAGTAACTTTCCCATATCTCTCTCAGCTGCTTATGAATGGGAATGACAGAAGCCAGGACACCAGTGCATTTACGTACAGTGTCCCTGAAGTACTGATTAAATTGAAACTTCTATTAATTTCAGCAAGCAATTAAAAAAAAAAAAGTAATATTATCAACTGTTCATGTAGTTTTATGTTTAGTTTCTTTAATTATTTTTTATGTACTTCATGAAGCTAATTTTACACACATGCTTCTCAGTGAAAGAACAATGCTAGTTTATATAGAAATGAATAAATATGCTTTCGTATGTTAGTATAGAGGGAAATATGCCATTGGCAATACTGCAGAATATGTGTTGTTGGTGTTTGTGGAAGATAAATATTTAAAAGACACAGGGGAATTTCTGCCTAACACTCTTCAGTGTAGCCTTCATTTAGATTGTTTAAAATTTGTTTTACATTTATTCTAGACTGAATTTCACTGCACATTACTTTTAATTCTTTTTTGCCTTGTTCTTTTGAACTCAGTTCTGTGCTTTTGAACAAAAGAAACCAGAGCAGAACAGGATAAAGTTAAAGATGTTTGTGTATATAGTGTGTAGAAGAAGAACATTTATTTCTTACTTCATGTGAGAGATTATGTTGATTGTTTTGGGTATTTAAGATAATACTATATTTATTTCTGGAATAAAAGAAGTCCAGGCTCAAAAAAAGGGATAGAATTTTGTTTTATTAACTTCTACTAGTAGCCCTTATTGAATACATGCAAATAAAAAAAAAATGCAGAAGTCCAAAATATTCCTGAAGTCATATTAGCAAACCTAACTAATATCTACTCTTATATAAAATAAACACCAACCTTCACCAGCTTCCCTCAGGCATAGTTAAGGAGTATTGGAATGTTGTTCCAAAATGGCACGTGTCTTTGCAGTTCTAATATCATCATTATCCAATAGATGCTATCCCACAAGTGGGAAAACAAAAATGTATTCCAGAGCCTTTTCTGCTCTCTACATGTGTGGTAAAAAATTTCCATGCACCACATGTCTCTTTACTATATCGATATGGTATCTGCCAAAATAAATATTTTATTCCATTTATTTTTAGTTGGTATTGCGCAGGTCCTCCTAAGATTAAGCAGTCAAAGGTCAAATAAGTTGAGATGAACTATAGTTTTAAAATAGTTGTGCTGCTCATAATTATGTGTATAGAGGTTTTTAGATATATACACATATACGTACGTACATATATAGATACACATACATACTTGATTAAAAGCCGAGGATGTTTGCTCAGCAGAGAAGCAAAACCATCATTATCTGATTGTACATGGAATCCAGTGGCTGCTAATCAAACCCGGGGCTGCATCTGGTTAAACATACTTGGCATAGACTTGTTACAATTAGAGGTTTTGCCATGTCAAGGGAATCTTTCACTCAAAGCAGCGACCCATATTGTACTGAACAAACACATGAGTTTTTAATTGAGAACAATAGCTTAACAAACCACTTCCCAGGACCACTGAAAGAAAAATATGTGCCTGTGGCAATTCTGGCACTGAACTGTGTTTATTTGAATCCATTTATTCCAAGCCAGGGTTCAATATACCAAGCAAATAAAAAAAAAATTTAAAGTCAACATGGAAAACAAAGTTAAAGTGAGAAAAATATAATATGCTGAAATGTAATGCCAATCTGTAACTGAAATACTTGTGATTTAGCAGATCCGTGTGTAAATGCTTGTGCCCTCTCTGTTCTTTTATAACTTTTAAACCTGAAGATCTACACTTAAATTATTTTGTTTCATAGTGTACGAATTCTACAATGTATATAAGTATGATGTAGTATGTATTTACATTCTAAAGTGAGCTTTGAATATAGCTTTTGTTATATAGAATTTATTCTACATCTGTATTTCACAATACAACTAGATAGAAATTACTGTATATTTAGAAATAGCTGGAAATGGTAACAAGAGAGTAATAAACATTAAAGAACAAAATGCTTAGTTTGGGAAGTTAGGTGTTACATACACTAGCCAGAGCCCAAAATTTCTAAATAGTACATATGGCATTTTAAATTCAATAATACCTAAAGTCTGAGTATATATCTGATGGTATAAGTTAGACCAAGGTAAACAACTCAAAAAGAACAGCAAAAACTCGACATAGTATTTATGATACTGGAATAAAATTTAAGATATTCTAGTTCTATTCTCTGTTTTTCTACAGCTTTCTCAATATTCTGAAGTCACAGTTTAATAATAATTTTTCAACCTGAGGTTTCTAGTAGAAAAATATTATCATCTGCTGATTACATGCAGCTGTAGGTAAAGTTGGGTACTCAAAAAAGAAAGCATCTAGATTAGTAGACACTTTTAAAGGTTCTACTCCTAATTTTTTTAGGTTTGTCATCTTGACAATTGGTCTTGTACTCAAACCTTTAGTTCATGTCCAGACTGTCAACATGTTGGTCCAGTTTGAGTCATGAGTGGAACGAACCAACTTCGTATCAGCTGGTGACACAAAGATACAAGGAGGAAGCAGGGAGGAGAGTGAAAGGGAAGGCTGGCTTGGACTTGGAAAGGTATATGCTGTAGTCAATGTGGACATAGTTCAGTTTAAGTGTATGATATAGCTTGGGAAATGGTTAGTGGAGTGTTCAACAGGTGTCATAAAAGTGCTGTAGACAGTGCTACAAACAATGTGGAAAGTCTGCGAGTATGCCTGATGAATCTAGAATAGTAAAGGAGCAGAATCTTAAAGGCAAGTTAAGTGTTATGGAAATGCAATGTAAAGTTTCTAAAGAAGGATCGATGTATAGAGACAGTGGAGAACTTGTAGTTGTGTGAACTATTGACTCTTAGAGATATTATGCTTAGGAATTTCAGCCAGTAAAGAACTGATTGTGAGAGAGATGCATAATCCCCAAACTTGTCTTTCTGAGCACAAATTTGAGGCCGTTTTACCTGGAAGCAGTATGGCCCAATCTGTTGCAGTTCTTTATCAGACTTGGATTTTTGTTTCAGGAGACAGTAAATGCAGTTTTAGGGTAGTTATTAACAGATCAATAATGTTATTAAATATGAATGCTGTACAAACTCACCCTTATGGTTCATTTTTTTTGGAAAGCATATTTCTTCTGGCAGACCCTATTCCACATCACATATGGTCTGACCATATGACTGTTGTGCCCTGGCAGCCAAGAGGGCAAACCATATTCTGGGGCGCATGAAACAGTATAACCAGCTGTTCAAAAGAGGTGATTATCCCACTGTATTTAGCATTGGTGCGGCCTCACTTTGACTACGGTGCATTCTGGGCCCCACAATTTAAGAAGGATGTTCAGGTACTGGAATGTGTCTAGAGGAGGGCAACAAAGCTGGTGAAAGGGCTGGAAGGCATGTCCTGTGAGGAGCAGCTAAGGGCTTTGGGCTTGTCTAGTTTGGAGAAAAGGAGTCTGAGGGTCGACCTCATTGCTCTCCACAGCTTCCTGAGGAGGGGAAGTGGAAAGGGAGGTGCTGATCTCTTTTCCCTGGTATCTAGTGATAGGACGCGTGGGAATGGTTCAAAGCTGACCAGGGGAGGTTCAGACTTGACGTTAGGAAACATTTCTTTACCAAGAGGGTGGTCAAACAATGGAACGGGTTCCTAGAGAGGTGGTCGATGCCCTATGCCTGTCAGTGTTTAAGAGGCATTTGGACAATGGCCTCAATAACATGCTTTAACTTTTGGTCAGCCCTGAAGTGATCAGGCAGCTGGACTAGATGATCATTGTAGGTCCCTTCCAACTGAACTATTCTATTCTATTCTATCTATTCCTACAATATTTTACAAGAAGCATTTCTGTCCTCTTGCAGGTAACTTAAAATTGGAATAATCATCACATTTCATAATTAGCTGATGTGATGGAAATGCAGTCGTTCACACTTCAGCATTTTTGCACCATTAGGCTCCAGCACTGCACAGATCTTAGTGCATTTAGAGCTATGGTGTTAGTTTTGTTAAAACAAGACTAAAATGTTTTCCTGCCCAAGGAAATGTACACTACTATCTTGTATCGTAATCAGTATGTATGTGTTTGTGGTTTTGTATTGCAAATGTGGTTTCACTCATTATTTTTAGTAGGATTATGTAACTTCTGTGTTATATGATAATTTTGATGCTGCTGCTGATGTTTACATTAGAATCTACTGCAAATAGTGTTGCTTAAACTTTGTGTTGGGTGATTGGCAATGAAAGGTGCTTGAACTGGAGAGTGGGGGTTTTTTGCCCTGTGGTCATGAGACCTCAGTAGTATGGAAAGGGTAACCTAATAAGTAAATTACGTGACTAGATGATTGAACTTCCAATATTCTTGTTTTATTCTTTTATGTAATATTGCTAATAAGATAATCTTGAAGCAAGAATTCATTATATAAATATAAAGTATATATTATTATATATTATTATATATTATTATAAGTAATATAAAGTTTGTTTTATCCTGCTGCTTGCATGCTATCATAGTAAGTCACTGCAGCTTAGAATTTTCTTACTGATTTCCTGAAGACTTATTTCAGCACTGGGAATCCCCCCTGGCTATAGCATAGTTTTTTATTACTATTTCTTTATATATTTGTCCCAGAATTAATTCCAACTTGTTGACAGCACAGCCTTATACTAACAGAGCAGTAGAACTGAAATATTATTATGATAAAACTGAGAAAATGGAGTAAAGGAATACACTGACTCTATTTTTTTTTTTTTTTTTTTTTGGAAATGGCTTATCTTAACCATGTTGGTTTTTTCTTTATTTTGAATGGAGCATGTTTTTAAGTTAGTCTGAAAATGCAATAGACAACAAGTCTTATGTTAAACTTTTGTAATCTCAGTGGATGGAGTGAAAATGTTGGTAAGTTTTCCATGATTGATTTAATCCTCTTGCATGTTTTAGCCTCCGTTCAGACACCCTTTCTGGCTGCAGCTGAGTCTGGCTATGACTCTAGTTCAACACTGCATGTTTCTACTCTGCTAGAGGAGACTGGTCGCCTTTAATATCTTTGTACTTGTGTTTGCTTCCTATCCTAGTTCTGTCAAAATGATGAAAATTTCAAATTCTTTAATAATTTGAAATTCTTTAGTATTTCAATTTCTTTAATAATGCTTAAGGATTTTTCTAAACAAGGTCGTTTTGATAGAAACAGATTTACAATTATTGTTTGTAGTTTTACTATGAAATCTGAGGGGATGAGGATGTTCCTTCACATGATACTTAAGGGAAGGTATGCAGTTAAGATTTAGAAAAATGGAAGTTGGGCAGTTCCATTTAGCAGGATCTTCAGTGCTGTGGCAAGTGACACTAGTGGTGAAAGTCAGCAGGGAACAGGGATTCGTTTGTAATATGTAGGTTTCCTTGTGCTCATGTGAATGTTTGAAATGAAGTTTATGGTTAGAGTTACACTGATTTTTCAGCTCATAGTTTTGTATTTGCTGAATACTGGATATTCAGCCAATACAAAATGCGGGCAAATGTCAGCAGTACAGATGGACTCATCTTTTCCTCCTATGGACAGCAGAGAGTTTTAGAGGATGGTTAGGATTTTGGATAGATTGGCAGGAGGAAGGATGCATACATTACAAAGGGGAGGAATTGGTCGTTCATTTTTAGGTCATTATTTATTTGCAGGAATGCTAAAGTCTGTGTACTGAAAACCACATTTGCAGTGTACATTAGGTAGTTGTAAAGGTTAAAGTCAGAGAAATCAGGAGCTGGAGAGCTACTCTACTGAATCTTGCAGTGTTTATAAACTAAGATGAAGAGCATGTAGAGGATGGAGTCCAATCTTACATAGGTAGTAACAGGAAGCAGTAATTCCTTGGACACAGTGTTAGGGTTCAGTGTTAGAAAAGCAGCAGCTGGAGGGCTACGCTAGTCAATTAATCTTGCATAATTTCCTAAGCTATGATGGGGTAACAAGCCTACAGGGCGTAGGAACTCCTCTTCACAAAGAAGTTTTACTTTTTTTACTGGTCACATGCATGCTCATTTCTAATTTGTAGCAAATTAGAAAAATGATGCTGTTATGGCATCACTTGTTATCTTTTGCGTGACTTGTTTTTGACATGCACAACTGGTGCATGCAAAACAAGTTTCCTTTTTAAAACACACTGTTTCTTCACTGCTCTTCACTACTCAAACCAACTTCCTTGTTCATTCTTATACGCAGCACGTATTTGCTGTAGTGTTGTTTCTTTGTCAAAGAGAAATGGAAAGAAAACCTGGATATTTTTAATAGCTAATATCTGGTATTATAGGACAGGCTCAATATATACTTAAACATTTGCAATCTGCTGTTTTAGAGTAGCAGCTGTCTTTCACTTTGGGTGGATAGAGTGAAAAAAACAAGTCAGCTTTGCAGTGATTGGAGGTAAAGGGCTTAATCTGGGGAAATGATTTCTTTGCTGTAATCAGCATTACCCATTCTGGAAGTTCTAGAGTGGCTTGTCTAAGCTCCTAAAAAACACTAGGAACATTTTTATGGTCTGCTCTAGTACAATATCTGAAAACATCTTGGCAGAAGGTCTCCCCATCCAGTATACCTTTATTAACAGATACATTAGGCGTTCCAACATTTTATGATTCTTGGACTAATCTGTTTGCTTAATTAGTTGTTTTGACATACTTTAAATCAGGATCTCTTCCTGCAGTGTAGACCCTTAATATTTTCTTTTGCTTATTTCTGCTAGCATATGTGGAAATGAACTCGTTTACCCAGGTGGGTATTTTTTCAGAGATAACATAGGAGCCTGTACTGTAACTGATGTTTTTCCATGGCTTACTTGATCGAAATGGGCATATTACGGCTCCACCAGCCGTTAATCTTCATCCTGCTTTATTAATAAGTTGTTCAAGCGTATCAGCTTGCATGATAAGGAGATGAAGAGAAAAAGGATAGTATCATGGCCACTATGTGGAGAGAGAGTTCTGCTGTTAGTTCTGTCTTGGCAATTTGTGAGAAAATTGCATAATCGTTGTTTATCTCACTTTCTGACTTTCAAAAGAGATTTAAAAAAACGTAAGTGCTCTTCTATATGTGATCAGTCTAAATGATTCTTAAGTTTTTTGCAGGCTTTGAGTTGGGATATAATGTTCCTAAAAATATATGTATGTACATATGCATAAAACATACACAACGGTAACTGTTTTTATTCCCATAATCTTGGTGAACTAAACAGCTCTAAGATGTTTCATGACTATTATTTTGTAGTGGAAGATGAGTTGACTCTGTGAAAAGCCTCAAACAGTCCAGGAAGTAAAGGTAAAATAACAATAAATTAAAAACTATGGCTTTTAGGAAAGGTAACACTGCGTTATCTGAAAACCCAGCTATTCAAAAAATCCAAATAGAACAGCAGTAGTTATTGAGGGGTTGTGTGTGGCCAAAGTTGAAACATATGATTACAGTTTTCTTGTTACTAACCTGCAAAATGTAGTGGACCAGCTGAAACACGAGGCAAATTATAAAAAGCTAGGAGTTTAATGTTTTTTTCTCCTTAAGTGATGGATGTTTATTCTTGTGAATTTTGAAATGCTGAAGAAAGTTGTACACGCAAGCCGTACAGGCAAGCCTCCAAATGTGGAGCTTGAAAAACTGGAGCTTTAATAAGCTCTCTCTATGTAGCAAATAACTAGTGCAATAAGTATATTCAGCTTGGAAGGTATTATTTTTAAATAGAAGGTTATTCCTTCTAAAAATTTGGTTTGGGTCCTGTCTCTAAGTACACCTTAATAAGATGTTAAAGTTTATGATTCTCAGACTGTCAGTATCCTTTTGCAGAGATGAGCATGATCTGAGAAAATCATATGCAACTTTAAGCCTGTTTAAGGAGTTATTTTTGCTGGAGATACAGGCAATTATGAAATTGGTAGGTATTAATCTCTAATTAATTTGTATAATTCAAAAGAAGACAACACTAAGTTGGTAATTTATTTCCTATATTTTTGCAAAATATATTGTCCTTTAGTGTATGTTGTCCTTGCCTTTACATTAGAAATCTCTAGCAATAAGCATTAGCTAGTTATCTTTTAATGTGATTTTTCTGCTAGTAGTAGATTATTTATTCTTTATCCTAAACGCCTGTAGATATGAAAACCTTGTTTATGTTAAATTAATGAAATATACATTTTCTGTCTTTCCAGTACATTATGTCTTGTAAGAAGAAAGTGTTTTCACTCTCTGTTGTATTAGAGAAATTTGGAAATGCAAATTCATAAAGTGAAAATAAGTGATGCCAAGTGTGGCATTAAACCCTCCTTTGGTACAAAACCTTTAACAATCCATTAACTTTGCCTCATCTGTCACTCAAACTTTTATAGCAGAATATATTTTGTTATTGGAGTAATGAACTCCAGAGAGCTGATTTCTTTGTGAGTGATACTCACTTTTTTCACATTAACTCACAGTAAACCGGCTCATAATGCTGGTGACAAGAGAATAAGTAGTCTTCCCAGATCCACAGGGTATGACTTCCCCGTTTACTGTAACACACAGTCCTTCTTGTCTCTTTTGGCATCATCACAAAAGACCTGCTTTTTTTCAAGTATCACTTCCTTGGTCCATCCACATTCTCCTAACTTACTAACATGCAAAAAATATGGGAGCACCTCCCTCTAGTTTCTTACTGGCAACTTTGTCAAGGCAAGTTAGCACAAATCTAAGCGAGCCAGGGTACTTTACATTGATTCTTCATGCGTCAGTGAATATCACCTTTTGTAGCTGAGGTAAAATTATGTAGTTAATATATTCAATTGCAAGGACAATTTTCTTCTTTCAACTGATTACTGTTTCATAGTCCACTAAATGCTGCATTTTTCTCATACTCACTGCTTTTTAAATGACAGCATGAAAGTCAGACACCGTAAAGTTGGTGGCAATTTTGGCTTTGATTAAAGAAAACAGGATATCACTAGCAGTTTTTGTCAGCATTATCATATGAATTGTAATTAATTCAAATTTTAAGGAAGAGTGGTTTCAAAGTATCAATAAAAAGAAATACCATCCTTGAAAACTGCAGATTAGAGATTATTTTTACTTTTATTCAGGCAGTATGGTATCTCCTAGCAAAATTACAGTGCATGTCAATTCAATAATATATGGTGACGTGAGGAAAAATTTCATTGTAGTCATGTTACTTCAGTATGCACAGATGAGCTCTTCCTTGGGCTGTTGAGAGACGGTCATTCATCACATCTTCTAATGGAAGTCATATGTTGTGGAAACGTACTTTAGCTATTCCTATCTAGAAGAAATAAATATACATTGAAAGGTACAGTTATCATTTGGAGATAACAGGATATAAAGGAGCTTTCAGTCATTCTGGAAAGAGTTGTAGGCCCTGCTCTAGTTCAGAAAATATATTTTGTAGAGTCCTTTGAGCTGCATTAATTAAAATTCATCTGAACTTGGCAAAGGAAAACTGAAAAAGGAATTGCTGTCCTGGTGATATGTATGCATTAGAATCACTGATATGTTTTTTACGTAGTCATTTAGCTGTGCATCATAAAAAGGGCAGTGGATTTCATAATAAAGCAAATGGTTAAGCAACATATAAAGCAACTATTGTGGAGGAATAGCATGTATCTGTATACATGTAATGCACAACATTAAAGCACAACATTTTATTTTAAAAAAAGAGATTTCAGTTCTCTTATGACTGATTCCAAAGTATTCCTTGTGTTAAAAAACAACAAAGAAAGCAAGCTGTTTTAGATACTATGGGTACTGTCATGTAATCATTACTAGAAAGTTTAATAGGGGCTAAGGCATGTGACTTTGCGTTAATGCCATGTAAGAGCAATTACTTAAACTTGGTAAAAATCTTAAATATACGTTAGTGGATATTTCAAAGCATTTTTTATATTTTCTTGTCTTTTTGTGAGCTGTATTAGTTTTAAAATGAGGGTTTTTTTAAGTTGAGAAAAAATATATTTATACCTCAGCAATATGTTGTATACTGTATGGTTAGATGACCTAGAATGTGAGACTTAATGGAACATAGCTGGAGGTTATGGTTAAACTCAGTTTTATTATAGCCATTTTATACACTGTTAGGACGATTTAATTAGCTAATAAGCAAAGGAAGTTATTTCAACCCTCATCTGTTAAGAGGTTGAAAGAATCAGATGGTCCATATGGCTGCATTTAAGCTTCCTGTTGTGTATTTTTTTTTTCACAGTTCAGATATCTTCTTTGTATTAATCTGGGGGATCAAATAAGCCAGACATGCCTTAACTGGCACCAACAACAAAGACAAACGCCTTGTAGCTGTGAGACCTCATGAAAGCCAGACTTTGGTCTCTTTGACCTTTTTAATACCATTTACACGTCTATGCAGAGTCTATTAGTGACATTTTCCATAAGGTGGAATTACTCACCTTTGAGCTTAGTATAAACTGAGAACCAAAGATTAGATATTTCATATGACACAAAGTAGATGATGGTTATAACATAGGTTTTATTGAATGCGTGATGCTTACATAATATTTAAGTAAATAAACTATTGTAGAATATGCATCCTATTTCTTTTGGAATTTTATTTCACTTAAGATAATCACTAAAAATAACTTACTATAATGGATAAATAGCTCTATAAAGCAATCTTCCATTCAGGAAATTACTCATTACATGTAATTTTCATGTTCAAGAAGAGATTGAGGTCTATCCTGTAACAATACAAATAGTGGGTCTACCGCACAATCTGAATTCCAGCACATTTAGTAGTCTAAATAATCACTATTCAACTTATTACTAAGTAAGTTACGGAAAAAAAAAATGGAACTGATATGCCTGTAGATTTGCTACATGAAGAGGAAGTTGGGTACCTTGACATCTGTTCCCTGGAAGAACAAATAGTCTTTCAGTTCGTTTATAGCTTGGCACACTACTAAAATTCAGTTGTCTAATTTTTTGAATAAATATTTATGAAGGGTGCCCTGCATAGTTTCATTGTGATTTAAGAAATATTGGCAGTTGAACTGATGTAAATCTACAGAGGACCAGAGACAAACATTTCTTTTGATCTTTGTCTTACTAAAGCCCTGTAAAAATGACCAGAACCTGATAGCATAGTCTCATCTCATAGAGGCTGATCTGCTGAACATGTCCTGTAGGATGCTGTACATAATGCTTTTGTGGAAAGGCACAGTTACAGGGTCTGAGCATGTCACAGAAACAGGTCTCTAATTCGCAGTTTTTCAGTAAGATTTTTGAATTGCTTTGTGGAAATAGATTTCTTCTAAGGTAGTTGTGAAAATTAGTTCATTCCCTGGAAAATTTTGATGAACCATGAAATTTCAGCATAGCACTGCAGACAGCATGTTTTTTTACTGTCCCCTTATAATATTTTAAAATATTTTAGAAAAGTAAATAAAGCAGCACATTTTGCCTTTCATACGCATGTATCCATAACACAGAAGCAGTAGGTTTTTGCTGTAGCATGATCTGCAGCTTTTTTTAAAAATCTGTGAAATCTAGTAGAAAAGACTGTGTTTATCTGTGTGTGGTAGTTAAGAAATCAACATTTCTTTTCTGTTCTGGCATTCTCTGTTTGACTTGAGAAGCTTTAGCGTTTGCAGCGTACCATCTAGTTATATTAGGATCACAGATGACGGGCAGAAAAAGTCAAGCTGCATGTATCCCACTCAAGTAGAAATAAAGTAATGCTCCTGAGTTCTCTGTTACAATTTTGTATGTGAAAAACATATCCCATTACATCTACTGAACACTGTGCAGACAAATTTTGTTATCCAATCCTTGCCTATTGTCTCATTTATTAAGTTGTACTTTTGTGAACAAAACCGTGAGAATCCTTGCTTCCAATGTTGAAGTACATTGACTGACATGTCTTAGTGATCTCAAGGGTAATCCTTAATCGTAGCATTGCAATAATACAGGATGGAGGTCAAATGGAGTGATGACCTGCAATTTTTCAGCAGCAGAAGGCCAATACAGGGTTGTTGTAATGGAAAATGAGTTGTAAAGTGCAAACAAATTCAGCAACAGGCAGGAATCAAAATTACTTTAGTAAAAGCATGAGTGTTTGACCACATTTTACTAATCAAAGAAGCTTCTACATTTATAGCTATGTAATTATTTTTCAGTCTGTCCAGTGGTGGGAGGAAGGAGTTTCTTTCTTCTCAAAACAAGCAAGATTTTTTTTTTTCCACTCATTTCACTCATTGTAGCAGAAAGAAAGATAGTGCTTAGGTTCGCACAGTATCAGAGAAGAAGCGGTTCTGACTTCGTTGATCGGTTGTGGTTGAATTCACATCCTTCACCTGCCAGGAAAATGTTGTAACCTCTTGGCTGGCAGTCAGTCTCTCCTTCTAGAGCTATTGCAATAACGTTCTGGAAGAAAAAAGAAATATCACTTAATGTTTATGGGATACCTGGGGAAAACTGGGTTCCAATCCTTGTGCCAATGGATTAAAAGAAAAAATGAAAACATTTAACCCTAATCCTTCAGTTACTCTAACTGTTTTACTTTTCTGGAAAACATTTATTTTGTTTTGTCTGGATTGAGTCTTAGTCAGTTTTTGTCCAAGCTTCTATTGGACTAAGGTATTGGGAAAACAGAGGAATACTGAGATACTGAGTTCTGTTTCTGATACAAGGCGTTGCCTATGATTAGCAGACAGATGGCACTTGAGTGTGTTGGTTTGTCACTGAACTGCACCTCTGTATTGAGTTCTGTCTTTAACTTAAAAAGCGAATTTAGTCCTGTTGCTGGAAACCTCTCTGTATTAGGAATCTGTATATGTGTAGAAACCTGCAGCCCCAAATCCATGAGAACAGTTTGGATTTCCTGGGTTCTTTTCTAAACTTTTGATTGAGGAAAAAAAACCATACTGTATTCAATATAGTGATCTCCCTCACAGTTCAACACAAAGCTTTAACTGCAATCTTAAGAACATCAACAGATATTCAGGGTTGACATATGTACGGTTTAGGTCTGTGGTATGTTGTGTGTTTGTGGGGGAAAGCATGAGGTTGTAATTAAGGTTTTACATTGTACTGTGTGGAAAGATTAATGTGTTTGTCTGTAATGTGTTTCTTCATCACTGGGAAACAGGGGAAGTTCTTAATAATGATGACAAGTCTGTCACTGAAAATATGCTATTTGGGCACTGGCATGAAATTAAGTATTGTCCCATAATTTGTCATATCCTGGGTTTGCCTTGTGAGTGGTGCATTTATTCAACTTTTTTTCTTTTAACATGGAATTTTTATTATGAAATTTGACACTGAAGAAAAGGAAGACTAGTACTTCTATTCTTCTTTCAATTTCAATTCTTGTAACTGAAATTTATAATAGAATATTAATTAGAAGATTGCATGAATTAGGGATGTTCTGCAAGATGTTTGATCAGAAACTGCTCCCTATTTCCCGAATCTCAGATGTTAAAAACTGAAAATAACATTCAAAGAATTTTTTTATCATAAATCCTGTAACTTAGGTTATAAAAGATAATTTTCAGGATGTGTTTATCATCCTAATCAACTGCTTTGTTCTTGGGCAACACTCTGGAAAGCAGGCTGAAAGAAATATGGAAATATGCAAGGCATATCATGACTAAGTTGGAATACCACTGCTGTTCAATTTAAATGGCTGGAGCAAGCTGAAGTAGTACTGTCACACAATAATTAGCTGAGAAGGCAATAATCATATAACAATGTTTACTGAAATGAAATGTAGGTATTATAACTAGAGATATTTAAAGTTTATTTAGGAAGTAGAGTAAATGTTGAGAAATATTGAGAAAAAGGTAGCTTAAAGGCTTTTATGGTGTTAGAAAATGAGGAGAAGAGAAATGTTAGGATGAGAAATTCTTGGTGAGTTGTATGGAAAATGGAAATACCAATTACATAGCTGAACCAGTGAGGTTCTGATGCAGTGGCATTTTATCAGTTAAGTGAGTATGTATTGGAGTAGTTTCACTACAAAGTCTTAACATAGTTCTAGTCTTTTTGTCACCAATAAAGAACCATATCTGAGGGTCACTGTTTCTCATGTGATCCTATTTTTATGATTTAAAAAAAAAAGTTAATTTGATTTCCTTTTAATTCTTTAATATGTGTCCTATGACTTCCCATGCATACTGCCATTGTCTTCACCAGTGCCAAATCCTTCATCCCATATAGAAAGCATTTATGGTGCAAGTACCTGAACTAAACTGAACCATGAATATTGGCTGGTCAACAGAAAGTTGAACTGTTCAGGAGTGGTAGGTCCTAGCTTAGATTCAGGAGATGGGTGTAAAGCAGAAATTACAGTGTCTTCTGTCTCTACCCCAACTGCCCTTCTCCCTCTTATTTGATTCCCACATGCTACTGTTCCTTCACAGGCTCCTAACATCTTGGTAGGCTCCTTACACTCTGCATGATGGATTTATATTATACCCTCTGGAGAGGAACATGTCTGTTTTTATAAGGATGTTTCTTTTCAGCTGGGAGCAAAGGGAATTCCTTATGTTCTGCATTCAAATTGAGCTACTCTTCCTTCTCAGCATTGCAAAGTGACAGGTATGAGAGCAGAGAATGGTTAGATTTGGTGCACAGATTTGAGCATTATGAATCAGATGATAGGCAATATTTATTATTATCTCTGTATTTCAATATATTGTAGTGATGGAAATTGTCATGAATATTATTACATTTTTAATGGTGATAATGATAAATGCTTCCATAAATCTATTATGCTTTTAACTTCACATTATATTTTCAACTATTTTACAAAATATTTTAAACATTCTACACTACTGGCAATTTATATGGCAGCGTCCAGAAGGATGGGTGCCTGGGAGAGCGAATGATAAGGAAAAAAGTCTTTGCTAACAATCATATTGGAATTACATAAAGCAGTATGTGTATGAATGTGGCAGGGAGAGGACTGAGTACAAAAAATTTAGCAATAAATTTCTGTGTTTAATTATAGACAGATTCAGACACCAGATTTTTTTCTTCCCAGGCATGCCTATCATGGGAGAGATATCGCTGTACTGGCTTTAAAAAAAGAAAAAGTATAAGCAAGAAAGATGTCTCTCATGAGTTTTGCTGAATTAGTGACTGAACAATGCTTTAATATACCAGACCTCTCTCTGAGTAAGAAATATTGCGATAAGTTATAAACTTAGTTCAGCTCTGAATTATGCATTGTGTATTTAGGCTATACTAGATCTATAGTATGTTTATCTGTTGACTTCCACTAAGATTTAGAGTCTATTTTGACTTAATAACTTGCTTTATTTTGTTTGACATATATTTTATGTCTTCCATGTGCATGGATACATAAGATACACAATCGTGGGTGAGGGTCTTGAGAGAAAGTGCAGCACTATAAGTACTAATAATAGTGGTTGTAACATAAAAAATAACACATCCGTGTTTTTTTCTGGTGTATTCTCCCTCCTTAACTGGTCTAGAAGCCTTAATAATGGTAAGAAGCACAAACTGAAGAAGTTATCTCATTATGTTTTTATTATATTTTACTTGGCAAGTCCAAAACATTAAAAAAAAAAAAAAAAAAAAAAAAAAAAACCAAAAAAACAAACTATCACCATATGTTGCTGACACACAGCTATTATGTTCAGTGCAAAAAAATAATTTTTCAAAGTGTACTGCTGATTGGCATCTTATACTACACCTCAGTTTGTGTTGCTAGTATTAAGAATGAGATTAGTGATCAACTCTGTGCAGCATGTGAAGTGCTCTTAAGTTAGATATGACTTTAAATTGCACTTACTTGATATAGAAATTGTAAGAATATATACGATTGACAAAGCAAAAAGTTTTCAGCAGTGTGATCTTTACCATTACATAGAGAAAGATTAAACCTAAACTAATCTACTGTGCCTATAAATTTTTTTTGACTTCTACATTCTGTGTGTCTTTTAGTTTTTCCACATTTGGCTTCCTTTTACTTTTTGGTTTATAAAGGAAGTCAAGGGCAAACTGGTGTTGCTATGGACCCCTCTTGTTTCAGTGCACTGCTGAAGCTAATCGTTGCTTTCTTGGAGATGTATATAAGAAGGTTAAATAGAAAAAAAATTGGACTTTTGGTGGAGGAAGGGTAATCCTCTATATTTATTAAAGTTTTAAGTGAGGTGACAGGGCAATCCTTGCAGTTTTGTCAAAGGTGATAGAGGAATAAACAAAAAGAAAGAAAATCCCAGAAACAAACCCAAACCAAGGAAGCAATCTGTCCAAAGAGAAGTTTCAATTCAGTGGAGTTTATAGAGAAAATTTGGAATCTTGTGTCGTCTTGCTTTGGTCCTGCCTTTCTGATATGGTGTGCCGCTCCAGAAGTGCTAGCAAAAGCACTAGAGAGATTCTGTGTGGGGAAGCTGATCTTACAGAGTTAGTGTAGGTACACCTAGGCTGTTCATTTTTCATTATTTGAAAATCTGGCTACTTTCTTGTCCTGATGAGCAGCCCTGAATGTAGGGCTCTACGTGTGAGTACAGAATTGTGGGAGATCTGACTGGAGGTGTGTTTGTCCACCTGGTTCCTTCCTATAAAGTGCATGGGCATCAAAAGACAGAACCTGAAAACAGTGCAATGCATTTTGGAACAATTGATAGAAGGCCAAGTGAATGCTATAAAGTGAATATCATAAAATACTTTATTCCATACAATAAATTTCATTCTGTACAGAATGGGCCTTCTGCTATGGGGTAGAAATGTCCATGTTAGTAACAAGGAAAGGTTATGAGTCATTGGTTCTGTAGGTTGGGTTTTTTTCTATTAAGATGGATGGCATGATAATGAATAATTCAGACCAATCTCCTGTGAAACTCTGGTAAATGCATACTGGTGTAGAAGATGGACGTGAGTGATTTTTACAAATGCTAGTTCAATTTTAATGGAAGGTCGTTAGAAAGGTTAGCAGGAGTGCAGTGTCAGAAACACTCTTATTAACTGAGGATGATCTTCCTGTTCTATAGAGCAATGCAAGTTTGAATTCTAGCAACAGTTTAACCACAGCAATACATCACTATCTGAAACAATTAACCTTGTCAGGTCTTGTTAGCTGGGATGCAGCACTGTGCTGATGTAGCCATAGTCCTCCTACTTGGAGTTACTTAATTTGTGTTAGGTCATGGCTGCATACAAGCCCTTTGAGCTAGCAAACGTCATATGAAGCAAAATAGACTTCACTGCCATTCTTGACTTTGCCTTACTTTTCAACTGCATTACCTATGGATCTTGGTTTACAAAGTTAACTTCACCTTTGTATTACTATGTTTATCATATTGTCTGACATTGTAGTTTTTGAAAGGCTAAGGAAAAAGCATAACTGGAGAACAAGCTATTAAAACACTGAACTATTTGTAGAGACTTTGCAATGGAAATATCATTTATCTTCCCATGCAGTAATTTCAGGATCAAGCTGAGGGTGATGTTCCAGGCAATGTAATATGATTATTCCTTGCCTAGGAGCTAAGCAATATATCCTTTTAAAAATTATTATATATTGATGACTGAAAAGGAAAGCTTGACAAACTGCAGTGAAAATAACATCCCCCCTTGAGAAAGTTTGTTTGATAAAATGATGACCTCCTAGTACAAATTCAGTATTGTACTTTCTAAAAAAAAGAGGTTATATCCACTATCCATATTTTTTGATCACTGGGAAAAAAATACCCGTGATCAAAATAAATCAGGATTGTTGAAAATAGAAACTCTTCCTATCCTGAAATTAAAACCATGGCTTTTATGATTTCAGGTTTTTGTCCAATATAGTGTCATAGTTTGCTTTTTGTATACAAAATGAACTTTGAACTCCTGTTTCTCCAATGCAAAATATGAAGTTACAGTAAATGTCTTACTGTAGAAATTGATAAGAATTTCTGTGAACGCACTTCTGGGTAAAGACCTGTTAATTTTTCTATTACATTTTGAATACTGCTTATAGTTATGAAATTACTTTGGATATGCTAGAGTTTCTCTTCTTGAATTCTATTTGTGAAGTATTTCTTATTGTTTTCTTTTCTGTGAAACTGTATTTAAATAGAATTACTTGCATATATTTAAATAACATTCTAGATTATATATTTGCATCTATATTTCCATAAAACAAGATCATATTTTGAATAACTATAAATAAGGATTGTTCAAAGATGATATGGGAAGTGTCCTCAGTGAGGATGAAAAACAGTCCCATGCATTAATAGTAGGTTAGGTTTTCAAAGGAAATACGTTGTCAAACAAACACTGCAAAACAGAATGGACTATTGCAGACATCCAATGGGTTTGCCTCGTCTAAAACGTGCAGCACTGACATGTCTTTGATTTGTTAGATTCTCCCTTTGTGTTGCATTCCTCTAAAAAAGAAATGACAGGGTTATATGGAGTTGTTTTCTAGGCGAGGGAAGATAGCTTTTTCCATGCGGAACAGCTAAGCATGGATGGAGGAAAAATCTTGGAGGGGATCTCTGGTGAGGACCAAAGAGACACAGCAGGAAGCAGTAGTTTAGCAGTTTAAGCAGAGAGACTGCTAAGCAGAGCAGGAAGCAGCCCCCCAGGCCTCAGAAAGAAGGAAAGACCCTTCCAAGGGAGCTTGGGGGACTGGCTGGGTTCTGCACCAACCCAGAAATCCTGTGACTGTATGGATACAATGGACAGGAAAGGGAAGATTTTTATCAGCAAACTTTGTTCCCAATAAAATGGTACATTTGTTTATGAAGCCTTAAGATGTCAATAATTGGTGTACTATGAGTTAATTACACTGTCATGGTTTCAGAAAAATAGGTTATGTAAATGGCTTTTCATGTTCTGTTGGCATAGATGCATTAACGCAATGCTTTGCCTGTTTAAACACATGTAAGAATCACTAGGGGTTTATTTACTTGAGTTTATTGATTCACGTACTCCTTTGGAAGATATTTTGCTATGTATATATAGGTTTTCATGTTTAGGTTCCTGAATCCCAAATTGGTATTTTAATTGAAATAGGACTGAAGGATGAAATTCAGCTTTTTCTGTGGGACTATGAAATGTGTTAGGAAAATTAAATATAATACACTTATTTTGGTAAAGTATAGAAAAATTGTAGTTAATTTACATGGTCTTTGAATTACTTTGTTATTATGATCATGCTGTCATCTTTTGCAGCTCAAAGATGGAAGGAATGCAGTCATTTAAATATATTCTCTCATTTGTTTCTTTGTTATAATTTCTTTGGTCTAAACAAACTCTCTTTTCCCCATTTTATTTTTATATTATTGCAGATTTTCTTAGGACTTAATTTTACACTTTGCTTAAGAAATATTCATAAGTAAATACTATTTTTTTAATTTTCAATGGAAACAAACTATGGTCCACTCCTGCCAATGTTTAAGTATTGCTTAAGTTTTTAGAATGCAAATACTTCCACTGATTTTGTCAAGTACATATGTAACCACTGGCGGAGTCAAAGCTTATGGATGTTCCCAAATGAGAGATGTAAACATCATTATTAATACAGCAAATGATACTTAATATGATTCTTAGAAGAAAACCAAAATTCAGTGTTATTTTGTGATACTAGCAGAGGAAGCTTTGAATTCTCTGTTGAAGATTATGTTATAAAAGTTGAAAGTGCTAGAATACAGAGTTACCATATATAGTTTTTTAAGAAGAAAGGCCTTTTGCTAGGTGAACAGAGACATTATTTATTGACAACACAGGTCTGCACAGTAAGGAATAATAAATCCACATAGAAAAGCAGCTACAAAATAATTTTACTATTACAGTTGGTGTCCTGGGCCAGATTAATCCCTGTTTTTTTCGTGGTAGATCAGTAGAATGGCACTAGGGATTAATTTATCCCTTATAAAAACACCCATTCCTCAACTGTAACTCCCAAACCCATCACCTTCTCTTGTATCAGAATATAGCCAAACGTTGTGTATCTATGTATATATATACGCTGATTTTACGTGCCTTTTGACAAAAGTTACCATAACATACCATTGCTCATTCTGTATGTGCCAGATGTTGTAAAAAATGAAATGTTTAAGCTAGAACTCTAAACAAGGAAGAACTTTCACATTGGATATTTTTGCATCCCTTGAAATCTGAATGCCTTAAATTGCAATCAGTCCTACTGTATAGGGGTTTGTGAAAACCAGATTTCCTAAGTTCATTAAGCAAAATTAATTTTTTTGTAGTTGCATATGTGTTGTGTTAAGGTCTAGTATTTCTGGTCTTGCTGTATGAGGAGCAAGCACTGACTTCTAATGGAAAGATGATGTCTACCAGGTAAAAGCTCTGAATCATAGTGCCACATATAAGCATGAAAAAATTCCTATCCAAATTCTTAAGTTTACTCAGTCTCCTTGTGGAAATTTTTACTCAGGATATTTTGGACTTAGGAGGAGGAATAAAGATGTATTTCTTTAGCTAAAAAGAAAAAAAAAAATATTTGAAGTTGCATAGTATCTCTATTTTATGTACATATATCCCCAATTGCTTTTACATCTAAGTATCATGATTACATCGATGTAGTTAACTTTTGCAACATGCCTAACATGATTTTTATTCTGTAGCTTAGAAGCGATATAGAAAGAGACAAGCCAGATTTAAATAATTGTGTGTATATCTACACAATTAAGCAACAGATCAGTAGAATTTTCTAAAATGACTGGGTCAATGATGGATAACTTTTTCATGACATGTTCTAGAAGTATTATCAGGACTAGCTTTTGGGATGCATACCCTGGGTCACCTGTCATGAGCAAGTTCCTATGTGAGATCTATCACTAGGTATAACAGAGAGATTCATGAATCTAGGTAACCTTCTTTTCTTTCCTCTGAAGCGGAAGTGTCTTTATTACTCAAACTCTCAGGAATGTTTGGTAGAAAAGCTGAAGACAAGGTGTATCACTGTTGAAAGCATGTGAGTTTCCAGCACCCCACCTGGTGAACAGTTGAGATGCTATTAGCAATATATTCCGTTTGCCATAGATTGGCTATTACTTATAAGGGTATTTTCTTCAGAAAGTCCATTGAATTTCTAACTGTATCTTTAAACTCTTAAATACCCTTTTGCTAATTTACCTTTAAGTAACTTTTCTAAAGTAATTTGTAGAATCTAGGACAGAGGCAAGAGGCACATCACTGTCTCATGCCTGGTATTCTAACTGTACTAGACAGTTAGTACTGGACATGGTAGTAGTAGATAGCTAGTACTAGGCATGAGAATGTGAAACTGTGTTCTGGAGAAATTTATAAGAAGGCTGAGAGCAGGTAAGGAGATCAAAGATGTATGACAATTTTCAGTCATTGTGTCCACAGGCACATAACGGCTCTCTTTTACTGTGCATGTTATGTTAACAGTTCAGCTTTCTCTGAAAGCCCTGCCTTGCTTGCAGTTAGCAAAGATTCATTACCTCAACTCTAGCATACCATGTCTGCACTGTAAGAGGTGGTGAGTTATCTTTCTGTTTTCATCATCTACCTTCAAATGTGCTTAATGCATTGCCTGTTGACAATAATTGTTTCCTTCATAGCCTAGATTCCTTTTGCATATGTAGGCAAGGATATAAGAGCATAGAAGAAATACAAAACTGTAACTTCTTATGCAATTTCAAATTTTCCAAATAGCATTAACTTATCAACAATCTCAGCAACAGATGAGAGATGTGATACATCCTCTGTGGAAGTATTTTTATCATTGCAACATGGAGAGAGAGATATATATGTACATTTTTTTTTTTAATCTTCAGTGGTATCAATACCAGATTTCCTTGTGGTATAGTAAGAGATTAATAATGAAACTGCATTAAGTGTTACCTCACACAGGATCATTTCAAGATACATATCTACAAAGTAGCTGAATGTTAGTGGAAAGTAGTCTATCTCATAGGTAGCCTGAAAGAGTTATTGAAATTCTAAGTACTTAGCAGGCCAGTTAGTCAGATCTATGTGCTAAAAGCTGTGAGCGGCAGATGAATATTGGATATTACTTCTGTGAATTAAAATTATTTCTTAATTTTATGCCACAATTCTTTACTACTTGACATAGTAGTGAGTAATTTATAAATCAATAATAATGAGACAATGAATTTTTGGAAAGTAAAGTTTTTCATGGGAGGAAAATACAGAATGAATGACTGATAATTGTAGATCTTTTAAATTAAGAAACAAAACCCCCGCTAATATTTAATTGGGAGAAGATAAAGATAGAAAACATTTCTTTGGTTAGTTCACATACTTTTTTTTGTTCTCTGGCTGTGTTTTGCAAAGTTCAGCAGTCGAGCATGACTTAAGAAACAGTAAAGTTCCCTTAGGGACACTTTGGGGATTAGAGACATACTGTAGTAGAAAATGTAAACACGATAGAGCAAAGAGCAAGGTCAAGCAGAGCACTGTCTGTTAGCAGAAGATCTTAAAAT
Source organism: Calonectris borealis (assembly GCF_964195595.1). Lineage (NCBI taxonomy): Eukaryota > Metazoa > Chordata > Aves > Procellariiformes > Procellariidae > Calonectris > Calonectris borealis. The sequence goes on from NC_134321.1 coordinate 15,319,940, forward strand.
TGATTCACTGCTTCTCTATAAATTCCCTCTGCAGAGAAGTAAGATCTCTGACATATAGACTGGATGATCATTCTTGCAGGAAGGTTTTGCATAAAGTACAGTTGCATAAGGAGAATAAAAAGATGACACTTTCAAATAATCAGCTGTGCTATTCCAGTCCAGAATTTAATGGTCAATGTAAAGGCTTGTTAGTCTTAAAAACTATCAAGACGAAATGAATTACTGTGACCTAAAAAAGTCTCTAAATTTGCTAGGATTATAGATTTATGTTGTGCTTTAAAGAAGGACATAAAGTGAAGCCCAGGTGAGGACTAGTGCAGTATATTTGATCTGAGGTAGCAATAAATCCCAAACTCCTTGAACTCAACTTTTGGCCCCAACATCAAAAGTTACCATTTATTTTTAATAAAAAATTAGTTTGCTTTAGGTGTATTGATTTTTAGAGGCATCATCAGTGTCAGATGTGTGTGTTTATCCCCTCTTGCAAATTATTACTACCATGACTTTAGTTTGGAACAATACTTCAGTTAGTGCCTCCCCACATTTTTGAAGCTGGTAGTGGGCCTATCTTCTGTAGACAGCACAGACGAGTGGCTCTGATGGACGTGTTCTTATGTGGGTCTGAATTAACATCCACTATGGAAAAGGCAGAAGTGCCATGTGTGCCTGCTGATGTTGAGGTTTGCCACTGGAAGTATGAAGGATTACAAGTGATTTAATTTTCTAAAGTATCCTTTACTTAACATGCCACATCACTCCATTTTTCAGGTCTGTTCTGTTTAAAAGTCTGGTAAGTTTTTTTGAAGACACCCTATCATAAGGACTGTGTTTTCATGCTAAAAGCAACATGCAGGAAGATTATATGTCTGAGAATGCCCTAGAGATATTATAATTATATTATTCTACTCTTGAATTTATGATATTTAACCTGATGTCCTATGTGTTACTCTTTTTCATATATGAAATCTATCTCCCCTTCTTTTCCGTCTGCTTTTACTGTTCTTCCACTCATTTTTTTCAGTAATTTTTTAAGCCTAGATAATTTTTTTTTTCCATGTTTGTAATGATTGTTTTTCTGGTGTGAAAAAATACTGCCTACAGCACCAGGTGGATTCAGACAAAAATCTGTCCTTTCCAATGATCTGCCAACCTCTTTAAAACTTTGAAATACTTGTTTTGTATTATTGAGGTAGAAGACAAAGAGGTAATGTACTTCTTAGTCAAGGAACAGAATAGAGATATCAGAATGCTAAAAAAATTGGTAGTTGCTCTTATCTGCAGATTAAATAAGATTCTGGGGAACACGAAGAATGTTATAGAATATTTGTGACCCTTTACCAACTCCTACAACCACAAATAGATGGGGATTTAATGGAGGATCTTACAAATAAGAATCTTGCTGTTCCTGACCAGCAAAGCACTTGGGCACATACTTAGCTGTAAGCATGTGGCTAGTTCTACTGAATCCAAATCTGATTTGGTTATGAGAAAGCATATGTTTAAATGCTTTAGTGAATAGGAGCAGACCACTCTGTGGCTTTCAGGACTCAACCCTGTTAGTCAAGGAAAATAATCTTAAAGGGATTCTGTAGACTTGGAATATAATCACTAATGGTGATTGCAGGTTTTTGATTGTTTTTTTCTACACCCTTGACTCAATGAACCATTACAGTCACTTGTTTCTGTTACGACTTGTACATATAAGTATCACTCTTATAGTATTTCTCACTTTTCTTTCCTTATAAGTTGTGTCTTCACTAATTTGAAAAAATTCAAATAACAGATACAAAATCTCTTTTGTTAGTTGTAACTAAGTGGCACTATATGGAAAAACTAGGCAAAACTATGTTTGTTTTTTTGTTTTGTTTCACTTTTTTTTTTAAAGAAAGATCATGTCATTACAGGGGAGAATACCACATTTGGGGTCTACAGAGAACCGTATTTAATCAATGTATTTCAAATATATTACATAATGAATCAATTCCCTTTCAGAATTTCTGGAATAGGGAAGTGATGGAAATTCTGGATAGTGAATGAAATTCTGCATAGAGAAGTGATTTTGGCAGCTTTGCTCCAAGTCATGACAGTGAAAAACCACTGACCAGACAGCACATTTCTCAAGTGCTGTATATGGCACATGCAGTCAGGGATTCTGGTGGAGAGATCTGAACAGTTAAAACAGGACCATTTAGAATAATGAATGAAATTTAAGTATTTGCAATTTCTCACTTGATCTTAATTATTTTCCCTAGTCTGCATAGACCATTAAATGCTTGATTAGTGCATAGCATAGCATGGTTATTATTACCATGTTTTTACTTTACTGAAACAACACTATGAAGTCATTTTTATAATTATCAGGTTTTAGATGGATCTTTTCCTTCTAATATTCTGTGACTCAAGGACACAATAGGCAAGTTATTCTTCATAATGTGCAAACAATTTTTTCATTTCTGGTATCTCCAACATGCTTTATGTATATTGATATTAACCTCCCAGTACTGAAGTAGCTCTTTATCACTTTTTGTTTTTTTAAAACTAGCTTTTACTGGATAGATCTGAGGTAAAGAAAAAAAATTACAGCTTTCAGAAAGTGGTACTAATGATGGAACTATTTGTATAAATGAGTTTTGGGAGCTAAAATCTTTTTAGCTGCAGTTCTTCTCTTTAGCAGTCTTTCCCCCTTCAGTAGGATCTGTACATAGGGATGGCTTGCAGGAGAATACCAAAACTTGTTACATTACACAACAATCCATATACAATCTTAAGACAGTGGGGCTACTGGATAAAGCTGTACTCTGGGAAACATAAAACTTGAATGTTGTTCCTGATTTGGTTTTTGCTATTTTTTGATGATTTTAGAAAAATTGATTTCATCCTTTATTCCTATTTTTCCTCTTTGTAAAATACTTTGAGATAAACTGAGGTGGGTGATAATTTAGAGAATATTTTCAGGACTTTGTTTTGCTTCCTCTTTCTCTGAACACTTGCACATAAAAGAAAATATTTTGGTTATTTTTCTGAAATTCCCACTTATTTAAAAAATGTCAGCATAAATATGGTACTACGCTTGCATCTGATACCAAGCAGTTTCTGAATCAATAGGATCACAAAATGACTGAAGAAATAATGGCAGTTCTGTGATGTTTAATTTCTTTCTGTTAGAATTGCTGATTTAAAAATGCTCATTTGAAGTGGAACTGGCATTAGTCTAACTTTTGTAACAGAGATTGCAATTTGTCTAATGTTTTTTTGCTTTATTACAGTCTGTTCTCTATTATTAAAATAGATTATGCAAATACATACTTTATTGCTGCATTATACATGTTTAAGTCATCTCACAGAATCAATAGATTTGGAAGAAAATACTCTATATAAAGCAAACCTGAAGATTTAGTAAGCTTTGGAACTAAACAGCTATTTTTAGCTCACTTGGCTAAATGTAGCTATTTTGCTCAATAATGACTAAGGCTAAACACAGCACTGCCATCTTACATGCATGAGATCAGTAAGATGGAACTTTTATTTTGGATGATTTTGCATTGCAGATTAATCAGCTGAACACATGCTGTGCAATTATGGTTTTACTATATACCATGATCAGCTTTGAAAAATTAAGTTGGCTTCACGCTGTCTGTGGGGAAAGAATTTGGAGAACAGCAGTATAACTGGATGAAGAAAATGCCTGATGTCCTTTTTCATTTGTTCTAATCTTGCTTTTTCCCTGTTATCTATACCCTGTTTGTCTGAGTCATGTCCCATTGGCTGTAAGCAAAAAGAATTTGATTCAATTTTACTGCTTGCTTAAGTAACAAGACTGGGTGTCTCCTGAACTCACTTTTGCTCTGTGCTTCAGACTCCTTCCCTTGTAAGTCATTCCATATGTTTATTGTACGTGTCAAATTGTTCAAACTGTTATTTCTAGATTGTTTTATTTAAGATTTATTTTTAAACTGGCAAATACAAATTCAGTGAGCCTGTCTCTGTGTGGACCAGTGTTGACACCCTGTGGCTAACTAGATCAAATCAAAGATGAGTATTTAATAGGGATATCCTATGGGACATCTCCCAGACTTTATCTACTGCTTGAATACAGTAGTCTCATAGCTGAACTGTGTATTAACTGTGCAGCATGTTTCTGCTCTCATTTCCTCAAGGGTATATGTGAAAATAGTGCAATAATATATTGAATAACAACTGAATTTTATGGCTACTTTTCCTTATCCTGATTCAGTACCTTTTAACTACTTATATGCTAAAGAAAGAGCTGGTTGCCAAGTGTACAAAAGCATTATGTGATATGTGGTGAAAGTGTCTTTTAAAAAGTCATAAAATCAATGTTCTATTCATTGACCATTCCAAACATTCAGTTACAAAATCTTTAAATCTTTTTTATTGCTGTGTGGACACGGCATTTCTCTAGAAATTGTTGCTATATAATTTATTTTATATCTTTATGTCTGTCTTTACATTAAGTGCAGTGCTTCAACCTTAAAACATAGAGGTAAATTCAGAGTAGCACCACTGAATGCAGAGACTTTAACTGACTTGGGAGTAAGGTGTACTTTAAGCACTGATAAGAATATGGATTTTTAATAACATCCGTTTGCCTTTTGCTATGGATTTACGACATCATGTGAAAATATAAAGCCTTGTTATTATTTTAGTTTCATTATTTAGCTGTGTAGTGATGGCTTAAAAAAAACCATATACCACTCCAAGTACTTTTATATCATTCTTTAAGGAAACTCCATAAGTGAAGCCAAGGAATAAAGAAAACCTCAAAATAACTTCACCATTCATGAAGTCAAAGACTGAATTTTTGCCAGAGCAGTTAGTGTGTTCATCAAATAGTCACAAATAGGAAATCATACCCTCTTCAGGCACTCAAATAAAATGCTGGTCCTCATAGCATAACCTCATGGACTGTTTCACATCAACAAGTGCAGTTTTTTGCACAAGTAAGAGAACACTTCTTAATGCTTTCTCTTCTTCCCTCATTTCTGTTCCTCTTTCTTCCCCCCTGCCTCCACGCACTTCCATAGGGAAGACTCGCGCCGGGTGTCTTATGCTGCCCAGCACAAAGGGAGGGTAAGAGGGAATCTTTCAAGTAGTCAGGTGCCAAGCTATTTAAGACTTTGTAGATTAAAACTAACACTTTCAGTTTCACTCAGAAGTTGGCAGACAGCCATTGCAGGCCACGGAGTATTGGTGTTAAGATCTCTGTCTAAAATATATGACTTACTAAATGGATTGCTGCCCTTTGCATTAGCTCAGATTTCCCTTTGCATCAGTGCTAGAGTTGCCTCATGTTGAGCACATTGCAGTAATTAGCCCAAGAGGACGCTAGACTAAATTCTTACCTAATTTTACACCCTTTACAGTGCCAGTCATCCCAGTTATATGGTATGTAAATCAGAACAGAGTTACGCTATAAGTTGTTGACACTTGGCACCATTTTGAGCTGCCTTTTCTCTATAACTATACTAACTAGAAGCCTTCCCCTCTTCCTTTAATAAATTTTATGTCAGCTGTTTGTGGACGTTTTACTCACTGATGCTACATGACTTATGTTATCCATTAAGAATAATTACTAGATCTATTACAACTTCCATAATTTCGGATTTTTTTATGATTTAAAGGAATACTAAAAAATAATGTATTTTCTTGGGTTAACAGAGGGGTTTTGTGGAAGCATATTTTTGTGAAATAGCTAGTTGAGCCTTTTGTTCTCCTTATCTCTCCATGGATAATTCACTGCATCAGTCCTTGAGGTAAAGTTAATTTAATGTGGTCCATTTGATTTCTCCTTTCACTTTAACCTATAAGACTGGACAGACAGCTGCTCCCATGTAGTGCTCCATGGGTCCCTGCCACCCCCCAAACTATCCTCCCACTTTAAACAACACCATCGTCCAAAAGACTCTGTCACTTCAAATTTATGCAACTCGTGCTGCTTTCATGGTACTGAAGATTTTTCTTATGGTTTTGAGGGAGAACAGGTCTGCCTTGTTAGCTTCCCACCCTATCTCCCTTTAACCTCTCAAATCTCTTTGCCTAGTTTCAAGTTTCATTACATATGCTTTGACCAGCTCTACTTGTTGCCAGTTGTAGACTTTTTGCATTCCAGTTATTATATTCGCTTGGGAATAAAAGCTTCATGTGCTATAAATTTACTTTTCTTTTACAAGAAACAGAATATAGTTCTTTGGAAGTTAATCTATTGTCCCCATTTGTCTGATAACCTTTGGGCTGTTTTTTTCTTTAAGAAAGTGAGTGAAAACATATTTCAGTGTTCTTGTAACAAAGTATTTTAGTATAAGAAACCAAAGTGTAGGGATTTACTGTATTTTAATATATTCCTACAGGCAAGGAATTCTGAGACATAGCATTTAGAAATTTTTAGACAAAGGACAGCTCATTTAACCAAAACACAATGTGAGTTCTCTTTTAAACTTTTTTTTTTTCTTTTACAATGGGAAAATGTATTTCTTTTCTCTTTAAGTGTCTTACTCTTCATAATCCTCCATAAAACTTGAAAGTGTCAGTCATTTAGATAATTGAAAACATATAATAAGCTTAAGACTTATATAGTTATTCAATTAACTACTGAGTACATTTAAAGACAAAAAATTTATAGCAAAAATGTTTTTTCCCAAGTCTTTTTTGCTTCTAATTATGCTATAAGAAAAAAAAAGAAAAGATTTTACAGTTAGTGAGGTTAAAATATTCTCTTCTGTTTAGTCTTTCATCTTGAGTTTTGAGAAGATGAACTACCATGTTTATCATACTTATTTTGACCTTAACCTTTTTTTAATGAAAGAGACTTAAAATGCCCCAGCTGGCCTGTCTCCCACTGTTGTGGAAAAAAAAAGAAGAAAGAAAACTTTGAGTAGTTCTTCCTGTGCAGTAGTCCTAGCAGGATGAATAAAACCTAATAATGTATTAGGCAGGGAGTCAGTAATACTGTTATTTGGAGGTGGAATTTGAGAGATGTCTTGCCCCAGTTTGTTATCAAACCTATGAAGAAACAGTGTAGAGAAAAAAATTGTCAGAAAATATATTAACAAGTGTACAGAAGCTTTAAAATATGCTTCTTTTTTAACTTTATTGTTTTGCATCAATAAATATAAGCCCAACAATCATAATAACATCTTTACAACTTCTAATGTAAGGTAGTTTGGCTCAGTGCAAGGTTTATGTACCAGACCATTAAGTTTGAACTAGGACAGTCCCTGTGATTTTAGTGGAATTTACAAAATGTGTACCAGCTGGAGATCTGATTTAAGGAGCCTTATGTAAACCTCTGTACCTCACCTATAAAAGCACACTTAAATTACAGGTGAGAATTGGCTCTGAGAATATGTTCTCATACTAGTATCAAAAGGGCATCACTTCACCTAAGTCAGCAGATTCTACTTTGGTGCAAAAATATTGCAATACAAAGATTCTTTTTTTATCAGTTTATGATTGTATTTTCGCAAGTCTGTCTTGCATGAAATGTAAAGGAGATGAGTTATATTTATCTTACAGTCTATATCAGATGTCTATATTGAATATTGTCCAAGGGAGTGCCTCTGAATGGAGAACACCTTGCTCCAGATCGCTTCCAGACAGATGTGGGAACCAGCATACGGCTGCCCAGATAACAGTATTTGATCAGGGTCGAAGATGAGAAATAATTCAGTGCCTTGGGTCTTATTCTGGTGAAGAGCATTCTGTTCTGTTACTCAGAACTTGGATTATATACTTTTACTTTTTGGTAGTTGCTGCAATTATAGAAGTGTAAATAACACTTTCTGCTTTGGAACAAAGGAAGAATCAAGCAGACATACACTGTAGCCTATGAATAAGGTTTAGAGGAATACGTTTCTGGAACTCCTTATGGGAGTACTTCACCTAAAAGATGTTAGAAGCTACACACACTAGCTGTCTATAAAACCTGCATATGTTGCTGATTATATTATATGCTGAAATAGAATTTTATCTGGATAAAAAGTTCTATTCTCATCATAGTACTTGAAAGAGTGTTCTTCCTGACTCCATTAAAATTATCCATGCTTTGTAGTGAATATGACTGCTAATTAGCGCAGTAGAAAGTTTTTGAAAGCTGTATTTATATGTTAGCAACTATATGACCTTGTGCATTGATGTAGCATGGTGATGTAACGTAGACTTTACTCAATGTGTTCAGAATCCCTGGGTAGTTCCTTTGGATTTTTTGTGGTGTCAGTATTTCATCTGTTCAGCTCTCATATCTCAGCTTTTCTGACTTTTCATTCAAAGCCTAAATATAGGAAAAGGTTATAATGTTTTCTTTTAATAGGACTAAAGTCCTTTAATTTATATGGCATGCTTGAAGTTATGTTCAGTCGTGTCAACGACATGGAAGGAGCCATGACTCCTGTCAGTCTTGTGACATTAGCTTACTAAGCCTATCTTAACCTGATACACTACTGTAACAGAGGGCCAAATAGTTCTGAGTAGGAGAGAGATTCAGGACTTGTACCTTAGCTAGTTTATTGTTCTTAGTAAAAATCATAAAATGTTCATGGAGCGAGATTGGCAAATTTGTTCTTTATGAATGATCTGCAGTAATTACATGTTAATATTCCAGAAATTGTTATATTTTGTTAAAAAGGTATCAAGTAGCATTATTTTTTAATCCAGTGTCTTCCAAATAAGAAAATAAAAATAAATGAGATATAATTATCTAAAAAGTATTTACTTAAAAGCTGTCAATGTCCTGATCACTTGAAAAGTAATTCTCAAAGAGTGTTACAGAAATATGGCATATTTAAGCATTACATGTTCATTATCATATAAGTAGGTATCCTAATTTATTTTTCTCTTTGTGATGCTATTGCATAAGGGATAGATAATGATAAAATGATGTTTAAAAGCTTGATTATGGTGGCATTATGTAACAGTCACTTTTCAACACAGTTATAGTGTTTCAATTTGCAAATTTTACATACTAAAAAAAAAAATCAGTGTAGCAAGCTGCAAACTTTTAAAGACTTTAAATCTGCCAAATTATAGCCACTTATTTTTGCCTGACATATTTTCAGCTTAGACCCACATAGGGGCTGCCAAACTTGTTTCTTTTCATTACCTGTTCTATGTCTGGCTCGAAGTTTAGATTTTAGAAAATGGAAAAAAGCTGTTTGTGAAATCACAAGGCTCTTGAGCTCTTAGTTTCCTCTTAGTATCAACGTTTATTTATTTAGGTTTGGGCTGGGTTTCAAAAGATTGAAATTGGAAACAGAGAAGGTGACTCTGAATACCATTTATCTGTATGTAAGCGAACATTCAATGTACATTTAATTTAAAAAATTGCTGTTTCCTACAAGAGGGAGATATTTTTCACATTGTTAAAACATTTTTAGAGGTCACTAGGTGGTCATGTCACCAGCAGGGAGTTTTTGTTTGGCAGGCTGCATTAGCAGTTAGTAACAAATGCCTCCCATGATTCTGTGTTCAAAAGGAGTTGCTTTGCAAGTAACAAATACTTACAACCTGAGAACTGAAGTATAAAAAGTAGTGACAGGGGAAAATGTTTGGAAATGTAAAACAGCATCTTTAGTGGCCAAATTGGGAGTGTTTAGGGAGTTGAAGATTACATATCTACTTTATACTTGAGCTTGGAGTTTACAGAAGCAATAATATTTTCACTACTGCACTTGTGAGTCTCATCATTTCTAGTTAGTAAAGAAGTGAAAATTTGCAGCTTACAGAAGTCCTTGGCTTGGGATGTAATTAACATTTTCAATATAATTGTCATCAGACCCTTCATACTCCTTTTTGTTTCCTGATGTGGAATTTGCATATTTTATGAATGCCTGTAAATATTCTGACTTAATTTTCCACAGATTTTAAATATTTTAAAAAGTAAGAAGGAATAAAACTGAATAGCACCAAATGTGTACAAAAAGTTTGGCCAAATCTACACTGTGAGAGAACGGAAGCCATGTTTGAGAGATTCTTCTCATAACATGTTGTCTTTGTTGATTGAGATATGGTGTGTAAACATTTGCTAGTGAGAGTACAATGGACATGTTAGTATTTGGAAAGTAAAAGTACTGTGAGTTGGACTGAAAAATATCAGTTTGTTATATATGTAATAAAATTCATTTATAAACAGATGTTGTTAGTAGCTGGAACAGTGATTTCTTCCTTTAACCTTAGAGTTCACTTTTTCCTGATGAATGTAAGACAGAAGTTCTTCCAGTGTATAATTTAGGGCCATATCATCCCACCATGCAAAAGAAAATGGGGAAGGGCTCTAGAAGAAGATAGTGCCCATGGTGATGCTAATCTGAAGCAACTGCTTGACTTTCTTAGGACTGCATTGATTCACACCTAAGCTCTGACCCTGACACCCATTCTATTCCATTGCCAAAATCTCCACAATCCCTAGGCTTTATGCAGTCAGATGCCCTTGATAGGATGGCTATATTTTTCATTTAGACTGACCATGTCCAGAGCGAGGCCTTCTTTCTAGGAGTGTCTGTGGTTGGACACATAGCCTGCCCAGTTGTGTTTCATATGAGGTATACCTTCTATGGACAGTCTGCGAGGGATGGATAAAGCCAGAACCAAGATGAATTGGACACATGAGATCTTTTCCTTTGGCATCTCAAAATACTTGTTTTTTTAAAACAGAGCTTTGCACTTCTCAAAGGAAGCCTCTTGTTGATGGACAGCGCTGAAAGTATGAGAACCAAGAATACCTCTGAACTATGGCAGGATGAGATCTGTGTGTAATCCCACCAACTCACCTTTATACTTAACTTCCACAGGAAGAAAACTCTAGAATATAAGATAGAAGAGAGCTGCTGTGCCCTCTGATCCTGTGACCTTGTGAAAACCAGGCCTCCAATCTGGATGAGCTGAAGAATAATGTGCCCCAGCTGTGCAGTCTAGATGTAGCATTGGGAACCAAGAGTCTTTGACAAAAAAAGGCGCTTGGAAAGGCACATTAGTCCAATTAATACCACATGGTGACCTTATGAGGACTAGAGTCCTTGGGGTCTGTTTTCGGAATTAGACCTGGACCAAATCTAGCAGCTGGATTTTGTTTACACTAGAGGGTTGCTGCGGTTTAGTTAGCTATACTATTGCTTGTCTGTATTGAATAGGAAAAGACCAGGCCTGCAATTCTCAATATCTCTATTTTATTATACTCAAAAGACACATTCTGATAATTTTTCTGGGGATTCCTGGCAGGAGCAATATGAAACTTAATCCTTACCTCAAGCTCTGCTGTACTAGATTAGCTCATGTATTACTATGGTTAGGGCTAGGGAAGATAGAGAAGAGTGTTATCTCAAGTCTATGGGCCAGTGATATATGAAGCAAGAAGCAAAGGACTTCTGTTTCTCATGTGTGAGTGTTACCTGGTTGCTCTAAAGCCTGCCAGCAAGCTTTCTTATTTCCTGTGTTATTGTGGGCATTCTGCTCAATCAGGAGATGTTGACCTTGTCTGACTCCTGAGAGGTATGGTTATATTTATCTTCATTATCGTGGGCTATAATCATGCAATACCTGGAAGCTGTGACTCTGTGCTGGGTAATGGCACAGTCTATGCCTAATGAGATTTACTTAAAATATTTTCTTGAGTAAGGTTTCCTAAAAGTGATCTTAGCTGATTAGAATAAGCAGTATTTACGCGATCCAACAGTTCTACGGCCCTTTGAAGGGCTCTTGTGATTTTAATTTCTGTGCAAAAGGGATCTGTGGGACATTTTGAATGTTTTTCAAAAAATTCATTTTTCTTCAATCATTAGGCTAAAGAAGTTACAGTTTTTTTAAGAACATGTGGGCTCATATTGTCACTTGTACAGTATGAAATAATCTGTAGTTTGGTGGGTTTGTTAAAGAACAGAGTTTGAGTATTTTATCACGAAGATCACTAAAAATTGATCCATGAGGCGGTAAATGTTAGTAAATGCTATTTGTTCTTTTGGTAGCTAACATATATCTGCTTCTCCCCTCCCCTGTAGCAGCTAAGGTTTCACTGCTGGAATAAATTATTTTGAAGTGATTAGTGTTATATCCATCTTTAGAAAATGAAGGCCACAGCTTTATAACTAGAAAATTTTATCAGCGTCTTTAACAAATCACCATGTGAGGTGCAGTAGTTATTGTCAGTAATCATTTCTTTGCTGACTTGGAAAAAGTCATAGTTGCTGAGACTCTATTCTGTTACTTGAAAACTAAGACCTTTCTCAACAATACAAATGTATGCTTGGGTCCTTTGAGGAATTTAAGGTGTTTCCTGAAAGGAGGTGGGGGCATGGTTGGGGTTCTGTCCATCTCTCAACTCAGAGAATCGGTCATTTTTAGGTACGGTATTGAACTTTGGGAACTGTTTTCAGCTGATATTGATGGTGCTTTTATTTATTCAGTTGACTGTACTATGACTACCTGATGTTTAGTTACCAGATAATGACATAAACCTAATGATGAGGCACTACACAGAATAAACTGCACAGACAAAGTCTGCCAGGTAGGTTTTAGCTTTGTCCAGTTTGTCCATCAATTGTCTGTGTATCAGCTGGCTGGAACTGGAGATGCTGGAGTGTGTGGGGCAGAGATTTCAGGCTAGCCAGCTTCCTGGCTTAGTGACAATGCTGGCACGACTGCAGGATGCAGGAGACTTGTGGGTACTGTGGTTAAGTGGAAGTGGCAGCAGTACCTGCTAAGAAAGAAGGCAGGTGGCAACAGCCCAGGGTTGTGAATGGGAAGAATGTCAAGGTGGATCACTCAATGGGGCATTACTTGCAGAAAGGTTGGCAACTAGTGACATCGATTACATTCGGATGGAAAGACTTCAAAAATTACTATCCATTTAGTGTTCCAGGTCCAACAAAAATTCACTGGCTAACAGCATAGGATTTGATTGTAACCAGTAATAGTTATTCAACCTGTTGAAAAAACTGAGGAAATATCTATTAGCAGTTCCTCCTTTTATTATAGTGTGCATGTGTCTTACACACTGTATTGATTGCAGAGTAGAACAAATCATTTTCTCTATTATATGAGTGGCTGGGACAGTGACGTCTTAGAAAACATAAGAAATTATTTATTTTGGAGATATTGTCAACATACGTGAAATTATGTTCCCATACATTACACTGATTTACTTTTCACTTAGGTAGTCAGCACTGATATGTTAAGTTCCTTGTTCTTCAGCTCTCTTGCTTCAAGCTAGTCTGCTTCCTGTAAATGTGAACTGAATATGTCAGCCTTTATAAACATCATATGCACTCTGTTCCTCCCAAACAATTGTAGCTGTTAGTAATTGTTCATTACAAAGTAACTTCCACTAATGTTCAGAAGCATGGAAGTAATTTGGGGAGAAATATACTTTGTTCCTTCGTACTTAAATAACTTAAAGGATAAGCTTAAGTCAACCTTAACTATGGAATCATGAGCAGTATTCACATAGTATAGTTTTAAAATGAGCAAACCAGCCAAACCAATTATGTCTTTGCCAGGTTTTTAATGCTTGAATGTAGATTTTAATGTTTTAAATATTGTATTTATTAGATTTTTACATAGTGTTTCCTACTTTTAAAAATACATAAGTTCTTTATTAACCAAAGCATTGGTTTCTATTGTTAAATCAAAGGTTTTTGTAATGAATACAATAATAGCCTATATATGTTTCTCTTTTTGGAGGAATTAAGACAGACATAGATAAATTTTCTTAGTACCCGATACTGACCTGAACTTTTGATTTTCATTAATCTTCTATTCCAGTAATGATAATGTTGCATTTTCTCTTGCAGCATCTTTTTGGCACGTTTTTGTGTTATTTTCTTATTTGGGGAAATACTATTCTAGCCAGCTAACATGGTTCTCATATGCTTTAAAATAATTTTTGGAATACTGCAAATCTTTGTTGTATTTTGAGACTGAGCATTTTCTTTTGTCTTGGACAGTGCATTCAACAGCGTAGCTACCTGTAGAGTTGAGTTGTACTAATTAACTAGTTCCCTTTTGCGCAAAAGGAAAAAATCCTACACCTACTTTTGTATCTAGACTTTGATTTGGTTAGTTCTGGCTTCTTTGAGCTGCTGAGGTGCTATTATTTCCTACCACCTGTACAGAATCTCTGCTCGTTGCAGAAATTAACAGCTGTCGTTTCATTTCTCATAGCAATGGCACTTACTTCTATTAGCATTCCTCTTTCTAGTGGCAGCTCATCTTAAAATGGATCGTATTATTCCTATGAGTCACAAGGCCACCCGGATAGCAATTTAAGACAGCATTTTCCATAGCAACTACTTCGTAGGCTCTTTCTGTCACGATTCTTTCCAGATGTGCTGTTGATTCAGGTAATGTTCAAAATCCTGCTTAGAAACATCTTTTTTTGTTGTTGTCTTGGATTCTAGAGCTCGTCCAAGGTTATAGTAAGTGTACAATTTTGTACATAGTTTTTTTTTAAAAAAAAAATCAACCATGGACATACAGAGGCCCCAGAAAATGCTCTGTATTTGATTTTAAGCAAACTTTTTTTTTGTTGCATTGGCTGGTTATTATTTTTCCAAAAGCACTATTGATTTTTGTTGCATTTACAGTCCATACCTTAGATTTTGGAAGTAATTTATAGTTTTTGACTGTACCATAGCCATTGTAGAAATTTAGCAATCTTTATTAATTTGAATGTTCATGCAAACATACCTCTTGTAGGACTATCCCTGGGGAAATCTGATTGTACGAATTTACTATCTGAACTGTCTGAGTACTTTCCAGGTTTCAGTGTTGAATCCTGCATTACTTTTGTTGTTGTGGGTTTTTTTTAACTCGACTTTAAATTTGGAGGGATAAAGTTTGTCATTACTATTGAATGTCAGATTTGAAAAAGAAAATTGAAAATTGAAATTATTTGCATTCTGCATGATGCTTCTATGCTGTGCTTTTATTTTTCCACTGCAATGTTCTTTTAAACTATGAAATTTATGCCTGTGTTAAAATTCAAGTGTACTATAATATCTTCACATCCTCTTTGCCAAAAAGTGTCATCCATCCTGATCTAAGTGTCAGGGTTTCCAATAATAATCCCTTTTGGTTTTGATTCTTTCGATCCCTTCTGATTTTGTTCTTTAATTGAATAATTCATCCTCTGCTTTTGTGTTGCTCTTGTAATGTCTAGTACAGGTTTAAGTAGCTTGGCTGCCAAATACTAAGGCCTCCTGTGGTTTTCGTTTACTTCTTAAAGAGTTCTTAAATTTTAGTAAGACCATAAACATCATTTTTACCCAGTGTTATGCAAGAGATCTGTATATTTTTCTAAGATACAGCCATCAAAAGTTTGCAAACTAACATCTACATAGTATTTTGAAGTTGTATTTTTGAAAGTATTCTGATTTTTTACTACTGATGGATTTTCAAATTACTTCTCTATGTTTTCTAAAGCCCTACCTTAAAAATAGACTTTGCACACTGGACTTAACATACTTTGTTATAACAGAAAAGTCATTTGTATCCTCCCAATTAATGAAATGCAGTAAGGAGGGCAACTCTCAGGCCTTGCAAATCTTGCAGATACAATGAGGTGGGAGGAAACATTGCTGATTCCTGTTGTTTTCCATAAGATAAAAGCAGAAAGAGTGAGGAGAAAAATGCTGCATTCTTCATTAGGAAGAAAAGATTTGAAAATATATACGACTATACACAGTCCTGTTACTCCACTGTCACTTTGAAGATTACAACAGTGCATTCATTGCCAACATGTATGTGTCTAACTGAGGAGTAAACTCAGCTGTGTGCCATCTGGATGGATCTCAGATCCTATGGTTGATGGAGACATGACTGAATGTCTACACACATAAGAGTCTGAAAGTCTAATGTCTTATGACAGGGCCACAGCTTGGTCATAGTTTTGACATGAATCTATTTTTTTTTGCCCCTAAGCATTCCTCAAAGATGAGTGAAGGGCTAGGAATTTCTCATCAGAAATTAAAAGATCTCTATATAACTGCCCCCCTGCAGACATGCCCCTTTTCCAGCTAATTCAGTGACTTTTTAATGGCAGCAAACTCTATCCAGTTCCCACTGGTTCCTCAGAATTACTGTCTGTTCCCTGCCACCCCTTCTTGTAATCTAGGTGTCTGTGCAAGCTGCTGGCCCCCAGCTCCCTGCTGTGACATCTTTCTGTGCCCCACCTTGCAGGCTCGGTAACTTCTTCAGAAAATGTCTTAATATCCCCTTTCCCCAGGAAGATTCACCTCAGTCATTTATTTTTAACATATACCTGAGAATACCCAATTAGAAGAGATACCTTCTGACATACAGAAGCTGGTATCTACAGAAGGGAGTGATCTAACTATGGAAAGAGCTGATAGTTAAAATATTGACAAGGAAGGAGAAGCAGTTTGGTTGACCTACCCAACTAATAGTAAGTGCCATATAGTTTTTTATTTCTAGTTCACGGATTTTAATAATTTAAAAAGTATCATCAAACAACTTTTCCGTAATCAATGTAGTCCTGTGGATTAAGTAATTTTATTATCCATTTTTGTAGTAAAATTTGAACTAGCTTGATCTTAACTCAAAAGCAGACTCTTTCTTTGCCCTCAGAAAGTCCTTCACTTTTGGAACTTTTCCTAAAAACTGTCAGAAATGTTATTCAAATCAATAGAGGACTTAATGTGTTAGTCCTGTTAGTCTTGTAAGATATATAAGAAGTTAATTGTTTATCAAGACTAAACATGCTACAATTTGTTGTGGATCTATCTTAAAATATCCAACTATTGTTATTTCTATTGTGATGACTCCTTATTGCCATTCAGACATCCGTCTTGCTGGGCACTAAGCTTCTCTCTGATACAGTTCAGTGATATACTTGGTGCCTCTTTCATCTGCTTTGAGAAAGTCAGTTCAAACTGTCTTCTCTGTGAGTTAATGTGTATTTTCTTAGAGCTCTAAGAATGTACATATGCCTTTTTTTAAAATGCTTCCTTAGTCTGAAACAAATTTTGAAACAGTTAACCCACCAAAGAAGATCAATAAGCAAACTTCTTTATGCAAAGTTGAATCATATGATGGTCTTCATGCTCCTGGCAATGCTTGTGAATAGCTCCATTAGCAAGGAAGTCATATAATTAAATAACATCATGTGGTATCCTATCTCTTTCATTCCCAATCTTTTAAGACACTAATTAGAGAAATATCTGTGTGCTGTTGTCTAATTCCCTCTCTCCTTCCTTCTAAAATATCTTGTGCCTGCTCCAGGCTTTCATTGTCTTTACTGATACTTTTCTGTTTTGTAGTTACTATTTTCATATGCTATATTTTGGGCGTGCAGTATTTTATTAAAAATGAAGGTGTTTTTTTCACTGAGGTAAAATGATGGAGACAGGGTTTGAATAAATGTTCTCTGACAAAATGCCTTTAGGCACTTAGGTCTTTAGACATCTCACACCTAAAGGAATGGTGGCCTGTTAGTTTGAGAATAAATATCTTAATTATCTTCTTTCCTCAGATGCTTAACTACTTTTTTTTTTTATGTTAACACTAATAATTAGTGGTGTTAATAGTTGGTTTTCTGTGACTTGATCATAAATACATAACCAATGGTTCCCAATATAATGAAATCCTCAGAAATTATATGCCTGGAGCAGTAGGTTTAAGTTTATTCTGTACCTAGCAATACCTTATCAACTAGACAAATTTAACAAAAATATTGTAGTTTTAAAAAATAAAAAATGTTAAGTTGTAATAATTCGTAGAATTTCCTGTATCTATCAAATCAAGCTATGTAACAGTTTTGACATACTCATAGTGTAGCGATAAGTAATGGATGTCGTCATGTTAATAATGGTAATGACAATTCTGACTTCACAGATCTAAATTAGAATAATTAAAGTATTAACACTGTCAGCCTATTTGGGTGTGGGGGGGTGTGTGTGTGTGTGTGTTCAAAATTCTAAGGATTTTCTTAGTTTAAAGCTAATGTACAGAATTGTACTCTGACATATTTTCAGCTAGTGGAAATTATATGATGCTGGTTTACATAATCTCTGCCTGACACCGTATTTAGTAAGTGAGCATTTAAACTATGCTCTCAGGTCAGTTATCAAATATGAATTATGCACTACCAAGAGAGTGCATTTTGTTAATCGTACTTATTCAGGCAATTTTGTTTCTTGAAACCTCAAGGCATAGATTCTAATACATATTCATATTTCTATATGTTGTTTCAAAATGGAGCTAATTATTCCCTCTGTGATATACTTTAAAGTTCAATGTGATCTACATTGAGTTTTATGAGTTTTGTTATATGTTATTCAAAGAGTAGCTGCTTGTAACTTTATGGAAATTAGAGGGAGGACCTTAAGTTACTTCTTTCAAAATCAGACTAATCTTTTTCTTAAATTTCCAATGGAAAGGAAGGAAATAGATTTTAGTATCTTTTTATTTGTGTTATCTGTTTGCCAAAAGGATAATTCTGTTGATCAGCATTTATTAAAAGTTGAAAGAAAGCCGCACTCATTCTTTAGCATAACCATGTGCTTTGTAACAAATGGCCATTTGGAATATGTTGTCAATTCAAATTAAGAACAGAATACAATTAACAAAAGTGTATGGTTTTTTAATATTCTGTCTCTGCATCTCAGTTTTATATGTCTTTGACTCAAATATTTTGAATTCTCTGCAAAGTCATTAAAACAATAGTGACTCTTAACAGTAACTTTTTTCCAAGCTTAAACATTTATTTGGCAGTTCAAAAACGTTACCAAGAACTATATTCTAGAGATCAAGCCATTCATCCTGCAAAGTACTTTTATCTTTGTCTTCTATAAACACAAAAAGCAGTGTTGAAGGATAAGAAGGCTGACAATGACAGATTACCTATAGTTTTGTTTTCCTGTTTAACTTAGGTGGACCCTGTGCAGTGCTATGTTCTGCTGTAACACAATCCCATGCATTCAGATGCCATTGTTCTTGTTCTCAGCAGTCCCATCTCTGCGCCGTATTGTGGTATGGCATAAAACAGGCAGAGGTATTTTCACCAAGTGTTGGTTGCCTTCCTATGGAGAATCACACAAAGCCAAATGAACAATAGGAGTCAATTCTAGTAAAAAGCTGCAAAACCCAGAAATAATTGTCATCTTCTAACTTCAGCTGTGTTTTGCAGCACTGTGAATTCTTTTTTTTTCCTCTGCATTTCTCACAAAATCTGAAGCTTGTTATATCTACTCACGTGTGAGCAATGCCGGCCATTTGAGTGAAATGATAATGCAGTGGTTATTGAAGCATGATCTATGAAACTACGATGTAATTGCTTTCACAGATGAATATGTCTTTTCTGAGGGAGTCTGTTTTACTTAGCTGTCATTTCTAAAACATAAATCATCGAGACATCAGAAGTGCAATGTTATAGGGCTTGAAAAAGTTCAGAGAATTCAAAGGGCAGTTGAGTGCCTACTTCTTACTTGAAAATGAGCCCCAAAGATGGACATGAAGTTCCTTCTTTGCCTTTTAAAATTTCTCTCTGAACTTGTACCTTTACACTGGATGATTTTTGCTTAACAAAAGACCTATATGCACATTCCAAATTGCTATTAAGAAGAAAAAAAGGAATAATTTAAAATTGCCAATCTAAAGACAATACAGTTACTGTTACTGGGGGTATAAGGAGAGGTGTGGTTATGGGAATAATGAAACATAAGGAAGAAGCACTGAACTGTGGCTCTGGGGAGATAAACTGGAGGAAAAGGACAAATGGATAAGAAAGCTGCTTTTTCAAGAAACTCCTCCATGACTATTCAGAACCATGCCTGCTCTTTTCCTTCTTTCCATTTACTCTGAAATTTCACATTAGGGACAGCTGCTTCTTTCTGTTTCTCCTTGATTGTAGCCTAATGAAAATTTACATCTAATACAGGTGTACTACAGAGACTATTCGTTGTCTATCTCACACAGTGTAAGCTTTGATATCTCCCCCTCACATCTGCTTCCAGCAGAAGTCTTGATCAGATGGTAAATTCAAGCACCTCAGAATATGAGGAAAAGTGCTTGGTGGGTTGGGCTGGTGGGCTGGGGTGTGTAAGAGTGGAACCCCCCGTCTTCCTGTCCCATAGTTAATGGAGCAGTCCTCTCTCCTTCTTGGTGTGTTTGGGCTGTGGAGTGTCAGTAGTTCTCTGTGCTTGCTGTAAGGGCACCAGGCCAACGTGAAGTGCTATTTCATGCTTTTCTTCTGAAAGTATTTCAAAAGGGATTGTTCTTTGAAAACAGTGCAAAATAATTGTTCATTTAAAAGAAGTAAGCTATAAATATGCTTTTGTAAAGCATATTTAGTACTGTAATTGGAGAGACAAATTTTCTGTCAGCCTCAGACATACAATTCTTGGATAATCGTCTAAAATCAATAATGACTGAATTTACATGTCTGTGTCACACAACTAGCTTAGACCTACAACTCTGTTGTTAAATATACAGATTTTTAATTTCATGCTTGTGATCAGTATGTCTTGTTTTTAAAGAAAAAGCTTTAAAATACCAAGAATATTCTGAAGTTTATTTTCTAAGATGCATGCACATCCATAATGGATTAATAGCATGTTTTAACAAACCATTTATTTGCTTTAGGAGTGACAGAGAGAAGCTGTTTCAAACGGGATCTCTCATCACCGTCTATCTCCAGTCACCTCCTACTGAACTTAAGGTTGAATACTGGGGGTCATGAGGGAAACAAAACAATAATTAAAGGGAAAAAGTTGATTGAGCTGGTTTTTTTCTCCTTCAGTACGATTAGCATGTGAGAAGCTGGCTGAGTACTCTACTGTATATCATTAGTTCAAACATTTCTGACTTAGTTTA
The DNA here is from genome assembly GCF_964195595.1 of Calonectris borealis. NCBI lineage: Eukaryota > Metazoa > Chordata > Aves > Procellariiformes > Procellariidae > Calonectris > Calonectris borealis. Next base: position 15,340,775 of record NC_134321.1, read on the forward strand.
ACTTTAATTGTGACTTTTTAAGTTGCATTTCTGTATTTTGTGGAGAACGGCTTGAGTAGTAAAGACAGTAAAAGTTCTTGTTAGAAGATCTTGTTTCTATAAATCTTAATCTTGGAATTCTGTTAGATTACAATTGGACTGTTTCAAAGAACTCACCCCACTTCCTGAAAAGTTGTCATGAGTTCTTTTATTAAAGCTCAGAAAATTATTCTTAGACTAACAGAGGTGGGGAGTAAAGCAGGAGTGTTTACAGAGTTCACTTCTAAATTGACTGTGATAAGTGGCAATGCAATGTATTATGATTAGAGGTTTCTGGGAGACTCTTTAAGAAGGTTAACTGCAAGGCAGCTCTCAAAAGAAAGCATTCATCTTAGTGGTCATCCTTCAGTGTTTTATACTACTGAGATTTTTTTGTGGGTGGTTAGAACAATTTTTTGTGTTTTATTAGCTGTATCTTGAATACCTCCTACAAACTGAATGACAGTTTAGGGCTATTAAATCTGTTCTTAGTACATTTTTTTTATCCATAGTTAATCTTGACTAAATATATGCTAGTGAGCAACCCTTTTTTCTCAGTTGTTGCCCATATTTGTTAAAGAAATTATTCCATTTGACATTTGTTTAGGCTGCAGTTTGATAAAATACTGTGTACAATATACTTTTTCAGTTTGGCATTCAACAGAGTCTTTCATGGATTTATTTCTTCTTGCATTATCTTATCTTCCCTTCTAGTATGCTAAGGCTTCCTTTTCGTATTAAGTAATTTTTTTCACTCCAAGACAGACGCTTTCACAAATGCATACTCTATGTCTGTATTGCTAGATATCTATAAGATTGCGTTTTTCAGGTGTTAGGTTACATTTATAATTGAGTTGCTTTGGTATCATCTGCTTTATCTAATCCTATGTATGATATTTTTCTTTAATTCAAGTTGTTCTTTAACACTACTTCCAGTGACTTTACTAAAGGATTTATATGATATTATACTTTTTGTTTGTCTAAAAGCCATGTCTATTATCAGATTAATAGTTGATAGATCCTCCAAGGAAAGGCATCTTCGTATTTCACTGTCACTGAGGAATGGCCTATGCAGTATAAAGTCATTCTTATCTGTATTTGCTGTCATGGAAATTTTCACAGAAACTTGACCATTCTCAAGTTTTGTATTGTTCTTTCTTACTATAGATGTAGAAACTTAAATGTAAAAGGTCTTTTCTTCCAGTCGTAGGAACGCTAGCAAGCATAAGATGGAAGCAGATTAAACATGACATTAACTCCAAGGACTACTGTCTTAAATGGGACAGAGAGTAAATCAGCTTTGAAACATTGAATCATTGAATAATTGGCAAGGTCATGTCTTGGGGCAAGATCAACTATACTCATGTCATTTCTTACAGATATTTGCCTAAATTGTTCAAAAAGACTTCCACTGGCAATGACCATCTTTCCCCAGCAATTTCTTCCAGTACTCAATTGCTGTTCATACTTACCTGCCATTATCATTAGACCTTGGCTAGATATTAGGAGGAACAAACCACAACTTTTTCTCCTGCAATTTATGCACATTACTTCTTGTTCTGTGTGCCATGGATATGGAAAAAAATGTTCTATTTCAATTTAACATAACATTTTATATTCTCATTATCATGTTGCCACTCGCAGACTATTTATTGTTGTTTTTTCCAATGTTTTCTTGTCAGTCATTTCTCTAACTGCTTTTGTTGCTCTCCCCTGAGCAGTCTCCACATTTTTCATGGAGAATCATATCCAAACTGAATTCAGTATTTCAGCTAAGGTCTTCCTGAAATCACGTAGGTCAGAAGAATCACTTCTGTCTTGCAATCTATTTCTGTTTATACTTCACAGTATGATGTTTGCCTTATTCACAACAGATTATTAACATGGAGTTCTCCTTAGTTTTCTAGACGGCATCTTTGGTTTGTCAAGACATTTTTATTCCTGTCTTCATGGCACTTGAAGATCCTTGCAGTATCAAGTCTCATTGTGAAATGTAATAAGTAGATTTTCTAGTCCATCATCCATGTAGTTAATGAAAATATTAATCAGAGTGGAATCCTGAACAGCTTTGGGTGGAATACTACTTGAGTAAATAAATTAATTCCTGGCCATTAGGAAGGGAATTGTTCCTTTCGTCTTTCTTTTGTATTTTAGTATGAAGTGACTTTAAGTATACTAAGATATTTGTGCAAGTTTCTTGGTACTTCTCACTGGAATCATTAGTACCTTAAGCCCTGATCTCGCAGCTGCAAGTGTGCTCATCAAGAGGCTGTTATATTCACTGTCTTTGTATTAAGGAGACTATCTTGAGGTAGTAGGTTGCTGTGGAGTAGAATGCAGTCAGGCTTTGCCAGGGGAGGAGAAGTTTCATTTCATGAGTTTTGCTTTTCCAGGGAAAAGTTCTCCCTCTCCTCCTTGTAATGAGCAACCATATTATAGTGGAGGATATATAGATTGGGAATCCTAGGAATTACTTTACGTATGTCAAAGGAAAATGTACAGAATAATTACCAATGTGGAGCAAATGCTGTTAGATTTAATATGTATTTTATTAATCTGAGAGTTTACCTAATTTTACCGTGTATGGTTAGAGTGATTTTTCTTGGTGTTAAAAGTACGACCCTGTTATTTGTATAACAGATTAGTTTGCCAAAAAAGAGAGGAAAAACTACTAAGAGCAAAAAGGATTACTCTTTATAAATATTACTGTTAAAGAATGTCATTTAATTCAGTGCTCTAATAAATTATTTTAAAATGTATTTTATTACCATAATTTATTAAACAATAAGGAGACATTTTGGCTGCAAATAGTGATAACATCTCTATTGAACTGTATTTGGATAGTCTTTTTTTTTCCTGACACAGTAGATAATTAGGAATTATAAATTACACTTGCACTCTTAAGCGTGTTAGCTGGAGAGTATATCAGACTGTATGTTGCTCTTGGTGCCAGTTCAGGTCTTGATTTTCAAAAATTCTTGCACAGAAACGCGTGATGACTTTCTGTTTCTAGCAGCAAAGCAGAAGTGTATTACTCACCTGAAATTTAGATGAAGACCTTGCCACCTGTTTACATTTTTGAATGAAGTTTAATTCATGTTTGTAAGAGAGGAAGTCATTAGTGTCGGTTCTTTTGCTGGCTTCTTAGCCTTGTTCCTAGTGGTCAGATAATCTAATTTGAAATGTTTCTTGCAAAAATGGTGATACTAATTTTTTAGCAGGGTCACTGGGTAGCTAAAATAAATTACTTCTGTTCATCAGATTTGGTTCTTCCATAGGAAACCTGAAGTATGTTGACAGGGTAGCACAACAACTTTCACAGATGTGGGTAAACCTGTGTGTGATATGTAATAAATGAGATATGATAATGTAGAGCTCCAGGTTCTATACCCACAGGCTGCTTCATAAATGCTTGGATCTCTTCACTTATGATGCCTCACCAACATGGGCAAGGTATTTTTCAACTTCTATCTCCCAGGGACTTAGTGGAGGAACTGTAACTCTGGTAGGATGCTAGGCCATGCAGAAGTAAAGGAGGCCGCTTCTGTTTTGTTAGATGCCCTGTCACAACCTGCATCTTTATTTTGTACTCTGTAAAATAATAACAAAAACTGTTGGGTGTCTCTGTTTTCCCTCTGTAATGAAGTAGTTAATTACTAAGGATGTAAGCAACCAACATGTATCATTTGGTAGAATATACAGTCTCGCTCTGCTGAACTCTAGTTAACCCGGATGCCTGGTCAAATGCCACTGGATTATATATTTGAGGTTATTACTGTTCAGATTATCCATGATAATAGACACAGATAATATGCCGACGTACTCCAGGAGTATGTGCAGACAGGTGCAGACAGATGCAAGCTTGCTCTGCCCACACTCGGCGCAGGCTGTATGCAAGCCAGTTCCAGTCTGGAAGCCATCAGCATGTTGCGTGGCACTATGCCCAAGCTAAAACACCTTGTCTCTTAGGTATATGAGGCTTTACATCTTCTGAACTGAAGCTGACTCATATTCAGGCGGCTTCAAGAGTACTGGCAGTGTGAGTTTGCATTCAGCTGCCCAATCCGTGTAGATGTATTCATCGTTCCACATTGCTGTGGAAGGACTTCAGTAGAAATCCTCACCCTTGTATTCTTGTGCAATCATCTCTCAACATTCGTAGCTTTAAGGCCTCCCAACTCCACTTACATTTACTGTAAAGATAAGAATTTTAAAATATATTGGCAATAATTTTGGGGGGCCAATTCAAACTTGTGTATGTGCTGTGGGTTTGATTCAAATCTTAGAGCGTCTCACTGGAGCACTTACAGAGTCATATGACAGCAGCTATTTCACATGACTATGAACCATTATTTCCTGGAAGTGTTTGGTATGAATCATTATTTCCTGGAATTAAATATTTGGTTATGTATTTTCCCAAGACAGGAGAAGTAGTATACTGAATGGAATTATCCTGTGAGATGCAAGACAATAGAGAAAAAAGATTTTGTTAGCTTTCCCTTGCAAAAACATTCTCATAACTTCTGGTTGGCTTTCATAATCCCTCAACACCATCAGCTGAGAAAAAGCATGCTAGGGTCTGCAAAATCTTGTGGGTTTGGGGCTGCAGAATCCAGAGTGCAGATTTTTCAAAGTGTGTTGACTGGCTCTCCTCTCCTGTGGAAGTTTTTACCTCATCTGCTGCTTTAAAGTGGGGCTAGAGAGTGTTGTGCTGTTGAACAGTTATGACCACAAGAACATGTGAACACTTTAGCTGGCAATACAAAAAAGATGGATGTGAGTGAATCCCATTATCAGATGTTGAAATGATACAAAATAATTCAGTAGTTCTGACTCTTCTTTCTCACTAGTCAGGTTTGTGTTTTCACTGGCAATTTTGAGGCAGTGAAATAATCTAAACTTTGGAGGAGAAGTAAAACTTCAGTATAGCTTCATGTAGTTTTCAAGTCAATTTAAAACTTTTATTCCATTTGTGGCTTTTTACAGCTGTAATATATGTTACATATAATTAAATAACATTATATATAATTAGAAAACTCATAGATGGCAAGTATTTACCATGAAATTTGCTATCAGATGAGCAGACGTATTGGCTCTGGCTGGGATAGAGTTAACTTACATAACTTAAGAATTAATCTAAATATATTTAAAAACCTTGGAATTTCTGAGATGTAGATTTCTTTACCTATTTTCATTCTGAGTGTGTTGGGTTTGTGATGGTTCTGTCAATGTTTATCTTCAGATATTAAATAAGTATATCTTTAGGCTGATAATTATTGATAGAATATATAAATCTATAGATAGAATATATAAATCTATAGATAGATTTATATTTTGCTGTTTACCAGAAGTACCTACTTTACAGCAATGATTACCGTGAATTAAAGATTAGATTTTAGTCCCACTGGTGTTAGTTGCAGACAGGGCAAATCTTTGTGCTACATATGCTGAAAACCAGAGGAACATTGTGAAACCTTTCTTTAAATAGCAACAAAATTGTTGCTTGATGCAAGTTAAAAATTGGAAAATGTTCCTTGATGCAAACCACCGGGACATCGTCAAAACTTCTGACTAACCTTTCTTCATAATTTTAGTACAATCTGCTATCAGAGAACTGTAGAGGAACTAACCTAATCTTACTTAATTTAGAAGAAGGGTATTTTACATAATAATGCAATATGCTGTTTCTTTGGCTTTAAAGTCATAGAATACCTGTTGCTGACGCTTTCTGTGAGAAAGCTTATGTTATCACCCCTGAAAAAATCCTCACCTTCTAGAGTTAGGACACATTTCTAAAACAGAAAAGTACAGACTTGTATGTCAAAGTTACTGCGGACAAAAAGCTGAAATTGTGTTACATTTTTCTTTCTGTTTGAGCTGGATGCTCAAAAGAGGGCATATTTAGATTTTATATGGTGCATAAATTCTCTGCTTTCTGCAAGGTGAGAGGAATTGTTGAATACAGTAGCAAATCGGCTTTCTTCTATTTCAGTGCATTAAAAAGTTAAGATTTTAAAGAAAATGTTAAGGAATCGATATTGTATTTGAGCATAACATGTGAAAACGCCAACAGTCTTTTACAAATTACCATGCAGCAAGTTTTATGCATTATTATGAGGTTTATAGGAAACAATATACCTATATCTCATTTCAGATTAGCATTATGGATATGTGACCCTTTGATATATTTTTTTTCTTTAATACCTGTTATTTAAAGTAATTAATAGCGTTCATTTAAATTAAGACTGTTGGAGACTTATGGCATCCTCTTTTAAACATCATTTAACTCTGATTAGAATGAAGAAGACAGAATAATAAATGAGACTATTTAAGTGTATGACTAAAATGCAACTGTTTATCTAAAATTGATCCATGTCTCATAACTTTGAAAGTAAAATAAATGAGTTGTTTTTCTTTGACTCCATCAGAAATATTGTCCTTTAAATATTTACATTAATACATTAGGAACTTTGAAATAAAAGTGAAATAGCTTTCTTGACATTTTTGCTGGCAAGCTGAAAGACTGTGAGAATTCCAAACTTCTAGCTCACCTTGACTGTGTGAAGTTCATGAGCCGTATTCTTACGTTTATTAGCAGTTGGAGCTTAAGGTTAATTTATGGCTCATTTATCCATGTTTATTTTTTAATGATTGATCTTATATAGTTCTGGAAAAAGACATAGGCCATAACACATTCTGTTCTAAAAGCTATTAAGTATTATATGCTTTTTCTTGGCTGATAAGTCATGGTCTGTCATTGAATGCATTGTAGAAGATGAATATATTTCTTTTATTTAGGAAAATAAGGGACAGATTATGGCCTTGCCAACATGAGCATTTTAGAGTACAAGAAATAATAAGATACTGCAAGATCTGTGTTTCCAACTGCATGTTGTAAAAATTACCTTTGTCATATGCCCTCACAAACTATTTACGATGTGACCCTGCTAGCTTCTGTGTAATTCTATATGTTTCTGAGTGCTGTAAGTTTCTTTTTGCTTTATGGAGATTGAGGGGTCAAGATTCCAAAAGAAAAGATTCCTCATGAACAATTAGATCAAGGAACTTCTTTTCTAGATGTAATATTTTACTTCTAGAATTATAGTTTTGTGGTGACACAATGAATAATAATAAATCCATAGGAAAACATTTAAGCAAATGTGAGGACGATGTCCAGAGATTTCTGTACTGAAGTCTCTAGGGTACCAAATTACCAGGATAATATAAAAATATGTTTTATCTGTATCACTTTGCTTTTTATTATTTAATCTGTATGATTTGAATAATTCACAACAGGTTTATGTAAGATATTCTAGAATTCAGGAAAGTGAATTTAAAAAAATAAATACCAAAGATTTTTAAAAGCAAGACATTTCACAGAAATATTGTTCGATATCGTATTGTAGTAAAATAGACTGAGGTAAGTGTTTTATGAAATAGTTGAATTATGAAAAACCTATAAAGAGAACTTTTTTGGCTAATCAGTTTATTTCATTATTTGATTACACTTGAAAATGTTTGCTATTTAAAGAATGTTCAGAAGGTAGTTGATTGTTCTCCCATTTTTTTTTTTTTATATTTTATCAGACAGGAAGCTTTGCTTGCTGCAATTAGTGAAAAAGATGCAAACATTGCCTTGCTTGAACTGTCTGCTTCAAAGAAAAAGAAGACTCAAGAGGAAGTAATGGCTCTTAAACGAGAGAAGGACAGATTAGTACATCAGCTAAAACAGCAGGTGGGGAGACGTTAATTTTCATACTTTCATGGCAATAGAAAATTGGCATTATTTTCATTTGTAATGTTTTGTTCTAACCTCATATTGAAAGTCTTCAAGCCAGGTCTGACATGTGACAGCAGTTATGAAAGGTAGGAGGTGTTCAGTGTAAGTGTTTCTGTATTGCTTCTCTATGGTTGTTAAGTATTTAGCTGCACGTTTGCTTGGCTTATATTATATGCAGGCAATACACTTTCTGTTTTCCCTCCTCATATAGCTTCCAACCTTCTTCATTATATGAGATAGAGGAAAGCAGATGCTCCTTGCCATAAAGCAAGATCTATCCATTCTGTTGACTCTTTCTAACCTTCTTCTGTTCAGTTATTTGCTTATCTGTTGTAAAATAAAAGTGTTTTCAGAAGGTCTCAGGCTTTCTGAGAAGTTATCTGGAAATCGTGATTATCCTTAAAATAAATTCTCAAATGAGTAAAAATCACCCTGTCTTCAACACTCTAAGTCATTTGAGGTTTTAATAAAAAAACCATGTAGTTACAAACTCTAGAATAGATTTTATCATAAGCAAATTTAATTTATGTTCTGCTTTATTAATGAGGAAAATAACCATACTAGACACAGTACACATGTACCAGACACAGTACATAGGTCTCTTCTCTGTCTAATTAAAACACTTAAAACTCTGCATAGTGTGCAGTGGCTACTCCCCCTGATTTTTAAAAGGTAATAGTCATAGCCAGAAGAGGTACTGTAGGCAAGACAAAGGATGTTCAGATAATCTAGGTACTCAAGACCTGTGCTATGTGTCATGTATATTTTTAAACACCTTTCCTCTTTCAGAACAGTAAAAAAGATGAGAAAGATGTTTTCAGACCATGTCTGAAGGTGTTGTATCTGATGTTTTCCTTTGTGTGACATTACTGAATTCTGTCATTGTTGCTTGAGGAGGAGGAGAATACCGTCGGCAAAATCATTCTGGTCTCCTTAGCCTGTCAAAGTAACCACTCTGCTGTCAGGCAGTATGCCACTTTACAAATGAGCATGCCACGTTAATAATGTTTAGGGCATACTGCATCGTCAGTGTTATGATTCTTTATTCTGAATCATGCATTACATACTGTAGAACTCCAAGCACTCAATAACGGAAAGTTAAGGAAAACCCTTGCTGCTATGCTACATTCCCAATGGCTCTGACCTCATGCATCTAATCATTACAGCTTTTTCCCACAGGTCTATAAAAATAGGAACCAGCCCCTGAGCGTGAACTTATCCACTCGTGATGCTGACTTCATTACAGACATTCCAGCCAAGTACCTGTGTTCTAGCCATGATGCACTCATGTCTCAGGTCAGTCAGCTGGCCAAGAGACATTTCATCCAAATTTTATATGCTAAATAGGCAGGCGTGCTTTATGCTATTTAGTACTTCATCCCACTGTGCTGCATCGGAGCAGAGAATGTTAAATTCCAAATAATTTTAGGGATTTTTGTTTTGGTTTGCTTTGGAAAAGAGAAGACAGATATTTTCTCCTTTGGATATCTTCTTTTTTCACCTTTATCTTTCATTAGAGAAGAGTAAATGAATACACCACTTTGCCATGTTCCATGATACCTGTCATGGATATTTTTAAAATGTTCATCAGAGACTTGGGCAAACTGTTTTTTTTTAATTTTGTTTTGTTTTGGTTTGGTTTTGTTTGGTTTTGTACCTTTAAGCTATGGCTGAAAAGTGTTCAAAACATTCATAACTTTCTTCAGACAGAGTGAAGGAACAGCAGAAGAGGATTGCTAGAGAGGCATTGTTTTGGATGACTTCAGTTAGAAGTGTAACCAAATACTTCAAATACCTCCATTATTTATAGTGATAAAGATCTTCAGTAAAGCTATTTAGCTAGATTAAATTGATGCCAAAATAATCTCCCTGTTATCTCAGACACCACAAAAAAAAGAGACACCAGGAACAGGAATGTGGTTTAACCAGGTCACCACTTTATTACACTTAAGAATTATCTGATAATAGAAGTTGTAGAGATCATTCATACTTCTTTAATCCCTTTGGGTAGAACCACTGTCAACCCCCAAAATTTTCACATGTGCATCCAACACAAAGGCTTGTTAGTACTACTCTTCCTTGCTATATGACTATGCCGGACGGCAGGGGGGAAGTGGCGGATTTTACACTGTGTGATATATCCACCCTGTTCCTCAGTTTCTTTGAGAGATGCTGTCTCCCAATCTATTTCTGATTCACTAGAACTTCAGTGAATGATCAGCTGCAGCATCAAATTTTTTCTTATGGCCTTATTTTTCCCATCCCCCATTTCCACAGCTGTTATACTGCTGAAAGAAAGAAGAAAAAAAAGCCTAAAATGATCATGAAAGGAGAGATATTTATAAATATTAGAAGATGACTCACCAGATAATGCTAAACATTAGGCCCCAAATCCACACCTGTTCTATACTGTAGGAGGAATTTTTGCTTTGAGAGGCAAAATAACATGGTGGGCAATGATAAAAATCTATATTCCCTTCATGTATCTACAATAGCAAATGGACTTTTGATGCATCTACCTATCCAATCAAGCAGGAAGCCTTCTGTTCATGGCTACGGGAGAACTTATCAAGGCAGCAGGGCAAAGGATAAGAAATGCAGACCTTAAAGAATCCAAGGAGTTTCTGTTTATGTTGCTCTCGCAAAGGTTCTCTGTCTTTCAGTTAGTGATGGGAAAGCTAGGCTGCATATGAAGCACTGTGGCTGAAAACCTTATTAGCAGAGCATTACTAAGAGTAGGCTTTGCCTGTTCCACAAAGAAGCATCAGCTGATAAGAGTAAATGTGTTGCAGAAAAACGCCTCCTTTCTGCTTCGGCATCTGCAATGCAGACATTTATTCTGATATATTTATATCCTAGAGGAAGTCCCATTCTTGATTTGTGCATCAAATAATGCATCTCCTGAACATGAAAAATACTGTTATATCTGTTCTGTGTTGCTACAAAATTGCTACTATTACAGGTGCATCAATTTTAGATTTCTTCATTAAATGTAAAAATATTTTCTTCTGTGTTTCAGAAGAAAGTTGGTTTACTCCACTCATTTTTCTGTCTTCCTTTTACAACCCCTGTGCTACTTGTAATGTTCTCCAAATTTTGCTGAGAAGCGTTCTCTCCAGAACCAGGCTTTCATTTCACCATTGTGTTATACCTACAAAACAGAAGGGCAGTTGTTGCAGTGTAAAGCAGCAGTTAATACGGATTACGTCTTAAATCATGTAGACAAGCTATTGGGAAATAATTTGTAATTATTTTAGAGTGCTAACTGAAGTTAGAAATTTGCTTGAACATAATTTCACCTTGCCTGGAAATCTACATGCACTGTTGTAGATGCCAGCAAAGCTCATATAGAAGCAATGTCCTAGAGTTTCTTTAGATAATCTTGTTATATTTTCCACATACTCTCCACTGCAGAGTCCATGTGGTCATGCTGCAATTGAGCTTCTAATTGCATCTGCTCTCCTTATGTCCTGCATGTCTCCCAAGGACATCTTGTTTTTCAAAGACTTGTCATTTTAGTGAAGAAGCAATAATTTAAAATTAGCCTTCAGTGAGGATGAGCTTTACCATTTGAAATAGAAAATATTATTTCAATCGAATTTTATTTTGTGATCTTTATAGACAGGTGAATCACTTTGGCCTAAATAAGCTGTTGTGAAACTTTAACCCTCGTACTGCATCATCATATATCTGACAGTTTGATTTGCTTTTTGCTTTTGTTTACAGTTTGGGGAGTTTCTTTCTATCTCAGAAACTCTCTGAGTCTCCGTTTCTGCTGCTGTCTCTTTCAGTGGCATCCTAGACTTTTTCATGTAGTTGATAAACTCCAATTCCATATTTCTAGCAATCTCAAATCATGCTGTACTATGGATCATTGCAATGGATAATACCTAAAAAGGCGCAACATTATGCTCCAAGCCTAGGATGCTGGTTTGCTATTGCTGTTGATGTGGTGGCTTCAGTGTCCAAGGTATGATTGCTGTAGCTTGGAAAGTCCTCTGCTGATATGAAAAAGTAAGTACAAAGGGCTTTTTTTGAGAGAGCTACAAAGGCTGTTTCTTGAGAGAGGGAGAAGGAGAGGTATGTATGTGAATTCATCAGAATCCAAGATTTCTGGTTGTATACATGAAATGCCCACAAATATCCTCTTTGAGGTGTAAGAAAAATCACTGTCTTCCTCTGGAAAATCCTGTTGATGAAAGTAAATTTCCTAGAGTCAGAATATTTTTCATACAAAAAATGTGAATACTCCTCCTTAATATTTCCATGTGCAGGAGAGGGCCAGCTACTGCTCTTTCACCTAACTCTGATGAGGCCAATGAGCGTCGCAATTTAAGGGAAGGGGTTGCGGAGTTTTAATGGATATACTTTGTAACATTTATAGATGCTTACCTAGTTGGAACATCAAAATGTTTGCAAATTCATCTAGTGCTGCTCAGAATGCTGTACAAGAGCTGTGGTGGCTCCCACCATGTGAAGTCATTGTAGGCATCAAAAGCCTGCTTCATATTTAAAGAGATAGGGCACAGTATGTAATAGATGTCTTAAAGGTTCAGGAGGTCAATTCTATTAAACTCAGTGGCGTAACCCAAGGTATTGAGGTTACTCAGAGAATTTTATTGTTATTGGATTAAGGCCAGAAAAACAGATTCTATCGCTGTGCTGTAATGTATCGCAGACTTGCACTGAGATTGCATTGCCTAATGCAAATGTAGCTGCTTTTACCACAGACTTACACTGTGAAAAAATTTTCTAATCACTCTGGTGAAGCATCCTGGTGTATTTTGTATTTCAACTGGAAGCTTCTTGACTCTCCATAAGCTTCCTTAGGGTTGCTTCAGAAGAATATTAACATTGTGCTACAGGCAATGAACACGAAAAGTTCCATGAGAGGAAGAAAATTACTAAGAGCTTTTCAATATTTAGGAGTAACAGACTATTGTCTAAACAGGCAGCATTCTGGCAAAGATAAAACAAATACAGTGTACTGCCTGCTTAGGCATAACTATTCATCTTAGTGTATTCCTGTCATAAACGATGTTATTTTATGTCTTTTATTTTTTAATGTGGTTTGTCTTACAACAGTGAAGTCGGTTATTACTCAGTTTGGAGGCAAAGTATTTACTTCCCAAATGCGCCCTCCCCCCAAACTCGAAAGGACACCTGAATCCTTTTCTTTTTAATTAATCAATTATTTTTTAGTCATAAAATGTCAATGTTTTCCACATTGACAAACGTACTGATTTCCATTGCTCAACAGTGCCTGCAGACTGACAAAGGACATCCCAATAGTAATTTAAACTAAAATAGAATTAAACCAGAAATAGAATGTGCTCAAAAAAGAAAGTTTAAAAAAGTCTCAATTGCAAATTTCAGGTTTTTTTCTCTTTTTAAATAGTTCATGACTTTATATATAGTGCTAGGAGCATTATTTGCAGTTGAATGCCTTTCTCCAATTTTTCTATTCTAATTTTTCTAGCCTTTGGGAACGTCAACCAGATTGTAAACTACCAAGAGATTGATTTTGAAGTAATTTGTCACAATTCTTCACACTAAAAAAGAAAAAGAAGTATCTTAAAGAAATGAAATATACTGCCTTTGTAAGGGAATGAGAACATATGTGATTTATTTTAAATATGAAGCTACAGATGTACATATATTAAAGACCAAAATATTATTTATGTGAATGAGTTGAGCAGACTTTTTATGGATTGTGACTGTATGAGTTTAAGTAAAACTTCTGTTATTTCTAAGCTGGAAGAAAAGCATTAGTTTTATCTCAAGTGCTGGCTTAATTTTACAGGTTTTTTCACATGATATTTTGATAACCTAGGAAAATTATTTGTATCACAGTGTATCTACCTGTAAAATTAGTAGTAATAATACTGACCTCTGTGTTGCAAACACTTTCCCGTAAGAAACGAGCATATTTAATTGTAATGATCTAAATACAATTTAGCAGCTGCAAGCTGTCAGTTAAATATTTATTGTTTAGTGGTTTAAATAAATGGGAAGCATAGTAATGCACTCCCAGCAAAACAGAACCGCTGGAATTGTTTTGATTCACACACCAAATGCTGTATTTTGAGAGCCGTAGAACTTTGTAATAGCCTTAAAAAACCTTTCAGAAATACAGTATTAAACAAGATCACCACAAGGGCTTGGCTGAGTGATTACATAATATTTATAATCACCCTGGCCAAGATTCCTTTTGAGAATTCAGAGACAGTTATTTTTAGAGAAATTTGTATAGTGATGCAATCCTTCATGAAATAATTAGCTTAAAGTCCATTTTTAGAACATCTCAAGAGATTTTGGTAAGAGCAGAAGACACTGCTATGTTACTGATTCATTCTGAACTTGGATACTGCGAGAAAATTTCCCAGTTGCCTCTTTGCTTTTGGGATATAGAGCCAAAAATGTAAGTGGAGTTGGCCAAAATGCGAGGTCTTCTAACTCCTTGAGAGCATTTTATTTTTCTTCTCAGAACATGAAATTAGAAACCTTTCCAGTGTTTTCAAGACTGCAGGTGTACAAAATACTCTGGCCAGAGGCAAAGCTGGTGTTTGGCAGTCTTCTCTAGTCTATTAGTTCACTACTCTGTATTTCATCACATGAACATATTGCTAATGAAACAAAAAAGAGTGAGAAACAATCAAGGAATTTTAAAAATCTGTGTAACCGCAGTTTCTCAGCAAATTAACCACTAGCAATATTTCCTCTTGCATGCAATACATAGAAGTATTTCTTACTAATTAACTTCCAAATATTTCAAAGAACTCTTTCAGCAGCAAAGGAATAAAATGGAATTGAAGGCAGTGTGTTGCATTACATATACTGTTCTAGTTGAGTACATCAGAAATAGTGCTAATGTGATATTATGGTGGTGACATCAAGCACTCAGGAATAACAAAATACCCCAAGTTATATTTTCCCTGTTAGATTAATTCAGCTGTATTGCGTTGTGTATTTTATGATATTGAAAGTGTTTATATTACTGTATAAGAAAAAGAATAGGATTAGAAGTTGTTGTGATTGTGATTATTCTGGCAGCCCAAAACATTCTTCCGCAACACTGTGCATTAATTAATTGCATTTAAGCCCTCTAATGTTTAACAAGTGTGGGAACAAAAAAGTCTTGCATTGCTTTCTTATGGTGTCTGTAGACATTATCATCTGTAGACCTTGTGATCAGTAGCACTGTCCTGGTATTGTGTTGGTTCCTAATCACTATCACTTCTGTTTCTGATGATGTCAGACTAACTTAATGTTTCTGATTTCTTAGAATTTCACAGGTGGCAATATAATAGCACAGAACACTACATTATCATATTATCATTATTGTTGTTATTATTTACACAGATCTGCTTCAGAGAGAGATTTATTGTACTGCTGAGTCTAAATGTTACTGCACAGTAAATAGAATCCATGTTATGAAGCCATTCACATGGGTACTGCAGACACATTTGACCACTGTGCTTTTTTTTTTTCCTCTTCTGTTTATACTGTTTACTATCACTCATAATATTGGTCTTGCTCAAGCTTTAAGCACCTAACTTTGAACAAAGGAGTAATCTGAGACCCTTAAGTTTTAGGAGTTTTAGTTTTGTTACACTTATGCTACACAAGCTCCTTGTTTTATTTTGGGCAGGTAAGAATAGATGTTCTAATAACTTCATATATTGAACTCTCAAATGAGGAAAATCAATCTGGTTATTTTTTCCTTAAAAATTCTCAGGCAATATAGCAAAATGGCTATTAATCTCTGATTTTAAATGTGTCTGTTCAGATCCCATTGACATCAATTGCCCATGCATTCAATGGCGTTAAATTTATTTACTATCTTAAAAATCCTTTAGTAGCTTATACTTTTCTATTAATGAGAAATAATCCTAAGGCAATACTTTTGCATGTCTTAACACTGGGTTTTATTATCTTCATTTGTAATCTGAATTTTGAATCTGAATCTGTATTTTTGAATCTGAATCTGTAATTCTCAATTTTGCCAAGTACAAGCAGCTTAGATATAAATCCAATGCGGACAGATTTGTGTAGGGGTGAAACAGCAGAGTGCCGCTTCTCCCTATAGCTTACCGCAGCAGGCTCCATATGGCACAAGGTAAGAAAGACAATGTGTGTGTGTAGCTAATACCCTTTGCCTGACCAAATTAGTTAATTCAGAAGAAATCGTCTGTGTTGGAAAAATACTGAAAATGTTGGCAGTGCTCACACAACACTTTTCACATATTCTCAGTAAGATTTGACAATTTATACCATGAAAGTCGAAGGACTCAAGTCATAGCTGGATATGGCATTACTTTTTCCTCTTTATGCTTGCAGGAATCCGAATTCTTTCGGATGGTATTTTTACACAAACATTTTTCTATGAGAGGGGCTTTTTTTGCCTTGTGGCCTATAGCAGTCAGGCCCTGAAGGCATCACAGGCCTGGTACATAAGTCCTTTCCTGCTTTCTAGTTGGTGATCTGCTTTAAAATCTGTTTCTGTTTGTTCTCTCTTCAGAGGCTTTTCATTCTTGAAGAATTTATATCATATCTTAAGCATGGCCATGTCTAATGGCACCCTCTTTCACTGGTGATAATCTCATTGTGAACTTACACTAGAACCTCTCAATAGCTATAGCTGTCATAACGCACTTTGTTCAGACAAACGGTTTAACTCCACTGAGACTGCAAATCTTAAATGGAAAAATACAGATATAAAATAATTATATTTTTGTAATTGTAAACTTTTGTAATTTTTGATCTGGCTGACTCGATAGGTAAAAATGGGTATTAAGTATCTCAGATAAGAATAGTGAATATCTCCATTATACAAACGAGTGAATTCCCAAGCCAAAAAGTTTTGTTTTTCTTTTCTCCATGAGACATTTTTCAAACAAGTCCTTAAGTTCTACTACAAAGTACACCATGATAATAAAGCTAAGTATAGTTTAACACTTGATGTCAAGTACAGTGCTAAGTAGCCAGTTATTAAAAAAATATTGTAAAAATTGAGTGTCAAATTTTTCTGCTCCTGTGATGGTGGATAAAACTTATCATTTCTACAATGTAGCATCAAACAAAAATCAGTTATAGGTAAGGTGTCTCTGTAAAGCATATCAAGACACTGTTGTGATGTTATCTCCATTTCGGCCCATATTCCAATATACCATCCATGTGTTGAAATTTATGTTTTATTCATTGATTCTTATTGCATGCAATGGAAGAAATGTAGTAATTTCAACTTAGGCTATATTTTGTATATGATACAAATGAGAGAGCTGGGCTTGGTAATGAAATTGCAAAAATTATGGCTGAAATGAACTATTCAGACATTAAAGACGCTGAAAGACAATCAGTGGTACTAACCAGAGATTTGCAGTTTCAAAGATCTTGTTTAGCTGCTGAAGTTTCTGATTCATGTCTGGTTTTAAATAATTATTATGGGGAAGTATCTTTTTAATGAGTTATTTCCTGTTGTAAAAAAAAAAGGAAAAAAACAGAGCGCCTTACCTTCTTATGTTGCTTGTCTGCATTTAGTAGGACCTGGCCTGAGATGTCCTCAGGCAGCTACTGTTTCAGAGCTTTAATTATGCTTTTTAACCCACTTCTTTGTGTCTATGTTCTTACATACTTCTGTGTAATTACCAAGTTTAGCAGTAGGACTCAGACAAATACTTTTAGCATGACTGTAGCCTATACATTACTGAGTATGCTGTATTATTACAAGATATTTCC
Organism: Calonectris borealis; assembly: GCF_964195595.1. Taxonomy (NCBI): domain Eukaryota; kingdom Metazoa; phylum Chordata; class Aves; order Procellariiformes; family Procellariidae; genus Calonectris; species Calonectris borealis. The sequence goes on from NC_134321.1 coordinate 15,358,311, forward strand.
TGCGCTTCAAGCCATACTTTTAATTCACAGAACTTAAAAAGACTTCAGAAACACAAACTCTAAATGCAGAGACTGCAACTAAAAAGTCAGATGGACCATGTTCAAATCAGCATAACTTTGTTCAGTCACAAGTGTCAGGAAAGTTGAAATTTGGCCTTAGTACTTTAGATAAGTGTCTGCTTGGCACTTGGAACTGCTGCCTGTCTCAGTCTGCCAAGCGTCTAATATCCCAGCTGGTGTTTGTGAGACTATTATCCTTCAGCTCATGAAGAGGAAGACTTAGTATTAGCTCTAACTTCTTTCAGGATAAGTCAGTCACATTTTGTAATCTTGCAGAGCAGCAGGTGTAATGATTGTTAATATCAGTTAAATAGTACTCTAATTAAAAAAGAACTGAAATATATGTAAAACTTCTATGCTCACGTTCAATGATAAATTATCAGATCCAAGTCTTTGAAAAGATCTACATTGGAAGCTGCTTTCCATTGCTGCACAGGAGTGAGAGTATCTAATTTGACCAGCAATTGCTTTTGTATTTCACCTGGGAGGAAGGTTGGATTTCATGACAACTTGGAAAATACTCAGTACTGTTTCTTAGTCCCTATTCTCTGTCCTGTGAAACTGGGGAGGGCAGACAGGGCCTGAAGAACGAGTGTTCTGGTACAAATGATAAGAATTGTAAGATTTTAATATAAAACATCACATGAATTAAGTTTAATATATAACTAGATATAGATGAGAAAAAGAAAAATTTATATGCTTTCTTAGCATAAAAACTTTACTGTGTTCTTTACTTCATATGCAACAGTCGTATCATTAATGAGGTAAAAAATAAAAAGAGTTAAATGAGGAGTAACCAAACTTTTCCCCAATAAGCTATCATGCACACTTTTAGCCTGCATGCATCCTGTCTCTCACACTTTCCGAGACAAGTCATACACTATAACAGGAAAAGAAAAACATGCTTATTAGCCCATTTGGAATTTTAACAGAGGAAAAATTAATTGTGTTCTTCAATGGAGGCAGGAAACAAAGCAGCAAAACCCATGTTAAAATACAGTTAAGAGTAAGAATATAAGAATAGATTACATTACAGGGATGTTATAAAAAGAAAATGCATAATTAAAGCACTCAGTAAAGCATAACTCTACCCCATAGTGGTGCATTCCAACACCCATACGGTTATGATTATGATAGTTATTTAGCATCTGGAGTTCCTAGTTAGTTACCATACCGCAATGTTTCTGTTATCTTTTGGTTACTGATGAGTGCTTGCAAACTTATAGTCTTCATAACTTAAGTTTTTTTTCTATTGGAATTTTCTTGGTGTCTAAAAACTCACTGCATAAACAACAAAAAAATCCTGAATTGAATATTACCGTATATTTCTAAAGATTGAAGACAAGAGTATAATTTATTTTGGAAATAATTAGCATTATGTTGCTAATATTATGCTGTTAGAAGTGGCCTGAATAATTGGCATAAAGTAATACAAGTTCTGGAATACTTTGAAGTATATTGAAGAATATTGAAGTCCACTTCTTCGGTGCAGCTCTAGTATTGGCAAAAGATCCTTCAAACCAATGACCAATTAACAGATCCTTCGGCTTGTGGAAAAATGACACAAGTCTTTCTGTCAAAACCATAGTTGGTGGATATATTTTAACAATTTGTCTCATTTAATCACGTCTTGATTCAAGAAGTGTGCTACCGTTAGAAAGAATTGAGAGCAGTCTCAAGGCTAGGCTTTTTAACAATAATAGTGTTAGAATTATCTTTTTTGCTTCAGCTAGGTAATTAGTGAACGAGTGCTCAAAAATCTCTAAGTATATCAAGAAGTTTAAGCAAAAGAAGTTTCAACTGAAACTTTGCAATGGAATCTCTCTTAAATATCTTTTTCTAAATGGCAAATTAAGCTCACTATTTGGCTTATTATCAAATCACTTATGCAGGATGCATGTATCTCTAGTAAGCTGAGATGCTCGAAGAGGGTGGAACTAAATGACAGTGATGTTGAACATGTTTTTTAGAGGCTCCAAGGTTGGAATTTGAACTTGTTATTTTTGATCTCAGAAAAATATTTAACGATGATCAGACAACAGTAATGAAACAGATGGAAACTTGCTGAAGAGTTAAAAAAAAAAAAGGCAGTGAACTTGATCAAGTTCTAGAAATACGGACTTTACATAGCATTTAATTTTAATTTTCAGTGTAGCCTAGAAGTGATGACTTCTTTGGTCTTAAAAGTCACCATAAGTGTTACTTAGAAACACAGCATTCTGTGTTGCCTTCTGAAATGCCTTTTGTAGCTACTTTTCAAGACTGTTTTCCTCTGTTACACAAGCGTAACAGTCTACGTTGTGGAATATTTTGTATTTTTTAATGAACAAATATATGCTGTTTTCATAAAGTCTTCATTTCGTGCAAACTGTTATAGTCCTTCAACAGATTGTGAGTGATGAATGTAATTTGGTGAACTTTAAGGATGTTTGAGGCCAAGTATAGCATTTGTTGTCCAATATTTAATTAACTGTAACTTATCAAATAACAAAGCAGCTATAAATTGTATTCATGGCAGTTAGCAACGTTTGTGTTGTGCAGCAGTAGAAATGATAAGAAATTCTTCACTTGTCTCCAGACAATGACAGTTTTCAAAGAATGTGTAAAAATATTGTTCTGACATGAAAACCAATTTTATTTGGAGAAAGTACAGAGCTGGCTTAATTAGCAAACATTTTGTTAACCCTCAGCTAATGGAATTCAGGCCTGAAGCATTGGATTCATATTGGAAAACGAATTGCAGTTGCACATGCTTTCATTAAATCCAGGTTAATTCCAGTAAGTTTATGCAACTTCTGGATAAACTTGGTGAACTATATAGTCTTAAGCACACAATTTTTTAGATCCTTACCTTCTGGATTTCAAAGTTAAAAAAAAAGATTTTATTTGTGTTTTCTAAAATTGTTGTCTTAGGAAAAAAAAGCTCTGATTAAATAATTAATTAGTAAAAATCAGACAGACTAGAACTAACCGTCTGCCACGTGAAGTGCTTTGTGGAAATATTAGCGTGCTTATTTTCAAATAGTGAGATTGCAAGAAATAGAGGTTCTTGGTTGTTGAAGACAACAAGAGACCATTGCAGAATCAAAGCTAGAATGTGGGTCTCTAGATTTTAAATTCCGTGCTTTAATAATTAGACCACAGGATATTTCCAGGATAGCTTGTAGGCCTTATATCTGCCTCCCTCCCACATTATATAGGGAAAAATCCTACCCTGTTGAAAGTGAATATTCTAGAAATGTTTCAAATTCCATTTAGTGAAGAGAGATTGAGAAGAAAATCCAAAGGAAAGTAATAACTATTGAATGGTATTACACCTATATCCTAGAGCAACAAATCTTACTATTTTTCCTCATTTGAACCTCATTCATGAGATTTTTGTTGTTAACTTGATCCAGATGACAGATCAAAGCATAATTCCCTATTGCCACCTTGCTAAAATATTTTTTAAAAGACAGTTTTAATATTATAGTTTTACAGTTACAGATTGCTGTTAAGCTATTTAGTCTGTTACCAGTCAATCAAAGACTTTCATTTCACTTCAGTAGATCCTTACTTAAACTCAACAGAATTTTAGGAGGACAAGAAATATCTGTCAATTTTCTTACAGTGCTAGATCATAAATTCTTTGGTAAGTGGGTTAAAAATTCAGTTACACATACCATTCATGACCTTGACAACTTAGCAAATAGTGATATTGAATGATCAAAGACAACTGTTTCAAGCCCTAAGGGTTAATATACCTGTGCACCTAGATTTAAGCTGCTTTTAATTCTTCTATCATTCCTTTATTTCAAAATGGATGCAGTATTTATTGACTGTAGGCAATAATTTTAAAGCAAAAAAATCTGAGGAAACTGTTTAGGCTAAAACTAATAAGGCTATACATGGTCTGTAGGAGAAGCAGTTAATTAATTGTTGCATTTTACAAGTTAACATTTTTTCTTTCCTAGTATAAATCCAAATTAAAAACTGCTCCTTCTCAGGTGTGGGCCTGGTATTCACCAGGCATTTTCAAATGTTGGCATGATAATTTTGTTGTCAGAACTGTGGCTATGTAAATTTTGCGAAACCCCGTTTTCAGGAAAACTGTATCAATAATAATAGTTTTGAGAGGAAAATGTGAATAAAATTTTGAACTATATAATATAACTATTTCAGATATAGAGTAACTCATACAGAGTAACATATGATGCAAATTAGATATGGCACATTTTAAATGCTTGTACAATCATCACTCTAATTTTCATGAATTGTACATTCCAAGACCGAGTTTCTAAATCATCTAGAAAAGTCATATTGAATAATCTGTTGTGCTTTCAAAAGTAATATAAGAAAAGGTCTTGGATGTTATTGAATAGAAAATTTTCAAGTATGCTGAAGATGTTGCACGAAATGATGGCATTGCCAAGTCAGTAGGTGGTATTTTTCCCTCACAGTCAGTCCTGAAGCAGTGTCCTAATGTGTTGATATGGGACCCAGACCATGAGGATTTACTGTCTGTCTGATAAACCAATGTCTTAAAATGTATATGCCTTTCTGTGTGTTTGTGTATGTGCTTGTATCTAAGTGTAGGGGTGTGAAGCCCTGAGGTCCTGAATGAATTCCAATGTGATTAATTAATTTCTTCCTCAAATAAAAATATACCTGGCATTTCAAAGCCTACTAAGAGTTAGCAAGGGAAGCAAACAGAAGTAATGTTACAGGTTTTTGTTTAGAAGGACCTGAAAAGGATTGTATTGTTCCTCTGGATGGCTTTACTTTTGTTCCTCCCCCAGAAATCTTCCTGTTCATCCTCCTCAAAAGTCCTGCTTTTAAAAGTTTGAAATTATACCATGTTTTGTACTACTGAAGTCCTGGAAAATACAGTTCGGTGTGGAAGTATAGCACTCTGACAGTAGCTAAAGCAAAGACAAACAGAACCTCAAAATCATATTAGTTATCATTGTGAAGAGCTAGCAAATAAAACAAAAAAGCTTTTAAAAATAATATTTTGCAAAATATTTAGCATCATTTTAAGAAATTAATGACAATCACAAGTCACGTAAAAGTTTGGATGGTTTGATGATCACTTGAGTGGAAAAGAACTTCTCATTTCACATTTCTTATATGTTTTGCTTCCAGAACAGGCACACTAAAGGAAGCCTACTACAGCATTAACATTTCTTTGTGCACATTTTATTGCAATCTGGCATCCAAAAGGAAGAAACATTAGAAGTGGTTTATTTATATTTCAGCACCAAATTAGAAAGATGACATCATTCATTTACAGTTCTTATCCCATGACACGTCTAATCCCCAACACCTCATTACAGGGGACACTTTTAGGATTGCATATATCATCTTGTTTAACTTTTGCATTCTTTTATGGAATACAGTTGAAAGGTAGGAAATTTAAGGTTGTTCATTGATAAGAAAATAAACTAATAAAATGTTAGGAGCTTCCCCAAAGAGGCAGGATATTACAATGTTTACAGTAAGTGGGTTATTATTTGTCTATTAATTCTCCATCTTTTGTTCAAAAGGCCTTCCTCTTTGAATTTAAAGACAAACAGACCAACTATGATAATTCAGATTGAGTTAGTCTTTTGGAAAAATTGGTAAAAATTCATAGCTGAAATTCATACAGCTGTATGCTTCCATGTTCTTATCTGGGAGGGAGAAAATGAAATGGTTCCAACTATGCAGAAAATAGTGTTAAAAATGTGAAATAATACCATATAGTGCAAGTGCAATTCCTGTTCAAAGGAATCCACCACTTGACCTGTGGAGGACATTTATTCTGTAACACACTGAGAAAATGCTCTTTTAGTGCTATAGAGATGCTCAGAAATAGTCTGACAGTGGCTAAAGCATGTGCACATCTGATCTGTCGTTATTCCTCTATCTTGTTATTGTGGATGCCTTAAGGGTTTAGTTTTTTGTTTTTTACTTGAACTGAGTACAGGTCCCCTCCTGTAAAATAGTTTTCTATGAACCTTCTAATGGACATCACGTGAAATGCTTGAGAAGCATGGTGACATTTAAAAAAAAATTAATTGCTAAAAAGATGCATCAGGATTTCTTGTGATCCCTGTTGTTCATAGTTTTCCTCACATTAGATTTTGTTATACTTCAAATATTGTGTAATATGAATATTTAGTTTGCTTTTTTCCCAAACCTCTTTTCTACTTTATCAAAAAAACATTCAAATTGGGAAATTTAATAGCAATCTCTGAGTTTACATTTTCTAGTATTACTTATACTTACCTGAAATTTTCCTAACAGAGATTTTGATACAGGATTGTTCTCATAGGAAGATCAATTTACAATAGTCCTGGAAGTAAATTTACCACATACTAGCTAGGGGGACACTAGCTATCCCATGGGCACTTTGAATTGGAAGCCAGTTAGACCTGTTAATATAGGAACATACCCGAACGAGTTATGTTTAAATTCATCTGGTTTAGTTAGTCCTTTAGAATGCATTAGTTTGAGCAAAGTCCTGGGGTAATGTGTTTAGCCAGCATCCTCACTGGAGTTAGCATGAATCCTGCTACCTTGGAGCATGGGTAGAACTAAACTGTTGCTTTTTGCAGTTGATTTCAGACTCTTATCTTAACTGTTCACCAAAAGTGTGTGTGCAAAGTAGACTTGTTTGTGCTTGACCAACTCAAATGATGTCCACATAGAGAATTGGCACAAAGTAGATAATGCTCCTTCAAGAACAACCTGTCTCCTATAGGGTTCAGGTGAGATTTTTGAAGATGATATTAAGTGTGTTAAGACTGCTATTTTTTCTTCAGTCATCTGCATGATATTAATTGTATATGTCTCTAATTGATTCTTCTCATTTTGGAAGAGGTCTTTGAGAGTTGACAGCATTTTCTTCTGGGTTTTGTTAGTGCAAAAATAAGTAAAACTTGATTACAGGTTAACAATTTTGTCTGAGACAGCCTTCAGTCCTACTGACAGAAAAAATAAGTACTGTATCCACTGGTGTTGGGCAACTGGTAGTAAGATATTTTTGGTATTATGAGCAAGGTTTGAATTATTCCAGTCTATATATTTCATGGTATGGAATAATTGTAACAGTGATAAAAAGCAGCAATGTATCTTGTTATCTCATGGTGACATAGATATTATCATCTGCACACAGCAGTAGCTGAAGTGTTGATCTTATTTTTTTCAAGGTCTATATCTAAGACTTACTTTCAGTCAGTTATGTGTGTCAGGTTCCATAATCACTTATTTCTCTAAGTGCCTGTGTCTGTATCAGTTAGTTTTCAGATTCTTTTAACTTACTGCTTAGCAGGGTGATCCTGGTGTACACTTAAAATAATTAAGCCAAAATAGAGCTTTTAGCATAACTATTCATGATTGTTGTTGACATGCCTCAGTAGCTAACTGTAAATATTTGAAGTACACTTAGTATTCCTTTCAGTGAGATTTTACAAGTTAATTGGCAAGACATAATAATAGACTGGAAAAAATAGAAAACTTCTAAAATAGTACATTTAGAAAAGCTGAATGTCTTTGTTGACACCCTTCAAACACAACATCCTTGATACCGTTTTCTGACCTCTTTGTGCAATTCTACTCTGTGAAAACTGAGACAGAAGATGTGTTCACATACTTTGTTATCTTTTTCTATTTCTGTTTCCTTTTCTTTGTGAGCCAGCAGTCCGGACTTCTATTGTTAGATCCTTACAGCTACCAAAAAAAAAAAAAAAAAAAAAAAAAACGGCTAAGAATCTTCCGAAAACACTCTTAGAGTAATATATTCCAGCATGTAACAGAACTGTCTCACTTTACATCTTAAACAGACACAAAACAGAATGAAACTGATGGCAGATAACTACGATGATGACCATCACCACTACCACCACCATCACCACCACCACCATCATCGATCTCCTGGGAGGCCACAACACTCCAACCACAGACCCTCTCCAGATCAGGTTAGTCATCATTTTTTCACCTTCAGTTTTATAATTTTACTGTTTTGATATTTCAAGATAAAATAAATATTCCAAAGAAATAATAAGCAAGTGATGTGTTCTTTGAACTGAAACTAATAGCTCTGGTATTTATTTCCATCCCTGAAACAATTTAAACATTTTGGCTTTTTGTCTGGTGTCTTATATTTTTCTTCCCTATCTTTCTTTAGAAGTTTTGCAGCTATTTTCAGCATTTCATAAGTCAACATTTTCAGTAGAAAACCAGTGAAAAATCTCCTACTTAGTGATTACTAGTGATTACTAGTGATTTCAGAAGTATGCACTTTTTGGAATAATTTTTCGTTTATTTAAAGTAAATGGATTAATCATTAGTACTGGAAAACCTGTGCAGCAGTTCCCTTTGGCAACTTGTAAACCAATGGTTCTAAACTGTTTTTGAAAGTATCTTTCCGATGAAGCCTTCAAAAATACATATATAGCTTAAAATCAATACTGATGCATTTTTAACTAGGCAAGATTAACCAAATTCCAGAGATGTTTTAGTTTAAAAATGCTTAGTAATTCAGTATTTTTCTTCTTAGAATATTATTCTTCTTAGAGTCCTGTGTTTCAGAAAGGGCAAATAAGTGTCCTAATAACATGGTCTTCTAGAGTATGTTAATTGAGCATGCTAGCAGTGAACCTTTTCTCCTCCACCCAGGGTGTAAAAACATCCATAAGCCCAATACTAGTTTGATTTTGTAAATTTCAATATTTGTTTACAAATAAATACAATTTTTAAACAAAAATATTTTTGTAAATATGTAATTCATTTGCTTTTATTGATAATATTTTAGAATATTAATGATATGAAAGTTAAGTGAAAATTAAAATACAAAATTATTAAAATAAGTTTACTGTCACATAGTTTTAAATTAATATTTACACTGTATATATGTGGAATGAGAAGGTCATGATGTTCTGTGGTTTATTAGCATTCCAACACTTTGTCTTTTGGAATACTTTAATGTGGTTTTTCAGATAACGTTGCTGTCAATAGGCAGAAATTTGCTAAGTGTGCAAGCTTAGTGCTTCTGGTTCATAGACAACTGGGTGAAGCAGACACCTTGACCAAAAAGTTTATTGTTTTGATGTGTTTGAAACAGATGTTTCCAAACAGAAAATGCAGTGTCTTTTGTTTCTGGAAAGCTTAAAGACCAGATCCACCAAAAATAAAGTATCTGCTTTAATTTTATAGTTATAATATTGAAAATAATGCTGTAGTGTTGCTATAGCTATTAGTAATAATGTCATAGTTATTAGTTATAGCTAATTATCATTATAAAGTTATAGTATTGAAAATAATAAATTATTTAATTCATTATGTAATTATATATTATATACATTATATTTATATATATACACACCAAAATAGTATTTCAAATTCTAGTGACAACTTTATCTCATCCTTAAAATACCCTTCTGCCAGTGAACATGTTTTCACAATTTTCTGCGGTGTCTGGGTCTGATACTGTTAAAAATTTTTTATGGTAAAAAATAGTGTGTGTGTGTACATGCATGCGTGTATGTGTGTATGTGTATGTGTGTATGAAATGCTAAACCACAAGAAATACAAATGAAAGAAGCTAAGCTGTAGCAGATGAAATTTCAAGAAACAAACCTCTATTTTGAAATTAAAATATATATGTAAGCCATGCTGCCAGCATGCCGTGTGTTTCCAGCTGATACTGGGTGCCACTATTCCATTTCAAATGAATATGCTTAGTAAGTGGAGAGCTTGTCAGCTATGGATGGAGTCTGGCATGAAGATGACTTTCAAATTTTAAGATAGACTTCTTTTCACTATATGACTCTTTAGCCTACTACAATGAGTGAGAGTTGTAAACTGTAGGAGTTTTAGGAGGAACTCAGTCACAGTAGGACAAGGGGGAAAGTTATCCATATATGTATTTATCTGGAGTAGGAAAAACATTCTATAGAAGCAAGTAACTCTTTTTCAGGTAGAGAACCCTGGGGAAAAATAAAACATTGCTTTTATATGAAGAATCATTGTTTGATACTAAATAAGTTTATAAGTTCATAATGTCTGGGTAGAAATAAAAGGGAAAAACATTGGTGAAGTTATAACAGGGATGTATGATAGACAACTTAATCGGCAATAGGAGACAAAGAGGCAAATGACGCTTTTTTTAGAATGACCAATAGAATTGTACTAAAGACAGGAACTGGTAAGTATGAGAAAACTCAATTTCTTGGATACCAACTGAAAAAAGCCCAAACCTGAACAAAAGAACACAGAATCCTTTGAGTTCTTGGAACATGTTAAGAACAACTTTTTCTTTCAGAAACTGGAGAAGGATATTAAGGACTTGCTGTCTTGGTTTTAGTTCTGTTTCTGATTAACAGAGATAAGTTGGCTGAGTTTATAAAAGAAGGAAAAATTGTCTGAAAATGACCATGAAATAAAAAATGTTTTGGCTTTGTGCAAGGAATAGAATGAGAAAAACAGAATGAAGGCAAGAGATGTGAAAAAACAGGTAACAACCACCTCTGTGTTACTGAAACCCAGACACTAGTTTCAACTAATTCAAGAAACCTGAACCTGTAAAGAAAATTTGAGGGACAAGACAATGTAAGAGAGCTAACATTTAGTGAAGAAGGCGCTTTTCAATGCACAATAACAGGTTATTCAGAGAAGAGAACGGGTAAGAAGAATAATGAAAGTCTGTATCAAAACATCTTCAAGAACTTAAAAAACTTAAGAAATTATATGAATGATGGAAATGGGTACATGATTAAAGACAGAGCACATAAAATACTAGCTATTTCACTAGTACTAGTACTCTCAGTTTTTCTCTGAACTGTTTATGATAATATTCAACAGCTCTCATGTAGGATATAGGAGATCCTTGGAAGCTCGAGGAAGGCAAACACTGTTCTCATCTTTACAAATAAAATGCATGGGGATTTATGAAAAACTTTATTTTAGACCCTGGAAAGTTGTGGAATAAATTCTTAATCAGTGAATCAATAGAAAACCTGTAGTCTCTTTACTGTTCATTTTCAGTAGCTTGATGTCTGTATCAGACTGTATGACGGTATCTGTCTATCCATCTCAGTGTGTATCAGATCACTTTATACTTGCTTCGCTCTTATCCTCTTTTCCTCATCATCAACTGGCGGTTCCTATCCTAGAGCAGATAAACTCTTTTTATGTTACATTCTTGAAGTTATGAGGTTGTTTACCACTATGTACTCACTTTATTCTTGCACTCTTTCCTAGGTGACAGTTTTGGGCCACTCTCTAAAATGGAATGCAGGTCTAGATGGCTGTCACATAGTATACCCATCCTATATTTAGCCTTCTATATTTGTCAAGGGCAAATTATGTCAAGCAAATCCAATTTCCTTTGATAGGGTAACTGGCTTTGTGGCTAAAGAAGAAAGTGGTAGCTGTGACATACTTTGAATTTATAAGACCTTTAACACTGTCCCACCATATATTTTTAATATACAAATAAATATATTAATTTTTAATGTATTTAACATGTAGTGTAAAATGCATTACAATAATAAAAGCTGTAACTATAAATAATACTATTTTAATTTAATTAATTATGAAATCACCATGAGATGGGTGCGCAACTGATACAAACAACATGCTACAGACAAATTTTCCGTTACTCATTGTCAGACAGGAGGGACATTTACAGTAGGGTTCCAAAGAGGTATGTCCTTTATCTGCTTCTGTGGAGTATTTCTTTAGAAATTATTTCAGTGATGAAATAGAAAAAAACATGAATATTGTTGGTAATAAACCAAGCTGCAAGAATCTGCAGGCATAGTAGGAGCAGTTAAACTGCTCAATAAGCTGCTCCAGTCTCAACAAACTGGAGAGAAAATCTAGAATAAGTAATCTGAAATTCAGTAAAGACAAGTCCATTTACAAGGGAGAAGTCACATATACTGATGAGGCAATAGCATGGAAAAAGGAATCTGGATTGCACGTAATATACGGCAACAATGAAATACCATTGCAATGAAGTTGGATCTAATTCTGGGATGGATGTAATACTGGAAAAGAAGCAGGAAGCAATTATTCTGTTCTTTCGAGCACTGGTGAGACCTCATCTGAAAAGCTGTATACAGTTTTGATCACCATGCTTTAAGAAAGATAGACAAATTAGAAAGGGACAAAAGGAGAGCAACAAGAATGATAGGCATTTTAGAGAACATGACCTATGAGGAAGGTTTAAAATGGGTTTGTTTAGTCTAGAAAGTACTAAAGAGGAGACATAAGTCTTCCAATACATAAAACGTTGTTGTAAAGAAGACGACGAACAATTGTATTCCAAGGCCCACTGGAGAAAGAATAGGAGTGGTAAATTTAATTTATACCAAGAATAACTAGGTTAGTTATTAAAAAAAGGAAACTTTTTCACTGTAAGTCTAATGAATCTGTAAGTGGAAAGAAAATGTGGACATTCTTTCATATAGATGTAATGGAAGCTCCTTTCTTGAGATTTTTAACAGGTTAGATGAATTTCTGTGGCACATGATAATAGCTTTATTTCACCTTGTGTTGGTGCATTGGGCTTGGAGTAGGTGTTCTCCTGAAGTACTGCCATCCCTAAATTTCCACAGACTCTGTGAACAATGGATTAGCTCAGCAAATATTTACTTGTAAAGCAAGCAAAAAGGAGATTCATAGCAAAATCCTTGCTGAAATAATCTTTGAGAACAGCACAGTCAATGATAATCATGGGTGAACTCCAGTCATTGCTTTAGCTTACATTTTTCAATCATGGATTTTTTTTTTATTTCTGTGTTGTGTTATTTCCATTCCGTACAACATTCTTTTGTACAATTTGTACATTTTTGTACATTCTTTTGTAATTTGATTGCCACGTGCCAACTTGTATTTCCCATTCAATGGTGTATTACACATAAATTCTAGATATGTGGTTTTTGATAACCATAATCCAACATACTGCTAGTGGTTTGAAACCACAGAATAAACTGAGAAAATAATAAACTTGCAAATCATCAGAGGGCGTTTTTAATTCTATAAGGAGACAAGAAAGTGGTGCATATTGTAATATAAATGCCATTTAATTTAGTGAATGCTAGGGAGGGGTTTTGAAAGTTTTCTCACAAATTCTGGAGAGAAAGAGATAGTTGAATGTACAGTGTTAATCTTGAAACATTTCTCATTTCTATAGATAATACTGGATTTTCTAATTTATATGCTACATTTATATGGAGAAATACATGTATGTTATTATATATGGCTGTAAAAGTATTGCATGTGCATTTGAGTACATATTTGTAAGGAAGAATAAGACATTTTCCACTTACTGGTGTAAAACACTGTATATATGCTAATGTGAGTCTATACCCCCTTTAAAGAAAATGGTGTACCACCAGACCCTTGGAAGAAAAATACACACACATGCTGCTTGAAATATGCATACTTTTTTCATGGTACTGTTCGGTTCAGGTATTGACATTTTGTTTTAATGATCATGTTTTTGTTATAACTGGTACTTGCTATCATACCCTGCTACGGGCAGCATGTGGCAGCATGGTTCTAGACGTAGTAAAGGATAAGATCTCTGACTTCTCTTGAAGGAACTAGTTGGGCACCTTTTTTCAGATGTAATGGATGTGTTTAAGTCTTCTGGCTGCTGCTAGGGAGCAAAGCCAAGTTTCCAGCCACTTCTTGCCTTTGTCCCCTCTTTTTTTGCTCTTCTGTTTAGGGAGAGGTATAGGTTGGCAACTTTGTTTGCCCTTGTATATCTGGACCTAAACTCTGGGGAATATGTAAGAAAACTTCACAAGCAGTAGGAAAAGACTAACTCTCCTCTGCCCATACATATGGTCATGTTACAGTGAGTCATGATGTGTTCCCTTGTTATGTTGGTGCAGCTGATTTTTATTTGATATAAATAAATTTCTGGGGATTGAGTGCTGCCATGTCAATAACATTGCAATATTAACCATTTTTACTAGTCTTTAAAAAACTTGGAAAAAAGATAATTTTGCAGCTTTGCACTAAAAACTTAAATTTATTCTCTTCAGTTTTGGCTTGAGAGTTGGCAATCTTTCTTAAATTCCACCTGGAAACATTTTGGCAGTCAGTGTATATCCTGGAGTGCGGGTGTAATACTCCTAGCATGAAAATGAGCTTAATAAGCATTCTGTACTAGCTTCAGTTTCTAAGGAGTTGTAATATGTAGCCCCTTGTAGAGTGCATTACGGTAATCTAATCTGATCATTGCATCCAAGATCTATCTGGAACAAAAAAACCCCATGGCTAAATACATTTGAACTTCCAGATTTAGAAGCTGTCCTGCCCCATAGAGTAGACTTCATCACAAAGCCTACTGTCCAACACCCTGCCTCTCTTATTTCTCACCTCTACATACCTACTGCTTTTCCTTAAAAACTTTTTCTCTTGGACTCAGTTGCCCACATCATCTTTCAGTTTTATTCCTCATATTGAAAGTGTTTTGAAGGAAGTGCCTGTTTGTGTCACACAAGTGACTGTGTGCTCTTGAAGCAAATTGCTGTTACCGTTGAAAGTTCATAGGAATCAGCACATTCGTATTCCCTGCCACAGCTGCCTTACTGTACTGCAGTCTTTTTGTCCTTTTTTTCTTGCACTCTTAGTATCATAACAGGCCTGTAAGTTACTAACCAACAGGGAATTCTGTCTCACTAACCACAAGTCTGGTCAAATTGAGACATCTCATTCCCTTTGGTTTTCTAATCTCAAAAGCTTTTCTGCCCCTCCATGTTTGTATCGTGTTCTGAGTTTAAGGTCTAGTCACCCATATTCACTCACTATTAATTTCCATGAGCACTTTACATTCCTTGCTGTCTCTGAAACAGTCCTTAACTTATTGGCAGATATGACAGATCTCTGACTCTAGGATGGTATGTACATAACAAATAGAGTTCTTTTGCTATCACCCAGGACTTCCTTGTTCAAATTCATGAGGTCTTTGCTATGTGGTTGAAAGGTCCTAAGTTCAAGTTGCTGCTTATGGACAGTAAAAAACTCTACTTGATTACTTAAATTAAAAGCAGCATCTCTACATAAAAAAGGGACTTAAAAGAAGTTGTGTAGGTAATCTATGACATGTATGTGTCTAGGATATACTTAAGTTAGTTTGATAGCATTCTTAGTAGGAAGTTATTCTATTTGAGAGGGCATATGGAAGAACTTGATTCTGCATCCACACAGTGGAAGACTGAAAGTATAGCATCCCAGGCATTTTCATACTTTAGGACTTTATTGCCAATCCTGATGATTATAAGAATTATCAAATCTTCTTACTTCCCATAGTACTGGAGATTTTTAAAGACATAAAATATAAGGTGTTTCTCATCTCATAAGAGTTTCATGAATTCCCAAGCTGTAGTTGAATCAAACTTGAATGCTTTACTCCATGGTCACTAAGGCTACAAATACATTTTAATTTTGTTTTATGATGAGAGATGATATTCTCATTAAAAATCTGATTTTTAGAAAAATATGATTATAGGGCATGCCATAAGACTGTAGGAACTGGCTGCTTTCCAAAAAGTTGGTCCTATTCTTAGAAGCTGTAATTGAGGATGGAATGTCACGTGGTGGTGTAAGCATGTAGCATGTCCTTTTACATCTTTTAGTCCAGTCTGGCTACATAGAGATTTTGTTCCTATTTAAAACAGTTTTGATGTCCCTTCTACAAGGTCGTGGTGTTTAGAAGTAATTTGTCACAAACTCACCTCAAGTTTTCCATTACTCTGAAATCTCAGCAAAGCGGCCTAAAGGTAGTTCACGGTTTCTGAACTGTCCTCTTATCTAAAGGGAAAGTCCTTATTAGGACAGTGATGGGGCAGTGTGTATCTATGAAGCTTCCCTTACTGCCTTTCTCCATTCAGAAAGCCAACTTTTAAAGAACTATCTGCTAGCTGTCTTAGTATTACATATGTGTCGTTTTAAAAAGTTTTTTTAAAATATACTGGTAAACTCATTCATTTGAGAAAAGAAATCACATGAAATGATGCAGAAAACCCGACAACAATCTGACTGTTGTGAAGCAGGGGTATGCCACTAAAAACTAACTTTTTGAAGAAGACCATGTGCCTTCAAAAAAGTGTTTATTGATTTGTAAAGTGGTGACTGGTCTTGGCAACAGGTCTTTATTCATCAGCTGGAACTGCTAAATATCCTTGGAGTTGCTGAAAGACAATACGTGAAAAAATCTGAACAGGTCAGATGGGATTTTGTTTGAGGTGGGTGACTTTGAAATCAGAGCCACAGGACACTCAAACAATGATTATTATTTTAGTGCCTGGATCCTGATCTGCAAATCACTGTATTGATCCATATATAATTTTAGGGGAAAAGAGTGCATGCTACTTTGTGTATTTTGGCAGCCCTGGCTGTTAGCACAATGCCTTATATTCTGTGCCCATACTGGAAAATTGCCAACCTCAAACTCTTGAATAGGCCTGAAGAATATTGAAACTGGGATTTGTCTTTGAAAAAACCCACAAAACCAAACAACACAACTTAAAAGGAGGACAAACATAAACCAAAACAGATTATTTTAGCTTATTCAAATAACCATGGTTATTTGAAAAGCGTAAAATTCTTCAAATTTCTTTAGACTGTGAGTAGAAAGTTCAATCTGAGCAGAAGCTTAGTATCTGGAAAACTGAAATATCATGTTTGGGAGTTTTCTGCAACGTTAAAACTTTGTCTTTCAGTTGTTCAGGAAAGAAGAAACAAAAATAAGGGGAAAACCCAAAGTACCAGTGACATTTTAGTATATAAAAGAAGCGATATGATATAGCTGTTTAATGCAGTAAGTTGGAATTATTGGCTCCCTCCCTGACCCAGATTTTGTTTAATATTCTGTATGTTTCTTTATCCTGTATGTTTACACGTTGTATTTGGGCAGGTGTGAGCTTGCTCTTGTCTGTTCACTAAATGTACGTGAACTTGTTCTGCTGGTGCCTCAAGCTGCAAGGAAGCACGCAATTGCATTAGCACAGTGCTGAGCCTGCACTAAGCTCATTGGAGTCACATGGATTTATTTAATTTAGGAATTTGGGCAGGGCAAGGTTTGCTTGTCGGTATATTCAGTATAAACAATCCCAGGCATATCCACGGTATATAACTAGTATTGTGCTGAATTAATTAGTGTTTTGAGATCTCAGGAGTGCAGTGCAAATTAGTCATATAAATGCTTTCATGTTTTTAAGTATTTCCTCTAATTTTTCATCTTTGCTACACATATTTTCCCTCCAGAACAAAGAACTTGTGAGTCATATCACACATTGTTCAGACTTGTTGAACTGAATGCAATAAAATCCTATTTGTATCATGGTCACCATTAAAAAGTCAATTTTCTAATTAAATTGTATGCAGTTATCATAGCTATATTGTTTACTATAAACATGCTACTGAATGGCAAATACTTCTCTTCTGATGAAGATGTAATTTCTGTCTAAGCATTTCCCAAAATATGATACCAGTAAGTGTTATCATATGCTTATTTCAGTAGATACAAAGAAATTTTCCTGCCTCTGACATCTAGGTATTTCTATCTACTTTAGCCTAAAACTGAAATAGTTTTCCACAGAGGCTTGCCCAGATTTTGAGAATAATGTGATTGGTTTCAAACCTAAATTTAATTGTAGATTACATTGTATTTGTGATGGAACAAAAGAAAGAGCCTTGAAATTTGGAAGAGTCTGCTCTGAGTTTGATTTTGTATTTTAGGGATACTCTAGTTCTTGATTTTGGTATATTGCCAATTTACAGTTACAAATCTTGTGCTCTACTCAAGGTTTCTCATTTAAGTAAGAGCCAATAAAAGTTTGTAATATTTGTTAATGCTTTTGTTATTCCTACCTCTTAATTGTAATGATATTGTAGCCAGATAATTTTTCATATACCTTTTAATTATATTAAATTTGTAATTTGAGTAAAAGACCAGCTAAACTGGTGCTGTATGAAAAGTAAGAAGTAAAAAATAAGTTTTGCTGTCTATGATACCTCCAGGAGATGGATTTTGTATATTGAAAAGTTATACCTCTCCTTTGCTTACAGAAATGAATTTATTTTATGTTTTGAGGTTTAATGAATGTGATATAAATGTATACATACTGCTCAGTGTGTATATTTATATATATCTGTATTTATATGTTAGCTTTGCAGTCTTTTCCACATATGGAAGAATTTTTTGAGATCATGTTTAGCTATAGAAACCTCTCCCCCTCACTTCCCCTGAAAGTGTGTGTTAGAATATAAAACACTTATATAGAGGCTTACATTTATCTTATATTTCGTGCTAGAAAAATTAGCTGCCACCATCATAGTCTAAAACAGGTCTTTAGACCAGCTGAAAGAGCCAAAAATGCATTTCTGGGAGACAGTAACTTGATAACAAAAGTTGCATATCTGGCGCTGGTTACTTAAGTGAGATAACATGTCACAGGCTTTCACTACAAAGGGGACCATAAATTTTTGCATTGCAAATCTGATTTCACGGACCACTTCTTGTAAGAAGCATTGGGTTTCCGCTTCATCTAGTGATAAAGCTTTAGAATGCATGAGTATCTGGTGAAACATCTTATTCATGTTAATGCTAGTCTGAGTGTTGTAAAGTAAGTGGTCAGAAACAACCTTCCGCTTACCCCTATCACCAGTATTTATGTTTGATTTTAGCCTAACTATATACAAATAGGATAAATGGTGAGATGGGTCATTTTCACAATTGGATGATGCATGGTTACTTGTGACCCTTTCTGTTATGGATAGGTTTGAAAATAGACCTGTGACATAAATCCATATTGCTGAAGCAATTTTTAAGATTTATTCAACTTTTTGAATATACAAACGAAACATAAAGTAAAGACCTTCTAAAACTCTACACACAACACTTGAATAAATTCACTGTTAGTCTTTCCCCTTTCCAGTTACAAGCTCAGTTCTTCAAATCATTCATGCACAAAACTCTTCTATAGTCAATTGTTCTGTGTATGGAGAGTTTGTGAGATTAGTCCTCAGCTATGTTTGCTCCTAGAAATTGAGTAGCAGATAAAAGTCTCTAAGCTCTGAAAGATTCTAATTTTAGGCTAAATTCTTGATTTGAAAGAAATGTCATTACTTAGCAGGTAGATTTCTGTGTCACAAGGGGAAATTAATATTTGTTAAGGTAATTGTTTGCTGTAAGTAGGACAGTTTCACAGTCCAGAGCCAGTAGTTACATGTTTAATGACCCATTAGTAGCCATAGATAATAATGAGAGTAGCGTAAATCAGTCATCAGAAAGTTAGTTCAAGAGATGAGCAGGTTATCACTCGATTTATTTAGCCCAAGTTAAGACATTAATTCTTAGCATGCCGGCACATGAAAGGGAAATGTGATGAGCCTTGTCAGGAAGGGTCTTCTATTGTGGGAAGAGAGCCAGAAAAGCTTAACTCATCAAGTTTTTAATGTTGCCTGTGTTGCGAAAGCTTTTGTCTAAAAGGAGATTAGGATTTTTTTTTTTTTTATTTAAAGAATGGATTTTATAAAGGTACTTGCATGCCACAAAAGTGAGGGGATGTGTGCTGTACTTCAGCTTTGTGGAAGTATTTGCTGTCTGCTTTTTGAGTCAGTTTCACTATATTCTTCACTTTAGGTAATCAAATTTTATACACCAATGGGCCTCATAGTAATGCAGAATTTCACAGTCTTTGAGTGCATCTACATTAGGGTTTTAGTTCTGATCAAGAGTGCAGATTTGAATCAAACCTTCTGATCATTCCCACTTACTGCACTATGGTTCATATCCAGAAGCAGTGTTGGAGTGGGCACACTGAATTCCTGTTTGATTAAATTTAACTGAAAGATGCATTCCAGGAGGTTCCCCAACACAGTGAAATTGCTAAAGGGAATTCAGTCTTGGAGACAGGGCAAAATTAATCCAGAATACCCCCCCAAGATAGGTGTATTGTACAGATGCTGATTCTCAGTACCAGTTGTATTGGCTATAGATCTATTGCTGTTGCAACACACTGCTAAATATAACCTCTTGCAACTATTTCACGTTCACCAGTAAACAAGAGTATGCTATACGCAGAATGATTATGAATAGGCTTATAATTTCTGGCATCTGACTGTTAAATTTTTTTAGATATACTTAATCATGTCATGCAGGCCATGATTAAAGTTATCCTTTGTTTCTAACCTGCTGTGTAATGTAGCCCCTTTTATCTGAAGGCCACTGTCTCAAGTTTACTACTGAAACTGATGAACCTTAAAGAATTGATGGCTGAGAAATGTGCCTGCAAAACTTGTATTGAGATACACTTCAATAATAAAACAGAAGACATCTTTATACAAGCTTTCTACGTCTGTGTGTAGTGTTTTCCAAGCACTATTCTTTAAGTTCCTCATCTTGCTACTTTGAAGCCAGTTTTGAGGTTTTAACGTTAGGTTTTGTGGCAATTGGATCAGAACAGATATTTCTTTTTAATATGTTAAGCAAATATGATAAGTAGCAGCACAGAAAAAATAAAGGACTAACAAAAGGATGAGATAAAATCAATGAATTAATAAATAGCCCGTGCGCAAAGGCTTTCATAGTACTTGAGATTATACCACTGTACTGTACCTAAATATATGTCCAAATTAGAGACTTGGATGTCAGTCCTAAAAATACAAGACATTCAATATCTTAAATATTTTGAATTTATAATAATTTTATAATAATTAAGCGTGTATATTAATTTATCAGCTAAAATGTTTTCTTGAATATTCATTTTTTCCCTTATTCCTTGTCTGTAATTGAGATTTTGCTTTGCAGTTTTTGCTATTGAATTGCTATTCTTGACCCTATAAACCAATGAAAGATCCAAGTTTAAAAAGCAGTTAATGTACACAAACATTAATCAAAAATTGCTTGATTATAGTTTATTGTTTGAAAGAGCCATAGATTAATGATTCTGTAGGATACACACTGATACGAAAGACTAAGCATACTTCTGGAAGCCTCTGATCCAATATTAATAAATGATAAGGCATAACTGCAGCTTTTATTTTGCTTCACAGTGTGTGAAGAATGCAAAAATAGGTAATGAACTTCATTTGTCTCAGAACATCAGTGAAGAATTCTGTATTCTCTTACATTATGTGTTTGCATTGAGGTACAAAACCTTAGCTTCTTGATAGAATAGTTTATTCATAAAACCAATGAAAACTACAATCCTAATTCTTATGAGCTTTTTATCCAGTGCTTTTGGGTAGTTTTCCCTGTTCATACAGAAAAATCTGTAAAGCCTATAACACTAAGTTAGGATTAAATATCCACTCCTCGAAATGTAACAGGCAGCAGGGACAAGGATAGTTGAGTCTTATCTCATAACTTTTATCCAATGCACTAGAAGAAGGTAGTGCAGGCTTGAAAACAATCTGTCTGCATAATGGGAATAGTAAGTGATCAATAAGTTCTTTTAATATTCCTTTAAGATCATGCATCTGTGAGTTCTGGCTTCTGTTAAATTAAAAAGTAACAGCACATATCATGAAATTATGGTTCTTTGGTTTAATCCTATTTTTTTAATGAAAAAGAGGGTTGACATTCTCCGATATCTAGGAATTTTACTTTTCTCGTCAACTATTATCAAGCACTAAGTATTTTTGGGTCAGTGCATTACCTAGCATCAATATATGACATAATTAACTAAACAATAACATATTAGGTAATAAAGCACATAATTATGAAACGCTGGGCTTTTTTGATAGGGATGCTAAGTGGGTGAGCTCTGCTTAGGTTAGTGCAAGTCTATGTATCTTCTATAAATAATTAGTGTGTGGAATTGAAAATGAGATATGAACAGATTTTCTGGGTTAGGTATAAATCACATCAAAATACTATATAGATACAGGTTTTTAAAACAAGACAGTATGCTGAGACTGGTTTTGAGGTTGCTTTTAGTATTAAAAATTTAAAATCCAGTGAGGGTTTGTTTTTCCTATTCAGTTGTCTGTCAAAACAGATCACTGTGTTTAATTAATTTTTTATGAACTTGTTAATCACTAATGGAAAATATATAATAAACACTGTACAGAATAAGATCATGGCACAGACATACTCACTAAAACAAATGTGAGCAAAAAGGTCGAAGAGGATTTTTATTAATTGTAATGTTGAAGGTGAAGTGGACCTGGACCTGAACCTGACCACTCAATAATTTCTTCATTAAATCTGTAATTTTTTGAATGATTTTGAATACAGTTAGCCATATCTTTTAGAAAGTGTCTAAGTCTTGATATAAAATCTTCAAGCCATCCAGAACTGATGTGCCATTGAAAAATATGTATCATATTTGCAGTGTAATTATATCCTATAAATCTCTGTCTAGCTTTTTTTCTGCTAGAGAAGAGCTGTCTCCTTTTCTGTATGTGTTAATTAATAGTGATCAAACAATCTTTTAATATTTTCTGAGTGACCAGTTAGGTTGAGTCTCTTTTGTTTCTCACTGCCAAAACTATTTTTCAATAATTTTGTAGCTGCTTCCTGATCTGGTTACAGTCTTTCAAATATTCACAAGCATATGACACGAGCACCAGATGTGTAATTCTATTAATGGTCTTATGCTACTGCATAGAGATACAGCAAACTTTTCAATTTTTATTTCTCTGCCTGTATTTGTCCTTGTAAATTCAACATTGTATAACATGTTCACTTCCACCATGATCTGTAAAGCCCTTTTTGATATCATCGATTTCAGATGCAGTCCCCTGTCTTCTAAGTTTGCCCTATACATTTTCAAATAATGATATTGTATACATGATTTCAGTCATACATGTATGCGGCTGATAACATTTATTCAGCTAATCCCAAATATGTTCACTATTCCAAGCAGTCTTTGTCAGGCTTTTCTTTCAGATCATGGGAATACAGAAAAAGTTTGGGTTGAGAAAAGATATCTGCACGTCCCCTTCCTTCTCCAGCAATATTCATTCTATATAGAGCTAATTTTGCTGACACTGTGTCTTGTGGCACATAATCAAATGCCTTACAGAAATCTCAGCATATTATTTCAAAGCACTTACCTTATCAAAAAGAGTCTGTATGTAATTGAAAAAGATAAAAAGTTATTTTGACAGGACCAGTACTCAATAAAGCGATGTTGATTGACATCAACTGAGCTCCAGCTTTTAATTTATTGCGTATTGTATATCGGGATCAGTGTCAAACTATATAGTCTGTAATTTCCCATAATATTCTTTAAAAATATTTGACAATATTTGATTTTTCAGCTCCTCTAGAATTCTGCCAAAAAGAGATCACGCAAATAATTGAAGTAAAAATGAACGTCTGCCTGTTTGAAGAATTACAATACACTAAACAGCAAAACAGCTGTATGTAGTTAGGAGTTGTCATTTGGAAACATACTGAGTTGCCCATTTTGTTGATTTTTGCTGTTTTTAAAGATATCACCAAAGATTAACCTAATGCATTCTGTTAGTGAAATAGGATCAAACTACTCAGTGGAAAAGAAATCCTTCAGTCTTTCTTCAACCTTTACTCTGGTAAAACTCTTGTCAACTTCAAAGTCAATTCAATTAGTGTTAGTAGGCCTGAATAAAAGTAGTTCCTGTAGAATTCAGGGGGAAGGACTCGTATTTTCAGTGAAGAGAACCAAGCTCATTGGAAGTTTTACAGAATCTGTCCCTTTGTTTCAAAAATAAATAAGAATATTCAGGCCTTTCTGTGTCTTTGCTTTGTGGTGTAGTTGTGCAGACCTTACAACTGAGACATGTTCCAAGTTAACTGTAAAAAATTTACCCACATTTCTTCTGTGTTAAATGATAGCTAAGTTTATAGTGGACTGTCAGATTTCTTTACTTAATTCAGCAACATGCAAGACATCTATCTTAACATCTGGTTTTTAATAACAGTTGACATCTGGGAGCTCTTTTTTATTCCAAGAATGGACTAAGAACAGTAGTGATACTGGCAGTGTATATTTTCAGGCTAAAATTCCTGTCCATTTCAATCATAATTAATTACCATTCATTTTCTTTAGTTTTTAGATTTAATTAAGTGCCAGCAATATGTTATACCAGCTAACTTTCAACGTTTTGAAACTATAGAATGTAATTTTTTAATGTTTCTAAAATATTAATGGGTGAATTTTAAGGATCTCTAAAATCATAAGATCTTACTTAATTTTGAAATGCTGAGTTAAATGAAAAACATTGTGTTGTGCACCTCTATGTTCTGGAAGCTGAGTATCGCATCAGAATTTGGCACAGTGGAACTATATATAGATATAGATATGCACATACACATCTGAGTGTGCATAGATAAAGAATCATTACAAAAAATATAATCTTCAGTAAATGTATCCAGGGAAGAACATTTCACTCTCCTGGTTTAGTTCATGGTTTAGTTCATATTTTTTATTTTGTTCTTTTTAACTTCAAGTTTATAATAAATGTCAAGAAAACCTTCTGCTTTCAGCATATCTACAGTAAAATAATCCTTTTTAAAAACAAATTCATGGAATTGTTATGATTTTTTGTATTTGCCATTGTTATCTATCATTAAAACTCTAAATAAATGAGTAATCCTAATGGTTCCAAAATGGAAAAAAAGGAGTCTAATAGTATTCAACAATGTGCAGTGTTTAAGGATTGCTTAAGAGATACATTTAATTCATAGCATGTTAGAAAAGTGTACTTTGCTAATGATAGATTTTATTGATTCTTCAGCAGTTTTGTATCTTTTAACCTATCAGAATGTAAGACAATTTTATTATAGTAATTACTTTGCTTACTTATAAGGTTTGATCTATTTCTACTGTCAATGTTGGTTTGAATTGCGTGCAATTAAAAAAATAGATAATCTTTTAATATTTAATCTTATAATCTACTTCCTACACACTGTTTTAACTGGGTGGGAAAATGTTTACGTCACTGTTCTTGTTTTTTTGGTTGCTATAGATGCAGATTCTTGTATATGTAACACAAACTTGTTCAGTTGTTTTCACTGGCTTACATTTAAAAAAAAAATCATGTTTTTAACATCCAAGAAAATTGTGTTTTATAGGCACCAAAGTAACTAACCTTTTCTTCTTTCATTCCAACGCTAACGTCTTCTCTGTGCATCTCCTGATGTCTGGCACACAGGATGACGAGGAGGGTATATGGGCATAACTGTTCCCATAAACCAAAGTTCCAGTTTTGTTTTGAGGGGTGAGAAACTCTCTTTTCTATCTCTTTCAAGTTGCAATCTAATTTTTATTGTTTTATTTTAAAATGCATGGAGCTGTGTGTTTCTTGACAAGTGTGTGTGTGAACCCTGTAAAAAATGTTTTCTCATATGCAATGAACAATGAGAAACTATGTCTAATGGTTTAATGGTCTAATGGTTTAATTTTTTTCATAGCCTATTGTGGCTAAAGGTGTAGGTAGGTACAAAACTTTAAAAGGAGTGTATTTGTATCTGTTTGTATCAGTTTAAACAATTTCCTTTTTTCAGTAGATAAGAATTTCTTTAGACTAGTATTAATCTGCTGTATCATCTCAAAAATCTCTCTAAGAAAACTATAATATCTTTGCAGAAAGAGTACGAAAGTTTGATACTTAAAGCTTGCCACAGATTAAGCATACAATTTTACTGGAATAGAATTTATAATATGCATGGAAAAAATGAGACTACCTATTAAGCTAAAACGTTTTTGTGACATTTTAAAATAAGCAGCAGATGCTTAATAAGGCAAGTATAATCTGTCTATGCAATACATGCTCTTTGCCTGAAATAATCTGATGGACTAACATCCATACAATAATTTGGTTGTGATATTTAAGAGTACAAAGTACAGTTTATTTTGTTTCTCTTTCAATTATGAGTAAATACCATATTGTCACTGTGTGTCAGTTATTGATCAATGTATATCCAGTTTTTGGTGCTTGCCTTTGAAGCTGTCAGTAATTTGTAGCTCATGATCACTGTGGTCTCAACATTGCTAAGACCATCAGGCCTGGTGGTTCACTTGTAGAAAATGTTGCTCATGTCACTACTTCTTCTTGGAACAATTTTATTTACTACAGTGGGACTGTTCAGAGGATCTTACTCACGTAAGATTAATGTGTTATTAAAGTTGCCATACTTTCCTCTATATTGCTGTGGTCCCTGTCACCCTAAGTCGAAGACTGTATGATTTGTTTTGTTTCCAGTACTGTTATAAGCCAAGTTACAAGTCATTCTTTCTATTTGACATGAATAAAATCTCCACAATAATTTTTGTTCTTATATACTTACTTTTTATAATAGTTGTGGGATGCAAAATTAGTGCTATCCATAATGAATAATTTGTATTTTTTTAAAAAAATTTAAACTGTTGAAGCTTTCTATCACAGAGAGGTTTAAGATTCAACAATTGAAAAATAAAATAATTGGGCATTGTGATACTATTAACATTTAAAAGAAAGCAACCTTGGTTTATCAGAGTATAGTTATAAACCTTTTTTGGTTTTATGCTTTCTGATTCAATTTTAAATGTCATGCTGGCACAGGTTGTATATGTAGATAACCTCTGTTTATGGACACACATGTTGCATGTGGCAACAGTAGGAAAGGAGGTGACTCATATTCTAAATTTTTTTAGTTACACTTTCTTCTTTCCTGAAAATAAGCAGCCTTAAAAAGAATCTGGAATTGTTCTTTTTCACATGAAAATATAAAAAAGGTTTATGGGTTTTCTTAGTGTTGTGTTTTAAGTAATTAGCAAGTTCTGTTAACTGCAGCTGCATTTTATTTTAATAGCAGTTTATGATGTTATTTATAAGTAATGTAATTTTCAGCTGTTGTCAGCATCATTCTTCTGTTTTGGATGTGGAGAGCAGGTCTTTGTTTATTTTCCAGGCCCATATATATTTCCAATTTAAAAACAGGCATTCCTCTCTGACTCTTTTGTTCAAATGCCGATATAATTTATCTGGTATTGTTATATACCAGACCCTTGACAAAGAACTTGTTTGCTGTTTCTTTTCAAGTGGGAGAGCACTGCAAAGGTAGTATAACAAATAGCTGGTAGCAGTCATAGCCTGTCCTCCAGACTGAACTCATGAGTAGACCTGTCCTTGTAGATAGGATAGCCAGGAGTCTAGTGGAATGGCTATCATAAGGTGAAAATTCATGCCATAGACCTCCTTCCCTAGGGGAGGGGGAAAACTTTAGGTCCCAGACCTATAAACCTTTCTGAAAATATATGCGGTAATACTAAATTTCCTTATATTCACTGTTAATAGCTACAAGTATATCTTACAAAAGAGATGCTTACATAAGATACACTTAGAAAAAATAATGGATAAATTTTTCTATTTTGCACAGACTTGAGAGCTAATAGCTTGATTTGGCTGTCTGAGCACAGGAGTTTGCAGTCTCCACTCATCTAGCTCAGCAGTGAGGGTTGCTCAGGCAGAACTGAGCTACTTAGCTCTTGTGTTAAACCAGAGGAAAACTGGATTTAGTTATCAGAAGTATTCTTGAGGAGTGAAAGTTATGACATAAACTACTCTCGAGGTCTTTATTCCTAGTTTCTGATGTTCGAGCAGAGCAGCAGTTAAAAATTCCATGATTATAAGAACTCTATGGTATTTTCTGCCACATAGACTAAAACCCTGGATCTGTTAAGGGAATGAAAATTTTGGACAATTAGATTATTTCCTGTTTCTACTTACAATCGATATTAACAATCAAAAGGCTGATACAGTTGAATCTTGCAGACACCATCTTTGCAAAATACACGTTCTTCCACATTTGTTTGTTTTGTAAAAAGTCTGGACATTATAATTAGTTCTGTTATTATAACTTGCTGTATGATATTCCTTTTAGAATCCACTTTATGATGCTGTAGTTATGGATTGAAAGGAATAGTACCTGCGATTTAGTTTTGGAACATTTTAATAATTTCTATTGCTATTTAAGTAAGACATGCAAGATTTGTCTTGGATGCATATGGCTGAAGGCTAAGTGAATTTAATAGTTCAAATGGTTAGTAATCAGGGTGAAATGAATTGTCTTGAATGTTGCATTACTATTTAAAAGTGGCATTGTTAACATGAGTAGAATATCCAAGTAAGTGATTACAATAAATCCATTTCTGTGCAGAGTTTTAAAGCTCTAGGCATAAACTCTTCACTACAGAGCACTCTTTCCTGTGGTTTTGTGCACGTAAGAAGAGTCTGGGTGCTCTTCTCACCAAGGCAAGGTGATAAAACTCCCTGAACAATAGTTCATCACCAGGAACGATGGGTGCACAGTTCACTCCGGTTATCTTCATTGTACTGTGGCTGCAGGATTGGGCAAGATGGGTCGACTCTTTTTGCATGATAGTAGTGGAGTGGATGAGTGGTGGAACTGGTGAACTTTCAGCAGTTGAAACAGATCTGCAGACTAGATAAATGGAACGGGAATGAGATGGAGATTTCATCTCCATCTAGGAGGGAGTTGATTTCACTCTTCATAATGTAAGGACTCTTAAAAGAGCCCTTAATTCATGGGATTAGACATGTTTTTACCGTTCTTCCTCTCTCACCTTCTCCTGCTTTTCATAACAAGTAGTATGGCTGAGGGAAATCAAATCTCTCAGTCAGTTGAATGTATATTAAAACACAGACTTAATACAATTAAATTTTTTCTTTATAAAAGCTTTTCTGTATTTGTTTTTTACTGCAGACTTGTATCAAAAGCTATTTGTGAACATGAGAAAATCAGGAGACTCGATGAGAATGAACATGAGGAATATATTTTATGTAGAGATGAAAATATAATTTTAGCAACAATTTAATTTTAAGAGTATTTGAACTGCAGAATGTGGATTTCTAGAAAAAAATCCTTCACCTTACTTTTTAATAGTTTGTATATTTGCCATAATTTTTAGTTATACAGTTTAAATTATATAAACTACGGATGCAGCAGGTCCATTGCGACACACACTTGTTTATGAACCAAAGCATATTAATGTCCTTTTAGAGTCTCAAAGACACATTTGTTTTGGTTTAAAAAAAACTTGTGTACAAAGTGTACAATGATTTTGAAAACTGACTATCAAGAGACTAAGGAAATCTTAATTTAATTTTTGTTACAGTAGTGTAAAATAAACAATATGCTTTTGAATTGGAGTTGATTTCTCTTTAAGAGGATTTTTTTTTCTACAAAACAAAAAGCACCTGAGATACCAAAATGTTTAGCTTCTGAATTTGTTTTGTTTCAAGTTTAATTTTATCCTGATTGTATAGGCTTACTAACATTGTTTTAGGTACCATGCAGATAGTCTCATGCTATCAAAAGTTTTCCTGAGGCCATGAGGTAGTACTCTGCACTAGTAAGGCTAGTGCAGGCTGGTCCTCTAATTACGTTTAAAAAGTAGTAAGTTAAAAATCAGTGAAGTTCTTTTAAACTTTATCACTTCAGTGCTCAAATACTACAGAAGAGTGACATGAAATGATGGTGGAAATGTAGAGTGGCAGGACGAGAATGTGTTGTAAGGTTATAGAGAGCTCGTTACTCATTAAGGAGCAAAGGTGTTCAGGGATATCTCACTGGTCAGCAAATTTGGTAGCACATGTAGCTGCACTGGTTGGGGCTTGTTAGAAACAGGTTCTCTTCCCTCTCCTCACCTCACAAAAGAAAAAAAAAGAAAATCAGGAGGTGATGATAAGTTTTAAGAATTAAGCCTATATAAGAGTCTGTCGTGGGTAACTGAAGCCATGTGACTCTCAGAAAATATGATTCGTGACACAACGGAGGTGTGCAGGTAGAACACAAGTGCTTGTTTTTTCCTTTCCAGCTCCTACCATTGAAGTGCAGCAGACCCTGGAAAAACAGTTAGGACTTTGCCACAAGTTGTCCATGTGTGTCTGTAATAGAAATCAATACAAAACCTGTTTGTACGGTATTTTGTTTGTACAGTAGTGTAGATGTTATTCTTTGTCAGATGTGAAGTAAATCAGATGTTTTAAAAGATATTTAGGGATGTTTGGACAAGTTTATTGTCTGTTATATCCTTAGAACAGGGTTACCTTCACACCTGAAACAAAGAGGAACTGAAGCTTGTTCCTGCCAGCAAATGATGTGTAGTACTTTTGAAACTAAAATCATAAAGGTAGTCTGCTAAATTTGGATTTAGAAGCCGAACATAA